>NC_092235.1:16888735-17056235 GCF_036320965.1 Panulirus ornatus
CCCCCATACACATGCATATATATACATACACGTCCACACACAGCACATATACATACCTATACATCTCAACGTATACATATATATACACACACAGACCTATACATATATACACATATACATAATTCATAGTCTGCCCTTATTCATTCCCATAGCCCCTGCCACACATGAAATAAAAACCCCCTCCCCCCTCATGTGCCCGAGGAGCGCTAGGAAAGACAACAAAGGCCACATTCGTTCACAATCAGTCTCTAGCTGTCATGTAATAATGCACCGAAACCACAGTTCCGTTTCTACATCCAGGCCACACAGAACTTTCCATGGTTTACCCCAGACGCTTCACATGCCCAGGTTCAATCCATTGACAGCACGTTGACCCCGGTATACCACATCGTTGCAATTCACTCTATTCCTTACACGCCATTCACCCTCCTGCATGTTCAGGCCCCGATCACTCAAAATCTTTTTCACTCCATCTTTCCACCTCCAATTTGGTCTCCCACTTCTCCTCATTCCCTCCACCTCTGACATATATATATCCTCTTGGTCAATCTTTCCTCACTCATTCTCTCCATGTGACCAAACCATTTCAAAGCACCCTCTTCTGCTCTATCAACCACACTCTTTTTATTACAACACATCTCTCTTACCCTATTATCACTTACTCAATCAAACCACCTCACACCACATATTGTCCTCAAACATCTCATTTCCAGCACATCTACCCTCCTCCTCACAACTCTACCTATAGCCCACGCTTCGCAACCATATAACATTGTTGAAACCACTATTCCTTCAAACATACCCATTTTTGCTTTCCGAGATTATGTTCTTGGATCCACAACAGACTGCATACTTGTCCCTCTTTCCAAAACTCTTGCATTCACCTCCATAACAACCCCATCCATAAACAAATCAAACAACCATGGAGACATCACACACCCCTGCCGCAAACCTACATTCATTGAGAACCAATCACTTTCCTCTCTTCCTAAAAGTACACATGCCTTACATCCTCGATTAAAACTTTTCACTGTTTCTAACAACTTGCCTCCCACACCATATATTCTTCATACCTTCCACACAGCATCTCTATCGACTCTATCATATGCCTTCTCCAAATCCATAAATCATACACACAAATCCATTTGCTTTTCTAAGTATTTCTCACATACATTCTTCAAAGCAAACACCTGATCCACACATCCTCTACCACTTCTGAAACCACACTACTCTTCCCCAATCTGATGCTCTGTACATGCCTTCATCCTCTCAATCAATACCCTCCCATATAATTTACCAGGAATACTCAACAAACTTATACCTCTGTAATTTGAGCACTCACTTTTATCCCCTTTGCCTTTGTACAATGGCACTATGCAAGCATTCCGCCAATCCTCAGGCACCTCACCATGAGTCATACATACATTAAATAACCTTACCAACCAGTCAACAATACCGTCACCCCCTTTTTAATAAATTCCACTGCAATACCATCCAAACCCACTGCCTTGCCGGCTTTCATCTTCCGCAAAGCTTTTACTACCTCTTCTCTGTTTACCAAATCATTCTCCCTCACCTTCTCACTTCGCACACCACCTCGACCATAACACCCAATATCTGCCACTCTATCATCTAACACATTCAACAAACCTTCAAAATACTTACTCCATCTCCTTCTCACATCATCACTACTTGTGATTACCTCCCCATTAGCCCCCTTCACTGATGTTCCCATTTGTTCCCTTGGCTTATGCACTTTATTTACCTCCTTCCAAAACATCTTTTTATTCTCCCTAAAATTTAATGATACTCTCTCACTTCAACTCTCATTTGCCCTCTTATTCACCTCTTGCACCTTTCTATTGACCTCTTGCCTCTTTCTTTTATACAGCTCCCAGTCATCTGCATTATTTCCCTGCAAAAATCGTTCAAATGCTTCTCTCTTCTCTTTCACTAATAAGCTTACTTCTTCATCCCACCTCTCACTATCCTTTCTAATCTGCCCATCTCCCACTCTTCTCATGCCACAAGCATCTTTTGCGCAAGCCATCACTGCTTCCCTAAATACATCGCATTCCTCCCCCACTCCCCTAATGTCCTTTACTCTCACCCTTTTCTATTCTGCACTCACTCTCTCCTGGTACTTCCTCATACAAGTCTCCTTCCCAAACTCACTTACTCTCACCACTCTCTTCACCCTAACATTCTCTCTTCTTTTCTGAAAACCTCTATATATCTTCACCTTCGCTTCCACAAGATAATAATCAGACATCCCTTTAGTTGCACCTCTCTGCACATTAACATCCAAAAGTCTCACTTTCACACGCCTTTCAATTAACATGTAATCCAGTAACGCTCTCTGGCCATCTCTCCTACTTACATACGTATACTTATGTATATCTGTCTTTTTAAACCAATCACCAGTCCTTTTTCAGCACATAAATCTACAAGTTCTTCACCATTTCCATTTACAAAACTGAACACCCCATGTACACCAATTATTCCCTCAACTGCCACATTACTCATCTTTGCATTCAAATCACCCGTCACTATAACCCTGTCTTGTGCATCAAAACTACTAACACACTTACTCAGCTGCTCCCAAAACACTTGCCTCTCATGATCATGCCCAGGTGCATAGGCATCAATAATCACCCATCTCTCTCTCTCTCTCTCCATCCACTTACAGTTTTACCCATATCAATCTAGAGTTTACTTTCTCACACTCCATCACAAACTCACACCACTCCTGTTTCAGTAGTGCTACTCCTTCCCTTGCTCTTGTCCTCTCACCAATCCCTGACTTTACTCCCAAAACATTCCCAAACCACATGTGTATATATACACATGTACATAATTCATACTTGCTGCCTTTATTCATTCCCATAGCCACCCTGCCACACATGAAATGACAACCCCCTCCCCCCACATGAGAGCGAAGTAGCACTAGGAAAAGACGACAAAGGCCACACTCAGTCTCTAGCTGTCACGTGTAATGCACCGAAACCACAGCTCCCTTTCCACATCCAGGCCCCACAAAACTTTCCATGGTTTACCCCAGACGCTTCACATACCCTGGTTCAATCCAATGGCAGCACGTTGATCCCAGTATACCACATTGTTCCAATTCACTCTATTCCTTGCACGCCTTTCACCCTCCTGCAATTTCAGGCCCCGATTGCTCAAAATATTTTTCACTCCATCCTTCCACCTCCAATTTAGTCTCCCACTTTTCCTCGTTCCCTCCACCTCTGACACATATATCCTCCTTGTCAATCTTTCCTCACTCAAATGAAAGGAATCACAGATAAAAGTGTCTCACCAGGCTGAGTTGTCTATCATATTAATTAGAGAATTGTATTCAGTTGTTCATGATAACAAACCTAAGGAGACATCCTTTAGAAAAACTGAGAATAATCCACAGAGGGTCCCTGAACATTATACCTGCCATGGTGAAAGGGTTAAGATGAATTACTTTACGCAACCTTTGCATGGAAGCTACTCTCCTTAACCAACCTGTAAATCAGGCATTTTGAAAGAGAAAGTCAAACTACCTAAACAATGTATTCGACCACCACAAATACACATACACACACACATAACAT
This sequence comes from Panulirus ornatus, assembly GCF_036320965.1. Classification (NCBI taxonomy): domain Eukaryota; kingdom Metazoa; phylum Arthropoda; class Malacostraca; order Decapoda; family Palinuridae; genus Panulirus; species Panulirus ornatus. Next base: position 16,892,341 of record NC_092235.1, read on the forward strand.
CACATTTCAGGCCTGTGAGTTACAGCTCCTAAAAATATAAACTCTTTCAAGATATAACGACAAATGCAGTTTCATCAAGCCCATTTCTAATAAAAGGGCAGAAACAAGAAAATATATCATAATATAATGGGCCACTGCACAAAGGGTAGATGTCTTTCAAGCTATATTACGTAAAAAATGTACATATAGTTGAAAAAAAAAATCAACATAATCTAAAAAATATACACTTTACCAGGAAGGCATGAGTTTAACCTACTCTCCCTGCCTGGGTAACTTCCCAACCAATATATTTACTAAGTGAAATTTCCTGCCACAATTCCAGGGTTAAGTTCTGGGTTAGGGTATGGGAGGGGTTATATGGGTGCTAAAAGCCTTTATAGTTCATATCATACTCAGGTACCCTCCAATAAGGGAGGTATTACAGTTTGTGTAGATGTTGATACCATAGCCAAAACTTCCCTACTTCTCCTTATAGATACATAATATACATATAAATGTTACTCATATGTACATACCATAATGATTAGATCATAATAAAAGGAAAGTAATCATTCTATCAATATTTTTCTTTTTTTTTCCAAACTATTCGCCATTTCCCGCATCAGCAAGGTAGCGTTAAGAACAGAGGACTGGGCCTCTGAGGGAACATCCTCACCTGGCCCCCTTCTCTGTTCCTTCTTTTGGAAAATTAAAAAAAAAAAAACGGAGGGGAGGATTTCCAGCCCCCCGCTCCCTCCCCTTTTAGTCGCCTTCTACGACACGCAGGGAATACGTGGGAAGTATTCTTTCTCCCCTATCCCCAGGGATATGAGGTATAAAAAATCCTGAGAAAACAAGCCTGGTGGTAACACTGCTCCCTGTTATCTATAATACTCATGACAACTTAACCATAAGAGTTCCCATGGCTAAATTTACATTGTATTGTTTATTTCTCATTCCGTAAGGGTAATAAGAAAGTTTTCATACAAAGGAGGAAGAGAGGAAATGAAAAGGAGAGAATGAGGAGGAGCAAATGACGAGAAAATGAGGAGTAGAAGGAACAACATAGTAAAGAATTAGACAGTGGTATTATAGTGATGTTTTTTGTCTACTTCAGCACATTGAACATAGGTGAGGCTATGGATGAGAGAGCTGAAAGGTTGCTTGCACTTGATACACCCGATGCAAATGGCAAATCTTGCTAAAGTATATGAATGACTAAATCCAGTTAAAGTATAGGAAATACCTTATACTGCACTGCAGACTACCTAATGACCCACCTTGTACAGTTTTAAGCTCTACAAACAACTTCATACATGAACATATGAAAGATTTTCATCTTAACCATCTGTAAAAGCTTAGGCTATCTGTAATCACTAAGAGTGCAGGCTAAATTATGTTATTTAGTCTTACTAACCCTCTGGCTGGGAACCACGAACAAAGTCATAATTCATATTCCTTCTCACTGTATACATAAGGAGTACTGTCCACAGCTATCAAAAAGCAGTTTATATATCTCACACTGTTTGCTGACCCTCACCTACAAAGGAAATGGCACCAGGGTGCTGCCTCCCTGCGGTGGCTGGCTGAAATCTCAAACATAAACAACTGGTCATTCAGGTGACCACCACCCCCACATGGAGATCCATACCTCCATCTTTCCTCGTTACATCTTGCCTCCACAAGTATTTGGATAATAAATGGATGTTTTAATGTGAAGATATGATGTGCACTGTCCATCATATATTAAAACATTAAATCTTAGGGAGAATAAAAAGATGTTTTGGAAGGAGGTAAATAAAGTGCGTAAGACAGGGGAATCAATGAGAACTTCAGTGAAGGGGGCAAATGGGGAGGTGATAACAAGTGGTGGTGATGTGAGAAGATGGAGTGAGTATTTTGAAGGTTTGTTGAATGTGTTTGATGATTGAGTGGCAGATATAGGGTGTTTCGGTCAAGGTGGTGTGCAAAGTGAGAGGGTTAGGGAGAATGATTTGGTAAACAGAGAAGAGGTAGTAAAAGCTTTGTGGAAGATGAAAGCCGGCAAGGTAGTGGGTTTGGATGGTATTGCAGTAGAATTCATTAAAAAAGGAGCTGACTGTATTGTTGACTGATTGGTAAGGTTATTTAATGTATGCATGACTCATGGTGAGGTGCCTGAGGATTGGCGGAATACATGCATAGTGCCATTGTACAAAGGCAAAGGGGATAAGAGTGAGTGCTCAAATTACACAGGTATAAGTTTGTTGAGTATTCCTGGGAAATTATATGGGAGCGTATTGATTGAGAGGGTGAAGGCAGGTACAGAGCATCAGATTGGGGAAGAGCAGTGTGGTTTCAGAAGTGGTAGAGGATGTGTGGATCAGGTGTTTGCTTTGAAGAATGTATGTGAGAAATACTTAGAAAAGTAAATGGATTTGTATGTAGCATTTATGGATCTGGAGAAGGCTTATGATAGAGTTGACAGAGATGCTCTGTGGAAGGTATTAAGAATATATGGTGTGGAAGGCAAGTTGTTAGAAGCAGTGAAAAGTTTTTATTGAGGATGTAAGGCATGTATACATGTAGGAAGAGAGGAAAGTGATTGGTTTTCAGTGAATGTAGGTTTGCGGCAGGGGTGTGTGATGTCTCCATGGCTGTTTAATTTGTTTATGGATGGGGTTGTTAGGGAGTTAAATGCAAGAGTTTTGGAAAGAGGGACAAGTATGCAGTCTGTTGTGGATGAGAGAGCTTGGGAAGTGAGTCAGTTGTTGTTCGCTGATGATACAGAGCTGGTGGTTGATTCGTGTGAGAAACTGCATAAACTGGTGACTGAGTTTGGTAAAGTGCATGAAAGAAGAAAGCTGAGAGTAAATGTGAATAAGAGCAAGATTATTAGGCACAGTAGGGTTGAGGGACAAGTCAATTGGAAGAGTGGATCTGGCAGCGGATAGAACCATGGAAGCGGAAGTGGATCATAGGGTGGGGGAGGGGGCGAAAATTTTGGGAGCCTTGAAGAATGTGTGGAAGTCGAGAACATTATCTCCGAAAGCAAAAATGGGTATGTTTGAAGGAATAGTGGTTCCAACAATGTTGTATGGTTGCGAGGCGTGGGCTATGGATAGAGTTGTGCGCAGGAGGATGGATGTGCTGGAAATGAGATGTTTGAGGACAATGTGTGGTGTGAGGTGGTTTGATCGAGTAAGTAACGTAAGGGTAAGAGAGATGTGTGGAAATAAAAAGAGCGTGGTTGAGAGAGCAGAAGAGGGTGTTTTGAAATGGTTTGGGGTGAGGAAAGATTGACCAAGAGGATATATGTGTCGGAGGTGGAGGGAATGAGGAGAAGTGGGAGACCAAATTGGAGGTGGAAAGATGGAGTGAAAAAGATTTTGTGTGATCGGGGCCTGAACATGCAGGAGGGTGAAAGGAGGGCAAGGAATAGAGTGAATTGGAGCGATGTGGTATACAGGGGTTGACGTGCTGTCAGTGGATTGAATCAAGGCATGTGAAGCGTCCGGGGTAAACCATGGAAAGCTGTGTAGGTATGTATATTTGTGTGTGTGGACGTGTGTATGTACATGTGTATGGGGGGGGTTGGGCCATTTCTTTCGTCTGTTTCCTTCCGCTACCTCGCAAACGCGGGAGACAGCGACAAAGTATAAAAAAAAAAAAAATATATATATATATATATATATATATATATATATATATATATATATATATATATATATATATATATATATATATATCTTTCTTTTCTTTCATACTATTCGCCATTTCCCGCGTTAGCAAGGTAGCGTTAAGAACAGAGGACTGGGCCTCTGAGGGAATATCCTCACCTGGCCTCGTTCTCTGTTCCCTCTTTTGGAAAATCAAAAAAAAACGAGAGGGGAGGATTTCCAGCCCCCCGCTCCCTCCCCTTTTAGTCGCCTTCTACGACACGCAGGGAATACGTGGGAAGTATTCTTTCTCCCCTATCCCCAGGGAGATATATATATATATATATATATATATATATATATATATATATATATATATATATATTTTTTTTTTTGCCGGTCTCCCGCATTTGCGAGGTAGCGCAAGGAAACAGATGAAAGAAATGGCCCAACCCGTCCCCATACACATGTATATACATACGTCCACACACGCAAATATACATACCTACACAGCTTTCCATGGTTTACCCCAGACGCTTCACATGCCCTGATTCAATCCACTGACAGCACATCAACCCCGGTATACCACATCAATCCAATTCACTCTATTCCTTGCCCTCCTTTCACCCTCCTGCATGTTCAGGCCCCGATCACACAAAATCTTTTTCACTCCATCTTTCCACCTCCAATTTGGTCTCCCTCTTCTCCTCGTTCCCTCCACCTCCGACACATATATCCTCTTGGTCAATCTTTCCTCACTCATTCTCTCCATGTGCCCAAACCACTTCAAAACACCCTGGGGATAGGGGAGAAAGAATACTTCCCACGTATTCCCTGCGTGTCGTAGAAGGCGACTAAAAGGGAAGGGAGCGGGGGGCTGGAAACCCACCCCCACACACATGTATATAAATACGTCCACACACGCAAATATACATACCTACACAGCTTTCCATGGTTTACCCCAGACGCTTCACATGCCTTGATTCAATCCACTGACAGCACGTCAACCCCGGTATACCACATCGCTCCAATTCACTCTATTCCTTGCCCTCCTTTCACCCTCCTGCATGTTCAGGCCCCGATCACACAAAATCTTTTTCACTCCATCTTTCCACCTCCAATTTGGTCTCCTTCTTCTCCTCGTTCCCTCCACCTCCGACACATATATCCTCTTGGTCAATCTTTCCTCACTCATTCTCTCCATGTGCCCAAACCACTTCAAAACACCCTGGGGATAGGGGAGAAAGAATACTTCCCATGTATTCCCTGCGTGTCGAAGAAGGCGACTAAAAGGGAAGGGAGCGGGGGGCTGGAAATCCTCCCCTCTCGTTTTTTTTTTTTTTTTCCCCCAAAAGAAGGAACAGAGAAGAGGGCTAGGTGAGGATACTCCCTCAAGGGCCCAGCCCTCTGTTCTTAACGCTACCTCGCTATCGCGGGAAATGGCGAATAGTATGAAAAAAAAAAAAAAAATATATATATATATATATATATATATATATATATATATATATATATATATACATATATATATATATATATATATATATATATCATAGGGTGGGGGAGGGGGCGAAAATCCTGGGGGCCTTGAAGAATGTGTGGAAGTCGAGAACATTATCTCGGAAAGCAAAAATGGGTATGTTTGAAGGAATAGTGATTCCAACAATGTTGTATGGTTGCGAGGCGTGGGCTATGGATAGAGCCCCTGGGCAGCGTACAGGCCCTGGGGGACCACAGGTGAGGGACTGGAAGGTGGAGATGACCCCTGGGAGGCGTACAGCCCCTGGGGGACCACAGGTGAGGGCCTGGAATTGTGCGCAGGAGGATGGATGTGCTGGAAATGAGATGTTTGAGGACAATGTGTGGTGTGAGGTGGTTTGATCGAGTGAGTAACGTAAGGGTAAGAGAGATGTGTGGAAATAAAAAGAGCGTGGTTGAGAGAGCAGAAGAGGGTGCTTTGAAGTGGTTTGGGCACATGGAGAGGATGAGTGAGGAAAGATTGACCAAGAGGATATATGTGTCGGAGGTGGAGGGAACAAGGAGAAGAGGGAGACCAAATTGGAGGTGGAAAGATGGAGTGAAAAAGATTTTGTGTGATCGGGGCCTGAACATGCAGGAGGGTGAAAGGAGGGCAAGGAATAGAGTGAATTGGAGCGATGTGGTATACCGGGGTTGACGTGCTGTCAGTGGATTGAAGCAAGGCATGTGAAGCGTCTGGGGTAAACCATGGAAAGCTGTGTAGGTATGTATATTTGCGTGTGTGGACGTGTGTATATACATGTGTATGGGGGGGGGTTGGGCCATTTCTTTCGTCTGTTTCCTTGCACTACCTCGCAAACGCGGGAGACAGCGACAAAGTATAATAAATAAAATAATATATATATATATATATATATATATATATATATATATATATATACGCTCATACATGCACATATATATATATACGTATGAATATCAACATTTATTTCTCATTTTACATGACTGCTGTTTCCTGCATCAGGGAGGTAGCATCAGGAAAGATAAAGAATGGCCCATCCACTCATATACACATATATATACACATAAACTCCCATATACACACATATACATATCAACATATGCATATCATACACAGACATATACGCTTGTATATATTCATACTTGCTTGCCTTAATTCATTCTTGGCACTACCCACCCCACAGGACACAGCATCGCTACCACCCACTTCAGCAAGGTAGTGCCAGAAAACAAAAAAAAAAAAGCCACAATTACTCACACTCAGACTAGTTGTCATGTGTAATGCACCAAAACCACAGCTCCCCATCCACATCCATGCCCAACACACCTTTCCATAGTTTACCTCAGACATTTCACATGCCCTGGTTCAGTCCACTGACAGGATGTCGACACTGGCACTGGTATACCACATTGTTCCAATTTACTCTATTCCTTGTGCACCTCTCACCTTACTGCATGTTCAGGCTCCAATCATTCAAAATCATTTTCACCCCGTCTTTCCACCTCCAATTTGATCTGCTTCTCCTTGTACCCTCCACTGCAGACACATATAACCTCTTTATCAACCTTTCCTCACTCATTCTCTTCGTACGTCCAAACCACTTTAGTACACCCTCTTCTGCTCTTTCAACTACATTCTTTTTATTACTACACATCTCTCTTTCCCTTTCATTACTTACTCGATCAAACCATCTTACACCACATATCATCCTTAAACATTTAATTTCAAACACATCCACCCTCCTCAGCACAGCCTTACCCATAGCCCATGCATACCATCCATATAATATCTATTTTTGCTTTCCCAGATAATGATCTTTTCCACACATTCTTCAGCATTTCCTCCACTCAAACTCATACCCCACCAATTTATCCCTCAACTCAGATGAACCTAATAACCTTGCTTTTATTCACAGTCTTAACTTCCATCTTTCACACACCCTTCCAAACACAGACACCAACTTCTACAGTTTCTCACTTGAATCTGCTGCCACCAGTGCTGTATCAGTAGCAAACCTTAACTGACTTGCTTTCCAGGCCCCTCTCATCCTCACAGACTGCATACTCACTGCTCTCTCTAAGGCTTTCACATTTACCCTCACCACCTCAACCTTAAACAAACCGAACAACGATGGTGACATCACACATCCCTGCCACAGACCAACATTCACTTGGAACATTAATTATGACCCAACCTTCCCTTGGAACATTAACTTTGAACCAATTTCCATTTTCATATATTGCTTGAATATTGACAATGAGAATGCAACTGGAAATTCACTATGAAACTAATGGGGTAAGCATTCCTGGAAGATAAATGCTAACATACAATACAGAATTTGTCAAATTAACAGACTATCCAAGGGAGGGCAACTACTATAGCACTTTGTAAGTTTTTAAACCTAATTTATCATCCAGATCTTTACACTCTTGAGCAGTTGAAGCATGAGGTTGCTGAGAATCTGTATCAAACAGATGTAGAAATGACATCTTTGTATCTCCATAATACCCAATTGCTTTTGCTTAGCCAGTGATTACAAATTATGAAACTCCTCTTGACCCTGCTCCATATCATCCACAACAGTATCCTGCACTATCAAAAGTGTAAAGTGTGGCTTTACCCATTTACGTTTCAAAAACTTTCCTCTAAAAATAGAAGCTAAGAAAATGTTTAAACAAACATAATGGACATTTCTAATGCAATGCACTACACATTACTTAACACTTCTCTAGTTAGCCACAACCCAGCAATTCATTTTTCATTCTTCAACACAGGAGCCCTCTAGAAATGAACAAGCTCAATTGTAGACAGGACTTTTTCTTTCTTTTTAGCTGTGACTGAGAGTCCTATCGTAAAAAGTTTTATGTGACTTGCAGATAATGTGTTGTAACACTACGAGTTCAAATTCCTGGAGACTGGGGAGACAGAACATTGCCCTTGTATTCTCCAGCTTGTCGTAAGAGGTGACAAAGAGGGATGGGAGCAATGGGGCTGGAAACTCTCCCCTACTACATTACTTTCAAAAAGAAAGAACACAGGAAAGAGCCACATGATGATCTTTTCTCCTCTAAAGCTCAGTCATCTGTTCTGGATGCTATCTTGCTCACATGAGAAATAGCAAACATGTACGAAAGAAAGAAGTCTGAGTTTCCTTCTCATGACCCAGTAAGAATGATTGGACTGGCATTTAAACATGTCTTTCAGGCTCTGTCAAGCAAAGTTACATTAATCCTAGGTGATCCCGCACTTCATATATCATAATCTGAAAGACATTTCTTTCTTACTCTTATATCACTGGATTTGAATTCCATGTACCCTCTTCCTTCTTCAACTTTCATTATCATTAAGCTCCAGTTAACCTTCCTACACTTTGTATGTTGATAACTTTCAGCAAATATCTAAAACTTTACAAGTTTTACACACCTCAACAAATATGTTTACAAACAAAAATCCATACTGTCCTCCTAACCACTATTAACCAAGAGTAACATGATTAAATATAACCATGGCAACTTAAATGATATGCATCCATATTCAGAAGCTAAAAAAGAAAGAAAAAAAAAAAAAAAAAAAAAAAGTGTTCAGGCTAGTAATTTTCCAATCCTTAACTAGGTATTGGAAAATCATTACTGTCTGGAAAATTTCCAGTTTAAACAGAAAAAGAATTACCCTTAAAGTCAAAACCAATGCCAGCACAAAAAGAGAAAAAAGTTAAAGCTCACCTCTGCTTGTGTTGAGGAACTGTTGGCTGAAGATGATGAGGAGTGAGACTTATGATGAGATGATGGGTGTTTATCAGCTATAAGACTAGCAATGCCGTAGGAGAGGCTTGGTGATGATCCCAAGTCGGAATGGTGTGAGGATATGCTTTCATGGCTTGACAGCGGTGAACTGCACCAAATCCCAAGAAATAATCACGAAACAGAATTATAAATCATATAATTTAACATTAATAATACCAAACATCCAAAAATATGTTTGATTCTGAGTTTCCTTCCTCAGCCTAAAGAGAGTTTGCTGTGGACATTAGTGTTCATAACCCCTATCCAGGCTTCATTTCAGCAATATATTACAGGTACACCACCGATTTTCCGGCACTCTTGGTTCCAAATCCTTGCCAGGTTAACCATGTTGCTGGACCAACCATGGTCACATAATAACAATTCATCAACACACCTCTAGCCCACTAATCATACATCTTCCATGTGTCTAAAGTATACTATGGACTGCTAGAAATTTCAATTAAACAAATATTAAATATTTGAGCACCCTAAGATGGTAAATCTGTCCTTAGATTTTTTTAATCCTGTGGGGTCTTCATCTTCTGTTGTAAGTATTTTCCTAGGTGTGCATTGTCAGAGTAGTGCAGTTTCATCTGCATAATACACCCGCTCAGGACTGAGGTGCTCGTCAGCTACGAGTTTTGCAAATTCATCCATATACTCAGCAGCTCCTTCATGGTTCGCAGACTGCTTTTCTCACACACTTTATTCATGAAAATTCCAAGACGCTTCTTGAATCTTTGAAGCAATCCTTCACTACAGTCACGCTCATGTTGTAATTCAAGTTCTTTATGGAACAACTTAGCCTGGCCCATTATCATGCTACCTGACAAGTCCACTCCATCACTCTGACGCTGTCGAAACCATTCAATCATCACTCAATCATGCTCAGTACTCTTACCATCTTTCATAGTTTTTCTAATCATTTGCTTCTTGGAATCGCTGTCTGCATAGAATTTCAACATTTTCTCCCTTTGCTTCTTTATAATAAACAGTTGATGAACCAATACTGTAGAGGTCACACAGCTTATGCACTGAAACACCACAGTCCATTTTTTTCAACAGTTCTACTTGGATCGATATGGACTGGTGTTTACATTTGACACCACAAATGACACTCTCATATGTCTTAGAAGCCATAGATAGGGTTGAATTTATGCAAAATAAGCTAAGAATCTCACAGAATTGTGGTATCATCATCAACAAGTGCAGTGTAAAGAATGTAAATAACCGCGCCCTACACACAATGCCATCTGTGGCCGCCCAGTAAACGTCTGGTGGCTGCGGTAATTTCAAGTTCCCTCACATAATTTTGTCCAGACTAAAGGAGGTGCTGAACCATCAGTTGCCGGAAATTCGGTGGTGTACCTGTACATGTAAATGGTGACCTCAACCCTCCTAACTACCAAAAATCATTAATTCTTAATTAATGCTGTAAACATGGCTTTGTCATGTTTGTACAATTGGAAACAGATGGCATCAGCCCAAATCAAGCCTCTGCCTAACAACAAACATTATTTGTTAGAGTAAAATGAACTGATTGAGATGACACCCATACCCCTCTCATCTTAAAATTAAATGTCTCACTTCTATAATGTGTTTTGTGAACTCTACAGAGAGGAGAGCACACTAAAACATAATTTTAAGACCTTGTTGCCTCTCTGGCTTGAAGGGGGCAACACCAAGAACAAACAAATTATAGTCTCATATGCACACATCCACTCTTTGCCTATGTATCCACCTACCTGTCATGCAAAAGGTACTGACATCAGAACCTATCATCAACAACCAGCCCCTATAGCCTTACCCAGGGTTTACCTCAACCGCTTCCTATGTTCTATAAACTGGTTCAGCCAACTTACAACATGTCAACCCTCACACATGTTGATCCACATCATTCTATCCTATGGGCACCTCTATAACTCTCCTTAACGTTCAGGAACAGATACCCTAAAGCCTACTTCACTCCAACTTTCCATCACCTGATAGGTCATGTGAATTTAATTTTGGCAATGCATAATGGGAAAAGAGTGGAACAGATAATGGATGCAAATATGAATACAGATCAGAGAACAATGCATTGGTAGATAAAACGTAAACTGGATCAACATATGCTCAAGTGAAATATATTCAATCTAATAAAAGTTATATACAAGTGATGACATGAATTTCACAAGCAATTTAGATTTTTACTAATCAAATAAAATGAAATGAAACCAATTCAATAACAACAAAGTGGGACGAAGTTCTCTCAACAGCAGTAGTGCAAAAACAGAGAACAGTTTTTTACCCTTGTAGAGATCATATGATTACAAGTTTAATGTCATATACAAGAACACATAATACATATAGAGGTGTATACCAAGAGACATAATGCAAAGGATGATTAGAAGAGAATGAAAGAAAAAGTTAGGATATGCCATACATAAAGATAGTTGTTGAAAAAAAAAATGCTGACATCAAATTAATGGAGTGCACAGAAAAGAGAACAAATGAAGAGAAAGTAATTCAAAGCATGGAACAAAATCCAAAAGTTCTATTTGCATATACATAGTACAGCACAATAAATAAGAGATTGGAGCTTTTACATTAGGAGACAATTAAGAAAATGATCACAAAATAATTTGCCTGAAGTTAATTAACCAATGTAAATCAGTACTGAGTACAATAAAGAGGGAGTGCACTGATGACTTCATAAAATGCTCTTACAGATATAAATAGAAAACAATATAACTAAACTGACAGAGAAACCCAAACAAAACTAGTAGTTAGTACTGAGCATTTCCGTCTTGAATGTGACCACCAGCAATATGTTGACATACACCAAGAAATAACTTTAAGGGAAGTAAGTTTTTGAGAGAGGGCTAAGATCACTCTGAAAAAAATTTGCTGATGGTGAATCATTCAAAAAGGGTCTTCAGAAAAGAGTTTCCACACTGATTTTTCGAGGTATGGAGAGATCCAAGCCCTGATAATCCCAAAAGAATACCTCATTTGCCCACAGGACACCAGAGGAGAGAAACAAAGCTTTACTGTACTTAGTAGGCAGCCAACGACCAGGGAGGTATATTAATAGTACTACCTGCCTGGGTAATGGGAGGGTTAGTGACAGCAGTGTAGTAAGCCAGCATTTCAGTGGTTAAGTTGCACTCCCCTGACCCAGGTAGCTGACTTTTCTTTCTGCCTCACCCACACATGGACCACTAGCATTCTGTCTACAAATATGCAATCTCTCCTTCACACAACTCAGACAGTAGCCCTGCCTTTTGCAAAATGGTAAGAGCAATTGATATAAGTGGTATGTAGGAACATTTAGGCTGGAGCATTAGGTAGAAACATTATGTAAAAGTAGTAAGTAAGAACAATAGGCAGGAGCATTAGGTAGATGTAGTCAGTAGGAACATTAGGTAGGAGCTTCTGTAAACACTGCACTAGAGTTGCCCTCAGCCAATGGCCTGTTAAGGGTGAGGCATTTACGGCCAAGAAATGTCACTGGAATTTACTAGTTATGCAGACTCTAGTGGTGTGACCACCACCATGAGGGAGTTCCATGTGGGAACAGACATCAGAGATACAGACAGATATATAGAGATAGATTTAAAGCTTTAGTTGAAAACATGCTCTCAATGAAGTTTATGTGTAAAATCTCAACTTTGAATCTCCAATAATAACCTTAAAGTACACTGTGGAGCTAAAGCTGCCCTAAGGATGATCTAAGGCAAAGAAAAATATGAAAAAGAATTCTATCTCTGTTTGTATCTCCAACACCTGTTCTCACCTAGAACTTCCTCAAAGGGGTGGCCATGACATAGAACCTCCATAACTAGTGAACTCCAGTGCCACTTCTTAGCCTTTGGTGCCTCATCCTTAACAGGCCACTGTCAGAAAGCAGTTCTAGCACAGCATTTGCAAAGGCTCCTACCTTTTGTTCCCCTGATTACTTCTATACCTAATGCTCCTGCCTAATGTTCTTCCCTACTACTTCTATTTAATGCTCCAGACTAAATGTTCTAAACTAAAGCTTTCAACTATTGCATCTACCATATTGCCAAAAGGCAGGGCTAGTGCATAGAGCTCACTGCAAGAAAATCTGGAGCTAAAAAGAATGAGCCATAAGAGTTAAGTGTTATTAAATGAAGAAATTGTATGTTTGTGGACAGAATGCCATTAGTACATGTGTGGGTAAGGCAGAAGGAAAAGACAGCTACCTGGTCAGCAGGGTGCAACTTGACAACCACTTAAGTGCTGGCTCACTAGGCAGCCATTACTAATCCTCCCGATACCCAGGCGGGTAGAACTGGTAACATACCTCCCTGGTCACTGAGTTACATAGAAGTCTTTGAAGAAAGCACCAAATGAAGGTAAAATAGCATCATACTATGAAAGTTAGGGTAACTGAGCCATATCTCAGCAGTGAGATCCTTTCTTAAAAACCTACTGTGTGATAACATTAAACCTCACCTGTAGCGATGTGATGAGGAAGTACTATACGGGTAGCTTGGAGGTCTGCTGGTGTTGGAAGACGAGGAGTGTGAAGAGGATGCCAGACGACTTATTTCTAGGCTAGAGCGACTGCTGTTATTGGATGGCTCTTGCGCTCTACTGGAGAAAGTGGTGGTGGTTGTGGCAGCAGAGCCTCTGTAGCTTAGTGTACTGGTAATACCTTTACTACTGCTGCTGCTGCTGCTACTACTGACACTACTGCTACCAGTCTTAGTATTCTTTTGGGATTTTGAACTGCTACTGGAGGCCTTGCTAGTGGAAAGAGCTGCTGCCATGGCTGCTGCTATGTACAAAAAGAGAGAAATTGATTATCATACATCCTCTGTAATAAGTAAATCAGATTCTAAGAAAAATAACATAATGGTGGTTCTCAAGGATGAAAAACCACTAATTTCCTAAAGGCAAAGCCATATGAGCACCAGAGGGAAAAATCTTGTTCAGGTGTCAAAACATCATTCCTGCCAAATACAGGGTATGCAGTACCAACTAGAATTTAATCCTTTTCAGCAACCATATACTGGGCCTAATAATACTCATTCAGCCCTAACAATCACAGACCAACCTGCCCAGGCCTAAGACATCATAAGAATAAAGATGCAAGAGGAGCCATGTGGCAACCAACTCACATTATTCACTACTCAGGGGAATACGGGTCATGAAAAGGGTTTTGAACAGGATAGTGGGGAAGGAGGGGATCAGTAAAGAAGTGGATGCTCAGACTTTGCTTCCATTACAGAAATGGTCTTTCATACTTCACCTCCATGCTAAGCCATAAAAGTATCAGAAAGCATAACCATGTGAAAAAGGTTTTTAGCAGGTTTGGCCTCTAATTTGGAGTTATTTTATTTCTTTAAAGTGGCATACCTAGACCCAAACAGAAGTTGACTTGAGTTAAGAGGAGCTACTGACTAATAAGTGTGTTTCTTATGCAGTGGCAGTATTGTAACCACTGAGGCAGGAGGTGCTGCAACTGTGGAAAGTATAGAAGCTTAAAATTGGGAAAAGCTATCAAGTTTCCCATTGAGGTAGAAGGTGCAGCTACTAAGGAAAGTAAAGAAGATTAAAGCTGGGAAAAGCTATTAAATTTCAGCACCTCAAGGGGATACTCTAGGTAATACTGAACCTCTAGCTGGTCTCTGTCACACCTGGAAAATGTCTCTGATCACCATATGCAACTTTGCTGAAAATATTCATCTCTCATTTGCCAAGTTTCCTTTTCTTCTTTGAAAGGTAAGAATTTTTCATCTCGAGATGAATCAAAGTATGGCAGTGCAAGTTCTTCAAATCCAAGATTATAGTCCGCATATTTTTCTTAAGTATACTCAAGACACTTTCCACTGGGGGCTCATTCTAAACTCTATTACTTTTCATCTGCATGTTTAAAGCTCAAAAGTCCAGAGACATTCTTTCCTTTTTTGTATCTTTCTTACTAAAGAAAGACTTTTTGTATAACCAGTCCCTCATTTAAATTCATATTTTCATTAGCCATTTCTAAAGCACAATTCTTTAACAAATGGGGAGAGGTTTGGCCACTTAATTTCCAAGACTGGGTCACATAACTTTTCCATTACCCTGTTTATCTATTCCTAATTAACCCACAACCAATTTCTATGAAAGTCATGGTGTCACCCAAGGCCTCTTTCTAAAGGCTACAGCAAGCCCAAGGCTGCACTACTTCCAGTAGCAGAAAAATGCAGATTCCATTGAAGTGACAATTTCTTTGATGGGACTGCACTCCCTATAAAACAGCCTCTCCAAAGGTGACTTTTCACTTGTAGAATAACCTTCAGCAGCTGGAGTCCGGTAACGCCACATACACGTCATAGCATGCTTTAGCATGTGGCACAGCACATTTGCTTAAGTTCCAAATTCTTAAGGTTTCCTGAATTTTTTTTTTTCTTTTTTTTTTTTTGCCGCTGTCTCCCGCGTTTGCGAGGTAGCGCAAGGAAACAGACGAAAGAAATGGCCCAACCCACCCCCATACACATGTATATACATACGTCCACACACGCAAATATACATACCTACACAGCTTTCCATGGTTTACCCCAGACGCTTCACATGCCCTGATTCAATCCACTGACAGCACGTCAACCCGGTATACCACATCGCTCCAATTCACTCTATTCCTTGCCCTCCTTTCACCCTCCTGCATGTTCAGGCCCCGATCACACAAAATCTTCTTCACTCCATCTTTCCACCTCCAATTTGGTCTCCCTCTTCTCCTCGTTCCCTCCACCTCCGACACATATATCCTCTTTGTCAATCTTTCCTCACTCATTCTCTCCATGTGCCCAAACCATTTCAAAACACCCTCTTCTGCTCTCTCAACCACGCTCTTTTTATTTCCACACATCTCTCTTACCCTTACGTTACTTACTCGATCAAACCACCTCACACCACACATTGTCCTCAAACATCTCATTTCCAGCACATCCATCCTCCTGCGCACCACTCTATCCATAGCCCACGCCTCGCAACCATACAACATTGTTGGAACCACTATTCCTTCAAACATACCCATTTTTGCTTTCCGAGATAATGTTCTCGACTTCCACACATTCTTCAAGGCTCCCAGAATTTTCGCCCCCTCCCCACCCTATGATCCACTTCCGCTTCCATGGTTCCATCCGCTGCCAGATCCACTCCCAGATATCTAAAACACTTTACTTCCTCCAGTTTTTCTCCATTCAAACTCACCTCCCAATTGACTTGACCCTCAACCCTACTGTACCTAATAACCTTGCTCTTATTCACATTTACTCTTAACTTTCTTCTTTCACACACTTTACCAAACTCAGTCACCAGCTTCTGCAGTTTCTCACATGAATCAGCCACCAGCGCTGTATCATCAGCGAACAACAACTGACTCACTTCCCAAGCTCTCTCATCCCCAACAGACTTCATACTTGCCCCTCTTTCCAAAACTCTTGCATTCACCTCCCTAACAACCCCATCCATAAACAAATTAAACAACCATGGAGACATCACACACCCCTGCCGCAAACCTACATTCACTGAGAACCAATCACTTTCCTCTCTTCCTACACGTACACATGCCTTACATCCTCGATAAAAACTTTTCACTGCTTCTAACAACTTGCCTCCCACACCATATGTTCTTAATACCTTCCACAGAGCATCTCTATCAACTCTATCATATGTCTTCTCCAGATCCATAAATGCTACATACAAATCCATTTGCTTTTCTAAGTATTTCTCACATACATTCTTCAAAGCAAACACCTGATCCACACATCCTCTACCACTTCTGAAACCACACTGCTCTTCCCCAATCTGATGCTCTGTACATGCCTTCACCCTCTCAATCAATACCCTCCCATATAATTTCCCAGGAATACTCAACAAACTTATACCTCTGTAATTTGAGCACTCACTCTTATCCCCTTTGCCTTTGTACAATGGCACTATGCACGCATTCCACCAATCCTCAGGCACCTCACCATGAGTCATACATACATTAAATAACCTTACCAACCAGTCAACAATAGTCACACCCTTTTTTAATAAATTCCACTGCAATACCATCCAAACCTGCTGCCTTGCCGGCTTTCATCTTCCGCAAAGCTTTTACTACCTCTTCTCTGTTTAGCAAATCATTTTCCCTAACCCTCTCACTTTGCACACCACCTCGACCAAAACACCCTATATCTGCCACTCTATCATCAAACACATTCAACAAACCTTCAAAATACTCACTCCATCTCCTTCTCACATCACCACTACTTGTTATCACCTCCCCATGTGCGCCCTTCACTGAAGTTCCCATTTGCTCCCTTGTCTTACGCACTTTATTTACCTCCTTCCAGAACATCTTTTTATTCTCCCTAAAATTTAATGATTTCCTGAAGTACGATAATAAAATACTGAAGGCCCTTCCATGATACAGTGTAAGTGATAACAATGATAAGATTAAAAATGCAAGAAAGAGGGACTGAAAAGAAATAACTAAATAATAAAGTCCTCCAGCAAATATACTGACCATGCTGAGCTTGTAGGATCTCCAGGTTCATGAGGTGTTCCGGATGAAGACCTCCATATCCCCCAAGACCCCCTGCTGCTGCCGCAACAGCAGCTGCGGCTCCAGCTCCCCCATTGCCACTGCCATGGCCTCCCTGCAACCTGGACAGTAGTTCCATCTGCTGTAGCCCAGCTATGTTCCACCACGCTGCTGTGATGAAGGAAACTCTCAGTGAGAACATTAATCATACAAAGATTTGATTCCTTAAAATATTTTCACCTTCTCCCTAAATCAACACCTGATTCAAGTAAAAAAGACAAAGAATAAAGAATACCTATAATAAGCGGCAATACCACCTGACCAAGAGCTGATTTAAGTTTACTGACTTTAAAACCAACATACACAGAAAGACAGAGGATTACTGAGTTCTACCAGGCCCTTTTTGTTGCTGAAATACACTGGGGTATGATATGCACTCAGAATTAGTCATATAATCCTCTACATTCAATTGTTGTTTGAACATCAAACTTATGACATATGCTTCCACCATACTAAAACCTTAAGCATACCATGTTTAACATACCTGTGAAATTGGAGAAATTTGGCTCATATGAATGAACAGCAGCTCCACTTCTCAAATCACTTTGGTTGTACTGGTTATGTCGATCTTAAAATGACACATGATCTTAAATTGACACATCATTTCAAGAGAGGATGAACTTTTAAACATTACTCACAGAAAAAGCTACATACACTTTACAAAACTTATCATAAATATACTACTTAAGACAGATCAAAGGGATTCAGGCTGCCTGGTTCTAGATCAAAGAAATACAGTAATAAGTTCTGACAGGAAAGACTTTTCTGTGCTGTAGTATAACCTGCATTAAGAAATCCACATTTTTGCTTCATTTTTAGGAAACCCAGCAGGAAGAATTCTAAACACAGCCAACAATACTAAAACTTCTAAATCAAGTTATCCACCAAGGAGGGGTTAATGTGTCCACCAATACTATAAGTAAACACCCAAGATAAAAGCAATGCCATCTACTCAATCTCATCACCTCAAAGCAAACATGATGTGCTCATTCAGAGGGTAATTAGATTTCAAAATGAGTGGAGTGGGAGGCAGAGTTTGGTTTTCTTACCTCTAATCATACCACACCACAAAAAGCCTATCCAGTCAAAACAAATTTTTGACAACAGTAGCCTAAGACCTAATGAGAAATGTGTATGTTATGCATATGGGTGCTGGATGCTCTTCATTCATGATAATAAGTGACAACTAATCAATGCTTATTAGATTAATACAAAGTTTTTACCCCCTTTAAATATGAGTACTAAATGCTCTTCATTCATTGTAATCACTGACAACTGATTAATGTCTATGGGATAAATTTAGTCACAATTACTGTATCTCAAAAGACAACTCTTGCACATGCTGCCTTCTTTTAAAGGATTTATCTTAAACTCGTAAAACATCATAATTTTCACACATAACACACATTCTGAATACATCAAGCAAGAGGAACTGGGTGGGAGAAAAAGGCATACTGATCAACAAAGAAAACAAAACGCAGCTAGTGAAAAAAAAAATTACAATACTGTACATCAGAAAACTTGAACTGAAATCACATATTTGGGAACACTCAGCATACCTAAAAGCAAAAATATAGCTAAATCGATTTTTTAGAATAATCACATATGACCCTACAGCTTTAAATCAGTGCTAAGACTACAAACAAAGAGAAAGCTTAACTGTTTCCTATAACTATGTAAAATAGATTTTGTAAACCCTACAAAGAAAAAGGCAATATACATATTTCAATGCATTAAACTAAACATATTCAACTCAGCAGAACTAAACACATCCAACACATCAGAAGAATAAAAGTAAAAAAGTTCCAGGAAATATTTCCTTTCAAATCATCTTTATCAATTTCCCCACAATTCACGCATGCTCTAAAAAACCTAAGTTATACAAAGACTAATGCACCAATCAATTACGCAATCTAACAATTTTACACAGAAACACGGTAATCATGAAACAAAGTTTTCATAGTAAAGATATGAGCACTAATTTTCTAACAGATATAGCAATATTTCAATCTACATGCACTAACATCTATATGCTGACTACTATGACAAAAACTGAAATTTCAATGTGCATTCGAACAACTATGATAAAATCCAAAACTGCATGCATCTTCTAATAGCTTTGTTGAAAACTTTTACATACATGATTCAAAGAACAGACCTATCCACCTGCTTTTTCATTTACTTCCTTTTGTGTGGGGAAAAACAATGCATGAGCAAAAGATGCCAAATCAAGGCCATCTTGGGTAAACGGAATATCAAATAAAAAAGTGAACAAATTAATTTAAGCTCAAATGTTTGCAGACCAGAATCATAAAATTATCTCATCCTGTAACTGGGTCAAATACCTAATCTATTAAAGCTAAAGAGTAATGCAAAGTAAATTACTTGTACAGCCACGGACTTGTGTGAAAATGTGTTGCTCAACTGACACTAAGTGACCTGATAGCCATATTTAAAGTCAGTTCACAAAATGGAGAAATAAAAGATAATCAAACATGAAAGGCTCCGTGAAAAGTTTACCAACATTTACAGACAGATGACAACAGCTCACCAGGTGAGCTAAAAGGTATAATAACAGCGACCACCAAGTCTTGGCACAATGAAAATTACCATATTCCCTTGCTTAAACAAAACTCAACAACATTATTTTCTTTCTGTATGAGACCCATGCAGGTTACACAATACAAATACTTAAACAACAAAATATTCAATGACATAGTCAAATGAAGACTAGAGGTCTTATTTGCTCCTATACAAACATATCTGACATTTTCATTTGTGGTGTGATGAACTCCTGTAATGTAGTGGTTAGCATTCCTGACCATGATGCATTCACAGGCAGCCCAGGGAGTGTATAGGTTCGAATCCAACCCAGCTGTTCATCCATCCCTAGAGGTAGGTCAATAACATGGATACCTGGCTCAGGATAGAGGAATGCTATTTCGTGTGTGGCAGGGTGGCGACGGGAATGGATGAAGGCAGCAAGGATGGGTATGAACATGTGTGTATATGTCTGTATTCTTATGTATATATGTATACGTGATATGCATATGTACGTATATGAGCATGCGTGGGCATTTATGTATATACATGTGTATGTAGGTGGGATGGGCCATTCCTCATCTGTTTCCATGCGCTACCTCGCTATTGCAAGAGATGGCGTTTAAGTATAAAAAATAAGTAAATATATATATATATATATATATATATATATATATATATATATATATATATATATATATATATATATATGGTGTGGGAGGAAAGTTGTTAGAAGCAGTGAAAAGTTTTTATCGAGGATGTAAGGCATGTGTACGTGTAGGAAGAGAGGAAAGTGATTGGTTCTCAGTGAATGTAGGTTTGCGGCAGGGGTGTGTGATGTCTCCATGGTTGTTTAATTTGTTTATGGATGGGGTTGTTAGGGAGGTAAATGCAAGAGTTTTGGAAAGAGGGGCAAGTATGAAGTCTGTTGGGGATGAGAGAGCTTGGGAAGTGAGTCAGTTGTTGTTCGCTGATGATACAGCGCTGGTGGCTGATTCATGTGAGAAACTGCAGAAGCTGGTGACTGAGTTTGGTAAAGTGTGTGGAAGAAGAAAGTTAAGAGTAAATGTGAATAAGAGCAAGGTTATTAGGTACAGTAGGGTTGAGGGTCAAGTCAATTGGAGGTGAGTTTGAATGGAGAAAAACTTGAGGAAGTGAAGTGTTTTAGATATCTGGGAGTGGATCTGGCAGCGGATGGAACCATGGAAGCGGAAGTGGATCATAGGGTGGGGGAGGGGGCGAAAATTCTGGGGGCCTTGAAGAATGTGTGGAAGTCGAGAACATTATCTCGGAAAGCAAAAATGGGTATGTTTGAAGGAATAGTGGTTCCAACAATGTTGTATGGTTGCGAGGCGTGGGCTATGGATAGAGTTGTGCGCAGGAGGATGGATGTGCTGGAAATGAGATGTTTGAGGACAATGTGTGGTGTGAGGTGGTTTGATCGAGTGAGTAACGTAAGGGTAAGAGAGATGTGTGGAAATAAAAAGAGCGTGGTTGAGAGAGCAGAAGAGGGTGTTTTGAAGTGGTTTGGGCACATGGAGAGGATGAGTGAGGAAAGATTGACCAAGAGGATATATGTGTCGGAGGTGGAGGGAGCAAGGAGAAGAGGGAGACCAAATTGGAGGTGGAAAGATGGAGTGAAAAAGATTTTGTGTGATCGGGGCCTGAACATGCAGGAGGGTGAAAGGAGGGCAAGGAATAGAGTGAATTGGAGCGATGTGGTATACCGGGGTTGACGTGCTGTCAGTGGATTGAATCAAGGCATGTGAAGCGTCTGGGGTAAACCATGGAAAGCTGTGTATGTATATTTGCGTGTGTGGACGTATGTATATACATGTGTATGGGGGGGGGGTTGGGCCATTTCTTTCGTCTGTTTCCTTGCGCTACCTCGCATACGCGGGAGACAGCGACAAAGTATAAAAAAAAAAAAAAAAAAAAATATATATATATATATATATATATATATATATATATACATCTCCCACTCAGGTGCAAGAGGCGAAAAAAAGGGCAAATGAGAGTTGGGGTGAGAGAGTATCATTAAATTTTAGGGAGAATAAAAAGATGTTCTGGAAGGAGGTAAATAAAGTGCGTAAGACAAGGGAGCAAATGGGAACTTCAGTGAAGGGCGCAAATGGGGAGGTGATAACAAGTAGTGGTGATGTGAGAAGGAGATGGAGTGAGTATTTTGAAGGTTTGTTGAATGTGTTTGATGATAGAGTGGCAGATATAGGGTGTTTTGGTCGAGGTGGTGTGCAAAGTGAGAGGGTTAGGGAAAATGATTTGGTAAACAGAGAAGAGGTAGTGAAAGCTTTGCGGAAGATGAAAGCCAGCAAGGCAGCAGGTTTGGATGGTATTGCAGTGGAATTTATTAAAAAAGGGGGTGACTGTATTGTTGACTGGTTGGTAAGGTTATTCAATGTATGCATGACTCATGGTGAGGTGCCTGAGGATTGGCGGAATGCGTGCATAGTGCCATTGTATAAAGGCAAAGGGGATAAGAGTGAGTGCTCAAATTACAGAGGTATAAGTTTGTTGAGTATTCCTGGGAAATTATATGGGAGGGTATTGATTGAGAGGGTGAAGGCATGTACAGAGCATCAGATTAGGGAAGAGCAGTGTGGTTTCAGAAGTGGTAGAGGACGTGTGGATCAGGTGTTTGCTTTGAAGAATGTATGTGAGAAATACTTAGAAAAGCAAATGGATTTGTATGTAGCATTTATGGATCTGGAGAAGGCATATGATAGAGTTGATAGAGATGCTCTGTGGAAGGTATTAAGAATATATGGGGTGGGAGGAAAGTTGTTAGAAGCAGTGAAAAGTTTTTATCGAGGATGTAAGGCATGTGTACGTGTAGGAAGAGAGGAAAGTGATTGGTTCTCAGTGAATGTAGGTTTGCGGCAGGGGTGTGTGATGTCTCCATGGTTGTTTAATTTGTTTATGGATGGGGTTGTTAGGGAGGTAAATGCAAGAGTTTTGGAAAGAGGGGCAAGTATGAAGTCTGTTGGGTATGAGAGAGCTTGGGAAGTGAGTCAGTTGTTGTTCGCTGATGATACAGCGCTGGTGGCTGATTCATGTGAGAAACTGCAGAAGCTGGTGACTGAGTTTGGTAAAGTGTGTGGAAGAAGAAAGTTAAGAGTAAATGTGAAAAAGAGCAAGGTTATTAGGTATAGTAGGGTTGAGGGTCAAGTCAATTGGGAGGTGAGTTTGAACGGAGAAAAACTGGAGGAAGTGAAGTGTTTTAGATATCTGGGAGTGGATCTGGCAGCGGATGGAACCATGGAAGCGGAAGTGGATCATAGGGTGGGGGAGGGGGCGAAAATTCTGGGGGCCTTGAAGAATGTGTGGAAGTCGAGAACATTATCTCGGAAAGCAAAAATAGGTATGTTTGAAGGAATAGTGGTTCCAACAATGTTGTATGGTTGCGAGGCGTGGGCTATGGATAGTGTTGTGCGCAGGAGGATGGATGTGCTGGAAATGAGATGTTTGAGGACAATGTGTGGTGTGAGGTGGTTTGATCGAGTGAGTAACGTAAGGGTAAGAGAGATGTGTGGAAATAAAAAGAGCGTGGTTGAGAGAGCAGAAGAGGGTGTTTTGAAGTGGTTTGGGCATATGGAGAGGATGAGTGAGGAAAGATTGACCAAGAGGATATATGTGTCGGAGGTGGAGGGAACAAGGAGAAGAGGGAGACCAAATTGGAGGTGGAAAGATGGAGTGAAAAAGATTTTGTGTGATCGGGGCCTGAACATGCAGGAGGGTGAAAGGAGGGCAAGGAATAGAGTGAATTGGAGCGATGTGGTATACCGGGGTTGACGTGCTGTCAGTGGATTGAATCAAGGCATGTGAAGTGTCTGGGGTAAACCATGGAAAGCTGTGTAGATATATATATTTGCGTGTGTGGGCGTATGTATATACATGTGTATGGGGGGGGGGTTGGGCCATTTCTTTCGTCTGTTTCCTTGCGCTACCTCGCAAACGCGGGAGACAGCGACAAAGTATAATAATAAAAAAAAAATATATATATATATATATATATATATATATATATATATATATATATATATATATATATATATATATATATATATATTTTTTTCTTTTTCTTTTAAACTATTCGCCATTTCCCGCGTTAGCGAGGTGGCGTTAAGAACAGAGAACTGGGCCTTTGAGGGAATATCTTGCATTCATCTCCCTAACAACCCCATCCATAAACAAATTAAACAACCATGGAGACATCACACACCCCTGCCGCACACCTACATTCAATGAGAACCAATCACTTTCCTATCTTCCTACAAGTACACATGCCTTACATTCTCGATAAAAACTTTTCACTGCTTCTAACAACTTGCCTCCCACACCATATATTCATAGTACCTTCCACAGAGCATCTCTATCAACTCCATCATATGCCTTCTCCAGATCCATAAATGCTACATACAAATCCATTTGTGTATATATATATATATTTATCTATTTTTTATTTTGCTTTGTCGCTGTCTCCCGCATTAGTGAGGTAGCGCAAGGAAACAGACGAAAGAATGGCCCAACCCACCCACATACACATGTATATACATACACGTCCACACACGCAAATATACATACCTATACATCTCAACGTATACATATATATATACACACAGACACAGACATATACATATATATACACATGTACATAATTCATAGTCTACCTTTATTCATTCCCATTGCCACCTCGCCACACATGAAATAACAACCCCCTCCCCCCTCATGTGTGCAAGGTAGCGCTAGGAAAAGACAACAAAGGCCACATTCGTTCACATTCAGTCCCTAGCTGTCATGTAATAATGCACCAAAACCACAGCTCCCTTTCCACATCCAGGCCCCACACAACTTTCCATGGTTTACTTCAGACGCTTCACATGCACTGATTCAATCCATTGACAGCACGTCGACCCCGGTATACCACATCATTCCGATTCACTCTATTCCTTGCACACCTTTCACCCTCATGCATGTTCAGGCCCCGATCACTCAGAATCTTTTTCACTCCATCTTTCCACCTCCAATTTGGTCTCCCACTTCTCGTTCCCTCCACCTCTGACACATATATCCTTTTTGTCAATCTTTCCTCACTCATTCTCTGCATGTGACCAAACCATTTCAAAACACCCTCTTCTGCTCTCTCAACCACACTCTTTTTATTGCCACACATCTCTCTTACCCTTACATTACTTACTCGATCAAACCACCTCACACCACATATTGTCCTCAAATATCTCATTTCCAGGACATCCACCCTGCTGCGCACACTCTATCCATAACCCACGCCTCGCAACCATAACAACATTGTTGGAACCACTATTCCTTCAAACATATCTTGATCACACACAAAATTGTGATCCTTTCCAATATATATATATATATATATATATATATATATTCTTTTTTTTTTGCTTTGTCGCTGTCTCCCGCGTTTGTGAGGTAGCGCAAGGAAACAGACAAAAGAAATGGCCCAACCCACCCCCATACACATCTATATACATACGTCCACACACGTAAATATACATACCTACACAGCTTTCCATGGTTTACCCCAGACGCTTCACATGCCCTGATTCAATCCACTGACAGCACGTCAACCCCGGTATACCACATCGATCCAATTCACTCTATTCCTTGCCCTCCTTTCAACCTCCTGCATGTTCAGGCCCTGATCACACAAAATCTTTTTCACTCCATCTTTCCACCTCCAATTTGGTCTCCCACTTCTCCTCGTTCCCTCCACCTCCGACACATATAGCCTCTTGGTCAATCTTTCCTCACTCACTCTCTCCATGTGCCCAAACCATTTCAAAACACCCTCTTCTGCTCTCTCAACCACGCTCTTTTTATTTTCACACATCTATATTTTATTTCATTTTGCTTTGTCGCTGTCTCCCGCGTTAGCGAGGTTGTGCAAGGAAACAGACAAAAGAATGGCCCAACACACCCACATACACATGTATATACATACACGTCCACACAAGCAAATATACATACCAATACATCTCAACGTATACATACATATACACACACACAGACATATACATATATACACATGTACATAATTCATACTGTCTGCCTTTATTCATTCCCACTGCCACACTGCCACACATGAAAAAACAACCCCCTTCCCCCCTCATGTGCACAAGGTAGCCACATTCAATCACACTCAGTCTCTAGCTGTCATGTAATAATGCACCGAAACCACAGCTCCCTTTCCATATCCAGGCCCCACAGATCTTTCCATGGTTTACACCAGATGCTTCACATGCCTTTCACCCTCCTGTATGTTCAGGCCCCAATCACTCAAAATCTTTTTCACTCCATCTTTCCACCTCTAATTTGGTCTCCCACTTCTCCTCGTTCCCTCCACCTCTGACACATATATCCTCATGGTCAATCTTTCCTCACTCATTCTAATCTCTTCTACTCTCTCAACCACACTCTTACATCCTCGATAAAAACTTTTCACTGCTTCTAACAACTTACCTCCCACACCATATATTCCTAATACCCTCCACAGAGCATCTCTATCAACTCTATCATATGCCTTCTCCAGATCCATGCTCCATACAAATCCATTTGTTTTTCTAAGTATTTCTCACATACATTTTTCAAAGCAAACACCTGATCCACACATCTTCTACCGCTTCTGAAACCACACTGCTCTTCCCCAATCTGATGCTCTGTACAAGCCTTCACCCTCTCAATCAAAACCCTCCCATATAATTTCCCAGGAATACTCAACAAACTTATACTTCTGTAATTTGAGCACTCACTCTTATCCCCTTTGCCTTTGTACAATGGCACTATGCAAGCACTCTGCCAGTCCTTAGGAACCTTACCATGAGTCATACATACATTAAATAACCTTACCACCCAGTCAACAACCATTTCAAAACACCCTCTTCTGCTCTCTCAACCACACTCTTTTTATTACCACACATCTCTCTTACCCATTTATTACTTACTCAATCAAACCACCTCACACCACATATTGTCCTCAAACACCTCATTTCCAGCACATCCACCCTCCTCCGTACAACTCTACCCATAGCCCACGACTCGCAACCTTATAACATTGTTGGAACCACTATTCCTTCAAACATACCCAATTTTGCTTTCCGAGATAATGTTCTCGACTTCCACACATTCTTCAACATTCAGCAAACCTCCATCTCCTTCTCACATCACCACTACTTGTTATCACCTCCCCATTAGCCCCCTTCACTGAAGTTCCCATTTGTTCACTTGTCTTACGCACTTTATTTACCTCCTTCCAAAACAGATGTCATAATGTATTTTGAAAGGGGTTACTTTTTCTCTTTTGAATAAACTTCTGAATTCTGAATTATCCTTCAGAGATACAGCTAAAACCACAACAAGGGATAGTATACACATTGGCACAGTTGTCTAAATCACTGCATCCAGATCTTTTAACCCATTTTATGTAGAACTAATTTCCAGCTATAATCCCGAGGAATGTAAATTCTCCACTACAATACAAAAATGGTAACTGGTCCTTATTTGCTAAATTTTTTCAAGGTAAAAAGCATCAAATTCCATATCTTGTATTAACATTACTTAAAAGACATCTGATAACAGGAAAAAAATATATGAAGAAGTTATTGAAGTATTTGTAGTCTGACACCTGCAGGATGGTATCAATATGCTAAAGTGTAAGAGATCTCTTGCTCTGTAAACTCATAATGAGCATGAAAAAGAGAATGTGCTGGATTTAAAGGTATGGTAAGCAGCTCTGCCATGCCAACTCACAAGCACTTGTCAAAAACATTGTATAACATCTTTATGTATCTTTATCATAATACATAATACTCATCTATAATTTGACATTATAATATACTATAACTTACCTAACATTAAAGGGCCTGCCCTGCACTGTTATCTCATCTATGTATTATCAGTGCATATCTTTATCTACACATTATGATATATAAAATTTACACAGCATATCTTCAAAATAAAATTTAATGATACTCTCTCACCCCAACATTCATTTGCCCTCTTTTTCACCTCTTGCACCTTTCTCTTGACCTCCTGTCTCTTTCTTTTATACATCTCCCACTCAATTGCATTTTTTCCCTGCAAAAATCATCCAAATGCCTCTCTCTTCTCTTTCACTAATAATCTTACTTCTTCATCCCACCACTCACTACCCTTTCTAATCAACCCACCTCCCACGCTTCTCATGCCACAAGCATCTTTTGCGCAATCCATCACTGATTCCCTAAATACATCCCATTCCTCCCCCAGTCCCCTTACTTCCATTGTTCTCACCTTTTTCCATTCTGTACTCAGTCTCTCCTGGTACTTCCTCACACAAGTCTCCTTCCCAAGCTCACTTACTCTCACCACCCTCTTCACCCCAACATTCACTCTTTTCTGAAAACCCATACAAAAACCCATACAGATGTTCTGGAAGGAGGTAAATAAAGTGCGTAAGACAAGGGAGCAAATGGGAACTTCAGTGAAGGGCGCAAATGGGGAGGTGGTAACAAGTAGTGGTGATGTTAGAAGGAGATGGAGTGAGTATTTTGAAGGTTTGTTGAATGTGTTTGATGATAGAGTGGCAGATATAGGGTGTTTTGGTCGAGGTGGTGTGCAAAGCGAGAGGGTTAGGGAAAATGATTTAGTAAGCAGAGAAGAGGTAGTAAAAGCTTTGCGGAAGATGAAAGCTGGCAAGGCAGCAGATTTGGATGGTATTGCAGTGGAATTTACTAAAAAAGGGGGTGACTGTATTGTTGACTGGTTGGTAAGGTTATTTAATGTATGCATGACTCATGGTGAGGTGCCTGAGGATTGGCGGAATGCATGCATAGTGTCATTGTACAAAGGCAAATGGGATAAGAGTGAGTGCTCAAATTACAGAGGTATAAGTTTGTTGAGTATTCCTGGGAAATTATATGGGAGGGTATTGATTGCGAGGGTGAAGGCATGTACAGAGCATCAGATTGGGGAAGAGCAGTGTGGTTTCAGAGGTGGTAGAGGATGTGTGGATCAGGTGTTTGCTTTGAAGAATGTATGTGAGAAATACTTAGAAAAGCAAATGGAACTGTATGTAGCATTTATGGATCTGGAGAAGGCATATGATAGAGTTGATAGAGATGCTCTGTGGAAGGTATTAAGAATATATGGTGTGGGAGGCAAGTTGTTAGAAGCAGTGAAAAGTTTTTATCAAGGATGTAAGGCATGTGTACGTGTAGGAAGAGAGGAAAGTGATTGGTTCTCAGTGAATGTAGGTTTGTGGCAGGGGTGTGTGATGTCTCCATGGTTGTTTAATTTGTTTATGGATGGGGTTGTTAGGGAGGTGAATGCAAGACTTTTGGAAAGAGGGGCAAGTATGAAGTCTGTTGTGGATGAGAGAGCTTGGGAAGTGAGTCAGTTGTTGTTCGCTGATGATACAGCGCTGGTGGCTGATTCATGTGAGAAACTGCAGAAGCTGGTGACTGAGTTTGGTAAAGTGTGTGAAAGAAGAAAGTTAAGAGTAAATGTGAATAAGAGCAAGGTTATTAGGTACAGTAGGGTTGAGGGTCAAGTCAACTGGGAGGTAAGTTTGAATGGAGAAAAACTGCAGGAAGTAAAGTGTTTTAGATATCTGGGAGTGGATCTGGCAGCGGATGGAACCATGGAAGTGGGAGTGAATCATAAGGTGGGGGAGGGGGCGAAAATCCTGGGAGCCTTGAAGAATGTGTGTAAGTCGAGAACATTATCTCGGAAAGCAAAAATGGGTATGTTTGAAGGAATAGAGGTTCCAACAATGTTGTATGGTTGTGAGGCGTGGGCTATAGATAGAGTTGTGCGCAGGAGGGTGGATGTGCTGGAAATGAGATGTTTGAGAGAGCAGAAGAGGGTGTTTTGAAATGGTTTGGGCACATGGAGAGAATGAGTGAGGAAAGATTGACCAAGAGGATATATGTGTCGGAGGTGGAGGGAACGAGGAGAAGTGGAAGACCAAATTGGAGGTGGAAAGATGGAGTGAAAAAGATTTTGTGTGATCGGGGCCTGAACATGCAGGAGGGTGAAAGGCGGGTAAGGAATAGAGTGAATTGGATCAATGTGGTATACCGGGGTTGACGTGCTGTCAGTGGATTGAATCAGGGCATGTGAAGCGTCTGGGGTAAACCATGGAAAGTTGTGTGGGGCCTGGATGTGGAAAGGGAGCTATGGTTTCGGGCATTATTGCATGACAGCTAGAGACTGAGTGTGAACGAATGGGGCCTTTGTTGTCTTTTCCTAGTGCTACCTCACAAACATGAGGGGGGAGGGAGATGGTATTCCATGTGTGGCGAGGTGGCGATGGGAATGAATAAAGGCAGTGTGAACTGTGTGCATGGGTATATATGTATGTGTCTGTGTGTGTATATATATGTGTACATTGAGATGTATAGGTATGTATATTTGCGTGTGTGGACGTGTATGTATATACATTGTGTATGGGGGTGGGTTGGGCCATTTCTTTCGTCTGTTTCCTTGCGCTACCTCGCAAACGCAGGAGACAGCGACAATGCAAAAAAAAAAAAAAAAAAAAATCTTCAAAATAAAATGTCCATTACTTACACGAATAATGATGAAAACAAGTGAAAAGCTAAGAGATAGGTGAATGAATCAGTGTAGGTGTGTGAAGAAGTGGTGAACCACTGTTTGTGTGAGGTTTAAAACAAACAATGTGGGGGCAGCATTTCTGGGACCCTGTTGGTTGGGGGAAGGTTGGCAAATCATACAGGATATTCAAACTACCTTTTCACAGCTGTTTGAGCTTTAGCTGTATTTCACAAACAGTAAAAGTTGTGCATTATGAATCAAATTGTAAGTCATGGCCAGAAGGTTAACACTACTGTTGGGACCCTTTGCTAATGCTTACAATAAGATGCATGTATACTGATATGGTACTTAATTTGTACATGGTGTCCAGAAATGATTCAGTGAGTGATATGTAGTGCAATGAAATCAGCAAACAATAAAAATCATTAAAAGATATATCCATGTCATTCCACATGACATGAATATGAGGCAACCACTGAGCACCAATTTCCAAGGTGTGTGCTGTTAGGATTGTTTGATCTTTTTAAATTATTTTGTATGCAGTTGCAAACATCATATTTGTCTTCATTATGGCAGGTTTGATGGGAAAGCTAACTGTATGCAGTTGAAAACAGTTTGTTTGTCTTCACTAAAACAGATTTGATGGGAAAACTTATCTTAGCATTTCACCCTTATGTTTCACTTTCCATAATATAACCAAAAGTGACATTTATGTGCCCATTTACACAAAGTTAATGTCAATATAATCAACCCAGCATTTGTCCTATGACAAAAATATCTTAAAAGCATCTTGTATTTTGTTTCAGATTTGAATGAAAATTTATTATGTTCCTGAAAATTAATAACTGGACAAGCAAATAAGAAAAGAACCAGAGAAGAGCATTCTGGAAAGAAACAATGACCTTAGAGATGAGATTATTTCAGGATCTGCAAACATTGTGCCATCACCACATAGCATCACTCTAGGAATGAAGAAAAACTTTATATCTTTGCAGCTGAGTTCTAACTTAAGACTATATCCAAAGACAGAGCAATTTCTTTACCTATCTAAATCAAATCAGTGTAAAACAAGAACACTCGAGGAAATACCGTAAAAATATAAAACAAAGACTAATTGCAATCAAAAAATGAAGAGTAATGCCTAATGAGGCAAACCAAATGCAAAGGTCTTAAATTCAATTATATACCAATACAATGCTCATCCTCCTCGAAGGCTCAGAGTGGGGTGCCTAAATGTGTGTGGATGTAACCAAGATGTGAAAAAAGGAGAGACAGGTAGTATGTTTGAGGAAAGGAACCTGGATGTTTTGGCTCTGAGTGAAACGAAGCTCAAGGGTAAAGGGGAAGAGTGGTTTGGGAATGTCTGGGGAGTAAAGTCAGGGGTTAGTGAGAGGACAAGAGCAAGGGAAGGAGTAGCAATACTCCTGAAACAGGAGTTGTGGGAGTATGTGATAGAGTGTAAGAAAGTAAATTCTCGATTAATATGGGTAAAACTGAAAGTTGATGGAGAGAGGTGGGTGATTATTGGTGCATATGCACCTGGGCATGAGAAGAAAGATCAAGAGAGGCAAGTGTTTTGGGAGCAGCTGAATGAGTGTGTTAGTGGTTTTGATGCACGAGACCGGGTTAGAGTAATGGGTGATTTGAATGCAAAGGTGAGTAATGTGGCAGTTGAGGGAATAATTGGTATACATGGGGTGTTCAGTGTTGTAAATGGAAATGGTGAAGAGCTTGTTGATTTATGTGCTGAAAAAGGACTGATGATTGGGAATACCTGGTTTAAAAAGCGAGATATACATAAGTATACCTATGTAAGTAGGAGAGATGGCCAGAGAGCGTTATTGGATTACGTGTTAATTGACAGGCGTGCGAAAGAGAGACTTTTGGATGTTAATGTGCTGAGAGGTGCAACTGGAGGGATGTCTGATCATTATCTTGTGGAGGCTAAGGTGAAGATTTGTATGGGTTTTCAGAAAAGAAGAGTGAATGTTGGGGTGAAGAGGATGGTGAGAGTAAGTGAGCTTGAGAAGGAGACCTGTGTGAGGAAGTACCAGGAGAGACTGAGTACAGAATGGAAAAAGGTGAGAACAATGGAAGTAAGGGGAGTGGGGGAGGAATGGGATGTATTTAGGGAATCAGTGATGGATTGTGCAAAAGATGCTTGTGGCATGAGAAGAGTGGGAGGTGGGTTGATTAGAAAGGGTAGTGAGTGGTGGGATGAAGAAGTAAGAGTATTAGTGAAAGAGAAGAGAGAGGCATTTGGACAATTTTTGCAGGGAAAAAATGCAATTGAGTGGAAGATGTATAAAAGAAAGAGACAGGAGGTCAAGAGAAAGGTGCAAGAGGTGAAAAAAAGGGCAAATGAGAGTTGGGGTGAGAGAGTATCATTAAATTTTAGGGAGAATAAAAAGATGTTCTGGAAGGAGGTAAATAAAGTGCGTAAGACAAGGGAGCAAATGGGAACTTCAGTGAAGGGCGCAAATGGGGAGGTGAAAACAAGTAGTGGTGATGTGAGAAGGAGATGGAGTGAGTATTTTGAAGGTTTGTTGAATGTGTTTGATGATAGAGTGGCAGATATAGGGTGTTTTGGTCGAGGTGGTGTGCAAAGTGAGAGGGTTAGGGAAAATGATTTGGTAAACAGAGAAGAGGTAGTGAAAGCTTTGCGGAAGATGAAAGCCGGCAAGGCAGCAGGTTTGGATGGTATTGCAGTGGAATTTATTAAAAAAGGGGGTGACTGTATTGTTGACTGGTTGGTAAGGTTATTTAATGTATGTATGACTCATGGTTAGGTGCCTGAGGATTGGCGGAATGCGTGCATAGTGCCATTGTACAAAGGCAAAGGGGATAAGAGTGAGTGCTCAAATTACAGAGGTATAAGTTTGTTGAGTATTCCTGGTAAATTATATGGGAGGGTATTGATTGAGAGGGTGAAGGCATGTACAGAGCATCAGATTGGGGAAGAGCAGTGTGGTTTCAGAAGTGGTAGAGGATGTGTGGATCAGGTGTTTGCTTTGAAGAATGTATGTGAGAAATACTTAGAAAAGCAAATGGATTTGTATGTAGCATTTATGGATCTGGAGAAGGCATATGATAGAGTTGATAGAGATGCTCTGTGGAAGGTATTAAGAATATATGGTGTGGGAGGAAAGTTGTTAGAAGCAGTGAAAAGTTTTTATCGAGGATGTAAGGCATGTGTACGTGTAGGAAGAGAGGAAAGTGATTGGTTCTCAGTGAATGTAGGTTTGCGGCAGGGGTGTGTGATGTCTCCATGGTTGTTTAATTTGTTTATGGATGGGGTTGTTAGGGAGGTAAATGCAAGAGTTTTGGAAAGAGGGGCAAGTATGAAGTCTGTTGGGTATGAGAGAGCTTGGGAAGTGAGTCAGTTGTTGTTCGCTGATGATACAGCGCTGGTGGCTGATTCATGTGAGAAACTGCAGAAGCTGGTGACTGAGTTTGGTAAAGTGTGTGGAAGAAGAAAGTTAAGAGTAAATGTGAATAAGAGCAAGGTTATTAGGTACAGTAGGGTTGAGGGTCAAGTCAATTGGGAGGTGAGTTTGAATGGAGAAAAACTGGAGGAAGTGAAGTGTTTTAGATATCTGGGAGTGGATCTGGCAGCGGATGGAACCATTGGAAGCGGAAGTGGATCATAGGGTGGGGGAGGGGGCGAAAATTCTGGGAGCCTTGAAGAATGTGTGGAAGTCGAGAACATTATCTCGGAAAGCAAAAATGGGTATGTTTGAAGGAATAGTGGTTCCAACAATGTTGTATGGTTGCGAGGCGTGGGCTATGGATAGAGTTGTGCGCAGGAGGATGGATGTGCTGGAAATGAGATGTTTGAGGACAATGTGTGGTGTGAGGTGGTTTGATCGAGTGAGTAACGTAAGGGTAAGAGAGATGTGTGGAAATAAAAAGAGCGTGGTTGAGAGAGCAGAAGCGGGTGTTTTGAAGTGGTTTGGGCACATGGAGAGGATGAGTGAGGAAAGATTGACCAAGAGGATATATGTGTCGGAGGTGGAGGGAACAAGGAGAAGAGGGAGACCAAATTGGAGGTGGAAGGATGGAGTGAAAAAGATTTTGTGTGATCGGGGCCTGAACATGCAGGAGGGTGAAAGGAGGGTAAGGAATAGAGTGAATTGGAGCGATGTGGTATACCGGGGTTGACGTGCTGTCAGTGGATTGAATCAAGGCATGTGAAGCGTCTGGGGTAAACCATGGAAAGCTGTGTGGGGCCTGGATGTGGAAAGGGAGCTATGGTTTCGGGCATTATTGCATGACAGCTAGAGACTGAGTGTGAACGAATGGGGCCTTTGTTGTCTTTTCCTAGTGCTACCTCACAAACATGAGGGGGGAGGGAGATGGTATTCCATGTGTGGCGAGGTGGCGATGGGAATGAATAAAGGCAGTGTGAACTGTGTGCATGGGTATATATGTATGTGTCTGTGTGCATATATATATGTGTACATTGAGATGTATAGGTATGTATATTTGCGTGTGTGGACGTGTATGTATATACATTGTGTATGGGGGTGGGTTGGGCCATTTCTTTCGTCTGTTTCCTTGCGCTACCTTGCAAACGCAGGAGACAGCGACAATGCAAAAAAAAAAAAAAAAAAAATCTTCAAAATAAAATGTCCATTACTTACACGAATAATGATGAAAACAAGTGAAAAGCTAAGAGATAGGTGAATGAATCAGTGTAGGTGTGTGAAGAAGTGGTGAACCACTGTTTGTGTGAGGTTTAAAACAAACACAATGTGGGGGCAGCATTTCTGGGACCCTGTTGGTTGGGGGAAGGTTGGCAAATCATACAGGATATTCAAACTACCTTTTCACAGCTGTTTGAGCTTTAGCTGTATTTCACAAACAGTAAAAGTTGTGCATTATGAATCAAATTGTAAGTCATGGCCAGAAGGTTAACACTACTGTTGGGACTCTTTGCTAATGCTTACAATAAGATGCATGTATACTGATATGGTACTTAATTTGTACATGGTGTCCAGAAATGATTCAGTGAGTGATATGTAGTGCAATGAAATCAGCAAACAATAAAAATCATTAAAAGATATATCCATGTCATTCCACATGACATGAATATGAGGCAACCACTGAGCACCAATTTCCAAGGTGTGTGCTGTTAGGATTGTTTGATCTTTTTAAATTATTTTGTATGCAGTTGCAAACATCATATTTGTCTTCATTATGGCAGGTTTGATGGGAAAGCTAACTGTATGCAGTTGAAAACAGTTTGTTTGTCTTCACTAAAACAGATTTGATGGGAAAACTTATCTTAGCATTTCACCCTTATGTTTCACTTTCCATAATACAACCAAAAGTTACATTTATGTGCCCATTTACACAAAGTTAATGTCAATATAATCAACCCAGCATTTGTCCTATGACAAAAATATCTTAAAAGCATCTTGTATTTTGTTTCAGATTTGAATGAAAATTTATTATGTTCCTGAAAATTAATAACTGGACAAGCAAATAAGAAAAGAACCAGAGAAGAGCATTCTGGAAAGAAACAATGACCTTAGAGATGAGATTATTTCAGGATCTGCAAACATTGTGCCATCACCACATAGCATCACTCTAGGAATGAAGAAAAACTTTATATCTTTGCAGCTGAGTTCTAACTTAAGACTATATCCAAAGACAGAGCAATTTCTTTACCTATCTAAATCAAATCAGTGTAAAACAAGAACACTCGAGGAAATACCGTAAAAATATAAAACAAAGACTAATTGCAATCAAAAAATGAAGAGTAATGCCTAATGAGGCAAACCAAATGCAAAGGTCTTAAATTCAATTATATACCAATACAATGCTCATCCTCCTCGAAGGCTCAGAGTGGGGTGCCTAAATGTGTGTGGATGTAACCAAGATGTGAAAAAAGGAGAGACAGGTAGTATGTTTGAGGAAAGGAACCTGGATGTTTTGGCTCTGAGTGAAACGAAGCTCAAGGGTAAAGGGGAAGAGTGGTTTGGGAATGTCTGGGGAGTAAAGTCAGGGGTTAGTGAGAGGACAAGAGCAAGGGAAGGAGTAGCAATACTCCTGAAACAGGAGTTGTGGGAGTATGTGATAGAGTGTAAGAAAGTAAATTCTCGATTAATATGGGTAAAACTGAAAGTTGATGGAGAGAGGTGGGTGATTATTGGTGCATATGCACCTGGGCATGAGAAGAAAGATCAAGAGAGGCAAGTGTTTTGGGAGCAGCTGAATGAGTGTGTTAGTGGTTTTGATGCACGAGACCGGGTTAGAGTAATGGGTGATTTGAATGCAAAGGTGAGTAATGTGGCAGTTGAGGGAATAATTGGTATACATGGGGTGTTCAGTGTTGTAAATGGAAATGGTGAAGAGCTTGTTGATTTATGTGCTGAAAAAGGACTGATGATTGGGAATACCTGGTTTAAAAAGCGAGATATACATAAGTATACCTATGTAAGTAGGAGAGATGGCCAGAGAGCGTTATTGGATTACGTGTTAATTGACAGGCGTGCGAAAGAGAGACTTTTGGATGTTAATGTGCTGAGAGGTGCAACTGGAGGGATGTCTGATCATTATCTTGTGGAGGCTAAGGTGAAGATTTGTATGGGTTTTCAGAAAAGAAGAGTGAATGTTGGGGTGAAGAGGATGGTGAGAGTAAGTGAGCTTGAGAAGGAGACCTGTGTGAGGAAGTACCAGGAGAGACTGAGTACAGAATGGAAAAAGGTGAGAACAATGGAAGTAAGGGGAGTGGGGGAGGAATGGGATGTATTTAGGGAATCAGTGATGGATTGCGCAAAAGATGCTTGTGGCATGAGAAGAGTGGGAGGTGGGTTGATTAGAAAGGGTAGTGAGTGGTGGGATGAAGAAGTAAGAGTATTAGTGAAAGAGAAGAGAGAGGCATTTGGACAATTTTTGCAGGGAAAAAATGCAATTGAGTGGAAGATGTATAAAAGAAAGAGACAGGAGGTCAAGAGAAAGGTGCAAGAGGTGAAAAAAAGGGCAAATGAGAGTTGGGGTGAGAGAGTATCATTAAATTTTAGGGAGAATAAAAAGATGTTCTGGAAGGAGGTAAATAAAGTGCGTAAGACAAGGGAGCAAATGGGAACTTCAGTGAAGGGCGCAAATGGGGAGGTGAAAACAAGTAGTGGTGATGTGAGAAGGAGATGGAGTGAGTATTTTGAAGGTTTGTTGAATGTGTTTGATGATAGAGTGGCAGATATAGGGTGTTTTGGTCGAGGTGGTGTGCAAAGTGAGAGGGTTAGGGAAAATGATTTGGTAAACAGAGAAGAGGTAGTGAAAGCTTTGCGGAAGATGAAAGCCGGCAAGGCAGCAGGTTTGGATGGTATTGCAGTGGAATTTATTAAAAAAGGGGGTGACTGTATTGTTGACTGGTTGGTAAGGTTATTTAATGTATGTATGACTCATGGTTAGGTGCCTGAGGATTGGCGGAATGCGTGCATAGTGCCATTGTACAAAGGCAAAGGGGATAAGAGTGAGTGCTCAAATTACAGAGGTATAAGTTTGTTGAGTATTCCTGGTAAATTATATGGGAGGGTATTGATTGAGAGGGTGAAGGCATGTACAGAGCATCAGATTGGGGAAGAGCAGTGTGGTTTCAGAAGTGGTAGAGGATGTGTGGATCAGGTGTTTGCTTTGAAGAATGTATGTGAGAAATACTTAGAAAAGCAAATGGATTTGTATGTAGCATTTATGGATCTGGAGAAGGCATATGATAGAGTTGATAGAGATGCTCTGTGGAAGGTATTAAGAATATATGGTGTGGGAGGAAAGTTGTTAGAAGCAGTGAAAAGTTTTTATCGAGGATGTAAGGCATGTGTACGTGTAGGAAGAGAGGAAAGTGATTGGTTCTCAGTGAATGTAGGTTTGCGGCAGGGGTGTGTGATGTCTCCATGGTTGTTTAATTTGTTTATGGATGGGGTTGTTAGGGAGGTAAATGCAAGAGTTTTGGAAAGAGGGGCAAGTATGAAGTCTGTTGGGTATGAGAGAGCTTGGGAAGTGAGTCAGTTGTTGTTCGCTGATGATACAGCGCTGGTGGCTGATTCATGTGAGAAACTGCAGAAGCTGGTGACTGAGTTTGGTAAAGTGTGTGGAAGAAGAAAGTTAAGAGTAAATGTGAATAAGAGCAAGGTTATTAGGTACAGTAGGGTTGAGGGTCAAGTCAATTGGGAGGTGAGTTTGAATGGAGAAAAACTGGAGGAAGTGAAGTGTTTTAGATATCTGGGAGTGGATCTGGCAGCGGATGGAACCATTGGAAGCGGAAGTGGATCATAGGGTGGGGGAGGGGGCGAAAATTCTGGGGCCTTGAAGAATGTGTGGAAGTCGAGAACATTATCTCGGAAAGCAAAAATGGGTATGTTTGAAGGAATAGTGGTTCCAACAATGTTGTATGGTTGCGAGGCGTGGGCTATGGATAGAGTTGTGCGCAGGAGGATGGATGTGCTGGAAATGAGATGTTTGAGGACAATGTGTGGTGTGAGGTGGTTTGATCGAGTGAGTAACGTAAGGGTAAGAGAGATGTGTGGAAATAAAAAGAGCGTGGTTGAGAGAGCAGAAGCGGGTGTTTTGAAGTGGTTTGGGCACATGGAGAGGATGAGTGAGGAAAGATTGACCAAGAGGATATATGTGTCGGAGGTGGAGGGAACAAGGAGAAGAGGGAGACCAAATTGGAGGTGGAAGGATGGAGTGAAAAAGATTTTGTGTGATCGGGGCCTGAACATGCAGGAGGGTGAAAGGAGGGTAAGGAATAGAGTGAATTGGAGCGATGTGGTATACCGGGGTTGACGTGCTGTCAGTGGATTGAATCAAGGCATGTGAAGCGTCTGGGGTAAACCATGGAAAGCTGTGTAGGTATGTATATTTGCGTGTGTGGACGTATGTATATACATGTGTATGGGGGGGGTTGGGCCATTTCTTTCGTCTGTTTCCTTTCGCTACCTCGCAAACGCGGGAGACAGCGACACAGTATAATAAAAAAAAAAAAAAATACCAATACAAAGTCAATGTCCTTATTCAATCCTATTAGCAAAAATAAACAACATCCAGCTTGACACAACCTATCATGAGTTCCCACTATGAAATAAATGAACAGGTTTACAGGTTTAAGTATATAGCTTCACAATAGACCATAAATAGCATCCCATGCAGTGATATATAAGGAAATTAAGCCAATACTAAAACCAATATACTTGAAATATCTCTACACTGAACTTCTCACCTCCTACTGCTCTGTCCTGGTAAGCAGCTTAAAATACAGAGACAGACATTAAAACAAAACATTGCACAGAGAAATTCTAAAAGTATAAAAGATTATGTTCTTTCACAGTTTTGAACACTTTACAAGACACTTCTAGGATATTACAATTACTGCACAAGTAAATGATTTGCTCTTACAGTAGATTCTTTGTTACTCTTATAACGAACAGTTACCAGTCACAATGAAAGAAAATACATAACAGCTCTTAAGATGCCTATTTCTAAAAAAGCTTACAAATGTAAAACTTAAGAGTAAATACATATCTGGCATATGACTGCCTCTCATTTAAATAAAATAACCAACACACCATGCTTAATAGTATAATATAAATTCTGTTTTCAAACACCTCTCATTTAAATAAAATAACCAACACACCATGCTTGATAGTATAATATAAATTCTGTTTTCAAACACAGTTTACATTTTACACTTAACCACATCTAACTTATGAATTAAAGTCACAAACATATAAACAATAGCTTCATCAGCACATATCTACAATCTAGCTGTCATGTTTAATGTACTGAAGCTACAGCCTAACATTAACAGCCAAACCTCACGGGTGATTCCATGGTTTACCTAGGCCACTTAATATGCCCTGGTTCAGCCCAATAACAGCATGTCACCCTCTATTTACACAGTGATCCAATTCATTCTATCCTATGCATGCCTGTTCTCTACTTGAATGTTAACATCCTGACATCCCACAGATACTCCTTCACTCAAATCCCTCTATTGCCTTCTTGGTCTCTCCCTCTCCTTTCCTCCTTACACTTCTGACAAGTAGATTGTCTTAGTAAATCTGTCTTTATTCATCATCACTGTATGTCAACATTTCAACACAACCTGATCAGCCCTCCCAACAACACTGCACTTGCTACCAGGACCTCTCTTACAGTGTCACTTAAATGATCATACCATATGCTGTATGACACCAAATATCCTCAAACAGTAAATTTTCAATACACCCATGTCTATCCTCGTCCTTTCTTTTGTGTTCAGTGCCCAGGACTTGCATCTATACAACAACATCTGAACTGTTATACACTATTAAATACATCTATCATTGCCCAAACAGTGACAGCTCCTCCCATATCTTTCTTAACAAATCCAGGGCCTCAGCCCTTTCTCCTGCTCTATAACTCATTTCAACACTCTTGGTTCCATTTGCTGCCATATCCACTTCCATGTATCCTCCAGGTCAAATCCTTTCAAACTTACACTCGAGCCATCTTCTATCAGCCTCATTGCATCTCATTATCTTGCTTTTTTGTTACTCTCAACTTGCTCTTTTCACACTCCCACCTAAACTATCATAAGATTCTATAGTTTCTGGAGTCTACCACCAGATCACCAGATACATTACATCTGCAGAAATCAAAAGATTCTCCTCTCATACCTCCACAACCACCTTAACACACTGTAGACCTGCCACTCTCTAAAAGACCCTTGCTTTCACCTCAGCATCCCATCTGTACACAAATTAAATGACTATGGTGACATCACACATCCCTGCGGTAGATCTACCTTCACTGAATACCCTCCTCCCTTCCTGCTCACACACATGCCTTATTCTCCAAGTAAAAACTCATCATGGCATTTAGTAACTTTCCATTTACTCCATCAAATCTGAAGCATCCTCCTCAAGATTTCTGCATTATCCTTATCATACACTCTCTTTAGATCCCCAAATTACATACACAATTAACTCACTTTGCCTACTGTTTCTCACTAATTCTTCATGACAGACAATTGGTCCGAAACATCCTCTACCCTTCCTGAGACCATCCTGTTCCTCCCCAGTCAGATATTCTGTACATGTCAAACTACCTCATCCTCTTAATCACCTCTCTACCATACATCTTACCATGTATACTTAATACAGCCTTAGGCCTGTCAAGCATTCACTTCTGTCCCCCTTGCCCTTACATAAAAGTGCTATCAATGCATTCTGGTACTCCTTAGGCTCCTTATATTCAGCTGTACAAATGTTGAATAGCCTGACTAAAGAATCAATAACACAAGTAGAGAAGAAAAAATTATATACTGTAGTATGAATAGTTACCAGAAAGCAAACTGATCAGATTTACACTTAACATTTTTTTGAGTTTAGTTGAATGAATAAACACAACCTGTAAATACCTTTCAAGATATCATTTATGTATCATAAAAAAATAAGAATGTTTCAGTAATCACAATGAAAATTATACAAAAAAAATATACTCTTCAACACTCAAACTGTCCCTCTATAATACAAGTTTTCATGAAAATCTTTTATAAGTATACTTAAGGGTATTGATATACTTAGCTTTAACTAAAAACTGAGAGATATTTATATACAAAGAGAGATGCTCTACCCATTCTGCAATCTATCTCAAACCAAGCATTTTTATGGACGTAGTCTTACTTACCAACAATAACCAATTGTTCAACAGTTGAAGATACTGTACATAAACGAAC
The DNA here is from genome assembly GCF_036320965.1 of Panulirus ornatus. Classification (NCBI taxonomy): domain Eukaryota; kingdom Metazoa; phylum Arthropoda; class Malacostraca; order Decapoda; family Palinuridae; genus Panulirus; species Panulirus ornatus. Next base: position 16,934,675 of record NC_092235.1, read on the forward strand.
TCAAAAGATACCTTTCCCCATTCATAAAATCATGATTTGATATAGACATACCTGCTGCTGGTCCAAGACTGGCCAGTGCTGCAGCTTGCTGCGCTTGTTGTGCAGCTGCCAAACTGGCCAAGCCTGCAGCAGAGCTAGTCGGTGGGAAGCCTGGGGGCATACCTCCCCATCCTGGGATCCCAGCAGCAGCAGCCCCATATGTACCCAGGCCACTATTCCCAAACATGTTGGCTGTTGACAGAACACAACATAATACTAAGATGATAGTGCAATATGGTGAACAGCATTAGTGTCTAATATCTAATGAGTTTCCTATATGGCATAAAGATTTACTTACATAATCCATGACCATATCAATTAAAGGAAAATTTCCAAGAGATGTCAGGAAAAAGGAATAAAGCAATTTTTTATGTGAGGAATACTTATGGTGACATTTAACAATTCAAAGCACACACATTTGAGCATTCTCTCTTGCACAATATTTACAAACACAAACTTACATGCATATCTTAATCTCACATGCAGTAAAGTGACTCCCTTTGTCATTATTTTTTACCAATGAATCCTCCTGAATCATTAGGATGTACATGATCATCCTGGAACTGCACTGATATAGCCTGAGTTCCACTAACCATGCTAAGGATACACTTAGCAGTTATCTAATTAGCTTTTAAAAAGCAGCCAAAACATTAAGCCCAGATTTAATTAATGATCCAAACAGCTACAGTGCCTCAATAAAATTTCATATTTGCTTACAATTCAGGAATAATGAAAATGATTTTCAAATGACTCAAATACCTGGGTAGGCCAAAACCAAGTGAAATATGATAACTGCTATGTTGATTTTTAATGAAATATCTGGTGTCCTGGTAACCCTGTATCTGAGTGCTTGGTATGTAATGCTTTAGAAGAATAAGGAGAGAAAGAGGAAGCATTCAGTAATATAGCATTTACTGAATAATCTCACATTCTTATCATAAACACTGCAAATTACAAGGATGCTTATATATCCATATCATGTACCCCATTCCCACACGCAGGGGAAGGTAATGCATGATATATATATGGAGACAGTGCTTTTCCAGATTATGTGCATGTAAAACATCAGCACGCAGTCAGACTGGTATCAAATGTTTATTCAGTAAATGTTATACTGCCAGCATAAGTAATTGGCAGAATGTGAAATGCCAGCATAAGCTTCAAGAAATATTTTCTATGACAATTACTGCAATCTATCAATATTTCAAACATTCATGACAATTTTTTCTATCAATTTTATCTACACGTGTACAAACAATAATGCCAGTAAATCCAACTAACAATGAGTATGAAAATTTCTGAGATGAAATCAAATAAACTAAATAAATGTTATGGAAATGAAAACCTGAGATAAGTCGCCTGAATGGCAGCTGTAATGGTAAATCACTTGACAGAATGAACCACGTATGAAAAAAACTGAATATAAAAGCAAAATAATAAAATAATAAAATAATATTTAATTTTTTTTTTCTTTTTTTGCTTTGTCGCTGTCTCCCGCATTTGCGAGGTAGCGCAAGGAAACGGACGAAAGAAATGGCCCAACCCACCCCATACACATCTCTATACATACGTCCACACACGCAAATATACATACCTACACAGCTTTCTATGGTTTACCCCAGACACTTCACATGCCCTGATTCAATCCACTGACAGCACGTCAACCCCGGTATACCACATCGATCCAATTCACTCTATTCCTTGCCCTCCTTTCACCCTCCTGCATGTTCAGGCCCCGATCACACAAAATCTTTTTCACTCCATCTTTCCACCTCCAATTTGGTCTCCCACTTCTCCTCGTTCCCTCCACCTCCGACACATATATCCTCTTGGTCAATCTTTCCTCACTCATTCTCTCCATGTGCCCAAACCATTTCAAAACACCCTCTTCTGCTCTCTCAACCACGCTCTTTTTATTTCCACACATCTCTCTTACCCTTACGTTACTTACTCGATCAAACCACCTCACACCACACATTGTCCTCAAACATCTCATTTCCAGCACATCCATCCTCCTGCGCACAACTCTATCCATAGCGCACACCTCACAACCATACAACATTGTTGGAACCACTATTCCTTCAAACATACCCATTTTTGCTTTCCGACATAATGTTCTCAACTTCCACAATTCTTCAAGGCTCCCAGGATTTTCGCCCCCTCCCCCACCCTATGATTCACTTCCGCTTCCATGGTTCCATCCGCTGCCAGATCCACTCCCAGATATCTAAAACACTTTACTTCCTCCAGTTTTTCTCCATTCAAACTTACCTCCCAGTTGACTTGACCCTCACCCCTACTGTACCTAATTACCTTGCTCTTATTCACATTTACTCTTAACTTTCTTCTTTCACACACTTTACCAAACTCAGTCACCAGCTTCTGCAGTTTCTCACATGAATCAGCCACCAGCGCTGTATCATCAGCTAACAACAAGTGACTCACTTCCCAAGCTCTCTCATCCCCAACAGACTTCATACTTGCCCCTCTTTCCAAAACTCTTGCATTCACCTCCCTAACAACCCCATCCATAAACAAATTAAACAACCATGGAGACATCACACACCCCTGCCGCAAACTTACATTCACTGAGAACCAATCACTTTCCTCTCTTCCTACACGTACACATGCCTTACATCCCCGATAAAAACTTTTCACTGCTTCTAACAACTTGCCTCCCACACCATATATTCTTAATACCTTCCACAGAGCATCTCTATCAACTCTATCATATGCCTTCTCCAGATCCATAAATGCTACATACAAATCCATTCGCTTTTCTAAGTATTTCTCACATACATTCTTCAAAGCAAACACCTGATCCACACATCCTCTACCACTTCTGAAACCACACTGCTCTTCCCCAATCTGATGCTCTGTACATGCCTTCACCCTCTCAATCAATACCCTCCCATATAATTTACCAGGAATACTCAACAAACTTATACCTCTGTAATTTGAGCACTCACTCTTATCCCCTTTGCCTTTGTACAATGGCACTATGCACGCATTCCGCCAATCCTCAGGCACCTCACAATGAGTCATACATACATTAAATAACCTTACCAACCAGTCAATAATACAGTCACCCCCTTTTTTAATAAATTCCACTGCAATACCATCCAAACCTGCTGCCTTGCCGGCTTTCACCTTCCGCAAAGCTTTTACTACCTCTTGTCTGTTTACCAAATCATTTTCCCTAACCCTCTCACTTTGCACACCACCTCGACCAAAACACCCTATATCTGCCTCTCTATCATCAAACACATTCAACAAACCTTCAAAATACTCACTCCATCTCCTTCTCACATCACTACTACTTGTTATCACCTCCCCATTTGCGCCCTTCACTGAAGTTCCCATTTGCTCCCTTGTCTTACGCACTTTATTTACCTCCTTCCAGAACATCTTTTTATTCTCCCTAAAATTTAATGATACTCTCTCACCCCAACTCTCATTTGCCCTCTTTTTCACCTCTTGCACCTTTCTCTTGACCTCCTGTCTCTTTCTTTTATACATCTCCCACTCAATTGCATTTTTTCCCAGCAAAAATCGTCCAAATGCCTCTCTCTTCTCTTTCACTAATAATCTTATTTCTTCATCCCACCACTCACTACCCTTTCTAATCAACCCACCTCCCACTCTTCTCATGCCACAAGCATCTTTTGCGCAATCCATCACTGATTCCCTAAATACATCCCATTCCTCCCCCACTCCCCTTACTTCCATTGTTCTCACCTTTTTCCATTCTGTACTCAGTCTCTCCTGGTACTTCCTCACACAAGTCTCCTTCCCAAGCTCACTTACTCTCACCACCCTCTTAACCTCAACATTCACTCTTCTTTTCTGAAAACCCATACAAATCTTCACCTTAGCCTCCACAAGATAAAGATCAGACATCCCTCCAGTTGCACCTCTCAGCACATTAACATCCAAAAGTCTCTTTCGCGCGCCTGTCAATTAACACATAATCCAATAACGCTCTCTGGCCATCTCTCCTACTTACATACGTATACTTATGTATATCTCGCTTTTTAAACCAGGTATTCCCAATCACCAGTCCTTTTTCAGCACATAAATCTACAAGCTCTTCACCAATTCCATTTACAACACTGAACACCCCATGTATACCAATTATTCCCTCAACAGCCACATTACTCACCTTTGCATTCAAATCACCAATCACTATAACCCGGTCTCATGCATCAAAACCACTAACACACTCATTCGGCTGCTCCCAAAACACTTGCCTCTCATGATCTTTCTTCTCATGCCAAGGTGCATATGCACCAATAATCACCCATCTCTCTCCATCAACTTTCAGTTTTACCCATATTAATCGAGAATTTACTTTCTTACATTCTATCACATACTCCCACAACTCCTGTTTCAGGAGTACTGCTACTCCTTCCCTTGCTCTTGTCCTCTCACTAACCCCTGACTTTACTCCCAAGACGTTCCCAAACCACTCTTCCCCTTTACCCTTGAGCTTCGTTTCACTCAGAGCCAAAACATCCAAGTTCCTTCCCTCAAACATACTACCTATCTCTCCTTTTTCCACATCTTGGTTACATCCACACACATTTAGACACCCCAGTCTGAGCCTTCGAGGAGGATGAGCACTCCCCGCGTGACTCCTTCTTCTGTTTCCCATTTTAGAAAGTTAAATATTTAATGTATGTATGATTGGTGAGGTGCCTGAGGATTGGCGGAATGCATGCATAGTGCCATTGTACAAAGGCAAAGGGGATAAGAGTGAGTGCTCAAATTACAGAGGTATAAGTTTGTTGAGTATTCCTGGTAAATTATATGGGAGGGTATTGATTGAGAGGGTGAAGGCATGTACAGAGCATCAGATTGGGGAAGAGCAGTGTGGTTTCAGAAGTGGTAGAGGATGTGTGGATCAGGTGTCTGCTTTGAAGAATGTATGTGAGAAATACTTAGAAAAGCAAATGGATTTGTATGTAGCATTTATGGATCTGGAGAAGGCATATGATAGAGTTGATAGAGATGCTCTGTGGAAGGTACTAAGAATATATGGTGCGGGAGGCAAGTTGTTAGAAGCAGTGAAAAGTTTTTATCGAGGATGTAAGGCATGTGCACGTGTAGGAAGAGAAGAAAGTGATTGGTTCTCAGTGAATGTAAGTTTGCGGCAGGGGTGTGTGATGTCTCCATGGTTGTTTAATTTGTTTATGGATGGGCTTGTTAGGGAGGTGAATGCAAGAGTTTTGGAAAGAGGGGCAAGTATGAAGTCTGTTGGGGATGAGAGAGCTTGGGAAGTGAGTCAGTTGTTGTTCACTGATAATACAGCGCTGGTGGCTGATTCATGTGAGAAACTGCAGAAGCTGGTGACTGAGTTTGGTAAAGTGTGTGAAAGAAGAAAGTTAAGAGTAAATGTGAATAAGAGCAAGGTTATTAGGTACAGTAGGGTTGAGGGTCAAGTTAATTGGGAGGCAAGTTTGAATGGAGAAAAACTGCAGGAACCAAAGTGTTTTAGATATCTGGGAGTGGATCTGGCAGCGGACGTAACCATGGAAGCGGAAGTGAATCATAGGGTGGGGGAGGGGGCGAAAATCCTGGGAGCCTTGAAGAATGTGTGGAAGTCGAGAACATTATCTCGGAAAGCAAAAATGGGCATGTTTGAAGGAATAGTGGTTCCAACAATGTTGTATGGTTGCGAGGCGTGGGCTATGGATAGAGTTGTGCGCAGGAGGGTGGATGTGCTGGAAATGAGATGTTTGAGGACAATGTGTGGTGTGAGGTGGTTTGATCGAGTACGTAATGTAAGGGTAAGAGAGATGTGTGGAAATAAAAAGGGCATGGTTGAGAGAGCAGAAGAGGGTGTTTTGAAATGGTTTGGGCACATGGAGAGAATGAGTGAGGAAAGATTGACAAAGAGGATATATGTGTCGGAGGTGGAGGGAACGAGGAGAAGTGGGAGACCAAATTGGAGGTGGAAAGATGGAGTGAAAAAGATTTTGAGTGATCGGGGCCTGAACAAGCAGGAGGGTGAAAGGCGGGCAAGGAATAGAGTGAATTGGATCGATGTGGTATACCGGGGTCGACGTGCTGTCAGTGGATTGAATCGGGGCATGAGAAGCGTCTGGGGTAAACCATGAAAAGTTCTGTGGGGCCTGGATGTGGAAAGGGAGCTGTGGTTTTGGGCATTATTGCATGACAGCTAGAGACTGAGTGTGAACGAATGGGGCCTTTGTTGTCTTTTCCTAGCGCTACCTCACACACAAGGGGGGTGGGGGATGTTATTCCATGTGTGGCGAGGTGGCGATGGGAATGAATAAAGGCAGACAGTGTGAATTGTGTGCATGTGTATATATGTAGGCGTCTGTGTGTGTATATATATGTTTACATTGAGATGTATGGGTATGTATATTTGTGTCGGTGGACGTGTATGTATATACATTGTGTATGGGGGTGGGTTGGGCCATTTCTTTTGTCTGTTTCCTTGCGCTACCTCTCAAACGCGGGAGACAGCGTCAAAGCAAAATAATAATAATAATAAAAACTAAAATAAAAAAAATAATAATATGAAACTTTTTTAATGTTCTTGTAATACAATGAACACAAAAATGCTTTCCTTCACTTGTGATATACAGACCAAACTGTTTATTCTATCAAATAATATTTCTGTATAAACAGGAAGAAATTGAAAAAAACATAAAACTCAAATTACGACAATTACGTTATCTGATATTATGTCATTCCATCTTACAATACTAAATACTGCCTGAAAACTGAATATTGTGATATTCAATTCACAATACATTTGAAAAGGAATCACCTTTTTTCCAGGAAATCAATTTTCAGCACATTAATTACATATTTTCAAAAACATCAGGCCAAGCTACAATTCTATACTCAAACTTCTGATAAGAGAGACTGGATATCAGCAGAGCACACCAAAGTAGTGACCATGAAATTATAAGACTGCATTTAACACGATGCCTCACTGCACATGATGATACATCAAAAAGCAATTAATCATGCAAAACTTCTTACTGTACACATCTGATCAGTATCAAAGGCTATCTTTACGAGAATTTCCTGCATGTTCATCACGCACACAGTATCAAAATCTCTCTCTACTGTACTAAATATATATGTTTATGCTACAGATACAATTACGTATATATGGATGAAAATGTTGGAACAATGTAAATCCTGTGTTGACAATTAATACTATACTGTCTTTTTAGCCTTGCTGATTCTCTAATGGCAAGATGCAATAATGCATTTATGCTGCACTATGCAGATAAATCAGTTGGCATTCTGTCATTTCTATGTGCAGTCTCACAACAAATAAAGAGTTAATGAAAAAATGCATCTGCAACAAAAGCTACATAGTTTTTTCTAAAGATTCTAATCAACTGGACTATCCTTAAATCAGAAAAAGTTGATACAACCAAGGTAATCTGACTTTTATCCCTTTAAAAGAAGACAGAGGTATTGGCTGAATTAAACTAATGTCTGTCTCAATTTCATTAATGAGAGCAGGAATATGAAAAGTTCAACCACTACAACTTTAAACATCAATCATCAGTTTAAAAATACCAGTTTGTACTTGGTTCATTAAGATTCACACAAACAAAGAGTTTAATAAAGCAACAAGATCAATAGCTCATATAAAGTCGCAGCATCGCAAGAGTTTTCCAAAGCAACACAAGCATCAGGCAAATGCCAAAAACACACCTCAAAGCCAGTCACTAACTTACATAGTAATGCCTGCTCTTGGTGTAGCCACGGAGCTAAAGAAGAGAAAGAATTACAAAATAGTAGCATCGACCTTGTGCAAACTCCTAGTTTTATACAATCTACCTCACCAATGTAAACTTTAAATACACCTTAACATATGGGTAAAGAACAAAAATCCCTAATATCAGACAATATTAAGAAGAGCAATTCAATATTTAATCCCTGTGAGACCTCTCATTCTACATGCATCTTATATACAACGGCATAATAAAAAGTGTTCATTACTCTTACATCACTATCTGATTCATTCATTAGATATTCAACCAATTCCATGCTCTCTTTGTGTAAAGAAATGATATATATAGATTAATCCTAAAATTCTTGTTCACAGCATAAAAAAAAACTCCTCAACATATATACTAATGCTGCCGAAGACTATGCCATCAAAAGTCAGCTTTGTATAGAATTTCAGAGATAATCCCCAAAAAGCCTCATACAAATCTGAAAAGATAACTTCCAAATTTATAATATAATATCAAAGACTTATCATTTCTAACACGCATGTGAAATACGAAAACCAACACAGAAGCATCAAAAATGGCGCTTGTGCAAAATATACTCAACTATCAGAGGAGTGCAGACTTTGATCTATTATATAACCCTGGGGATCATGCAAAGTGGAATTTCATGGATTTTAGAAATGTGAGCCTTAGGTTGTAGTCTGAACATACTGTAACCTTAACAGAAAACATTCTACTCCTAAGGTTAGTTCTAAATGTCACCTGTTTGTAATATATGTAAATATATACTACTATATCTTACTATACTTTAATAAGACAATCCAAGGACATTTCTTATAGAGCACCAATCAGAAGCAGGGAAATGACAGATTCTTTTGCAGAGAGAAGTTCTTGAAGAGAATGCACTCCTCTTCCTCCACTGATAATGATAATGCAACCTTGCCCAAGGTAACTTTTCCTATGTGTTGTAATTACAAGCAGGTGGAGTACAGTAACAGCCATCATATTACATAAAGCTTTAAATATACATTTAATGAAATCATTGTACACTACTTACCCAAAATCCTGCCTTGTTTCTACTCCCAAAAAGTATCACACAGACTAAGGTAAAGGTTCGCACTCAACACAGGTACATACATGGTGCCAAACAATATCCCTCAGACACTTCATATCCCATCAAAAATCACACAAATAACTGAGAAAAAATATAGCTTTACTGCCATACATTCAGAAGGAGGAAAGAATGACTAAGCAAGGGCTTTGGCAGTGTATGGCAAACAAAGCAGGGAACTCTGGCAGCTCTTACATCAAACTGGCTGGAGCTAATGACATGGATGATGGGTTTGATAGTTTATGATTTCTAAAACAAAGATTTTTAACATTCTATCTGCACTACAAAGTACAAATGAGTCAATATAAAGACTTCTCCCCATAGTTAGAATTTCAGACACCATCACACCCATTTCTAGACTTATTTCAGGAACTTTATGGTCAGAGAAAAGTTCAGCCTCCTAACTCTGTAAGTCATCACGTGAGGACTTGTGTAGCAGCCTCCCAGATTTAACATGAGTGTCAGTGTTCATGGGCTTTGTTTAAACTTCCCATCAACATTGTGACACTGGTTTGGCTAATCAGTACCACTTTGATCACTATAGGAGATTTCTTCAGAGACTACCACTCTTTGGTAAAAATTCTGAAGTATGATTACATACATAAACATACGCAGAACTGTAAATATGTGTACATTCAAACAGATAAGTATGCAACCAGTTACAACAAATATGGATAAGTCATTTAATGAATCTGTATCATGAGGTTTACCCTTCTTTACCTCCACCTTCAACAAATCCATCAGGCGATAAATATATTAACTTTAGTGCTATACCATGGTCATATAAAGTACTATACCATGGTCATCAAAAGTAAGGTATGTCAGCCCACTTGTTTGTAATCATTTCATTACATTATTGGGGGAAAAATTTGAAGAGCTTTTTTTCTGTCCTAATCATGTGCACCATACTTTAAGTCACCCAAACTTTAAGTGAAGCACATATTAATGCCCTCATAGTTTATTAGAATATAACTGGTTGGCACAACAACATTAAAGATGCATTTAGAAAATCTCTGTATCACCAACACTGGAATCTTAGAGGCACTGGTTATAACTATCACACAATTATAACCATTATGAATACAAGGCACTCCTCTTCATGTCCAACTGGAGAAACTGAAGACTTTAATCCTATCATAAAGTTAAGCAATCATTTCAATCTTTACAAAGAACTGTTAAAAACTATAAAGCATCGATGGCATAAAACATAAGATCCCCTAAACTCCAAGTCCCTTTTACCAAAATAAAATCATGAACATAAACCTGCCTACAGTTTTTCAAACTAACTGTTATATAAAGCAAAAAGAGATACTTGTGGTCATCTCTTACTCAAGTAATGATCACAATGCAAACTTTACTAGGTGTTTTTTCTATTACACTCAGTCCACTCTTAAAGCATAAAAGAAAGAACACAGGGGGCCAGGTGAGGATATTCCAAAAAAGGCCCAGTCCTCTGTTCTTAATGCTACCTCGCTAACGCGGGAAATGGCAAATAGTTTAAATGAAAGAAAGATTATATATATATATATATATATATATATATATATATATATATATATATATATATATATATATATATATATTTTTTTTTTTCTTTCTTTTAAACTATTCGCCATTTCCCACGTTAGCGAGGTAGCGTTAAGAACAGAGGACTGGGCCTTTTTTGGAATATCCTCACCTGGCCCCCTCTGTTCCTTCTTTTGGAAAATTAAAAAAAAACAAGAGGGGAGGATTTCCAGCCCCCCGCTCCCTCCCCTTTTAGTCGCCTTCTACGACACACAGGGAATACGTGGGAAGTATTCTTAATCCCCTATCCCCAGGGATAATATATATATATATTTTTTTGCTTTGTCGCTGTCTCCCGCGTTTGCGAGGTAGCGCAAGGAAACAGACGAAAGAAATGGCCCAACCCACCCCCATACACATGTATACACATACACGTCCACACACACAAATATACATACCTACACAGCTTTCCATGGTTTACCCCAGACACTTCACATGCCCTGATTCAATCCACTGACAGCACGTCTACCCCGGTATACCACATCGATCCAATTCACTCTATTCCTTGTCCTCCTTTCACCCTCATGCATGTTCAGGCCCCGATAACACAAAATCTTTTTCACTCCATCTTTCCACCTCTAATTTGGTCTTCCACTTCTCCTCGTTTCCTCCACCTCCAACAAATATATCCTCTTGGTCAATCTTTCCTCACTCATTCTCTCCATGTGACCAAACCATTTCAAAACACCCTCTTCTGCTCTCTCAACCACGCTCTTTTTATTTCCACACATCTCTCTTACCCTTACGTTACTTACTCGATCAAACCACCTCACACCACACACTGTCCTCAAACATCTCATTTCCAGCACATCCATCCTCCTGTGCACAACTCTATCCATAGCCCACACCTCGCAACCATACAACATTGTTGGAACCACTATTCCTTCAAACATACCCATTTTTGCTTTCCGAGATAATGTTCTCGACTTCCACACATTCTTCAAGGCTCCCAGGATTTTCGCCCCCTCCCCCACACTATGATCCACTTCTGCTTCCATGGTTCCATCCGCTGCCAGATCCACTCCCAGATATCTAAAACACTTCACTTCCTCCAGTTTTTCTCCATTCAAACTTACCTCCCAACTGACTTGACCCTCAACCCTACTGTACCTAATAACCTTGCTCTTATTCACATTTACTCTTAACTTTCTTCTTTCACACACTTTACCAAACTCAGTCACCAGCTTCTGCAGTTTCTCACATGAATCAGCCACCAGCGCTGTATCATCAGCTAACAACAACTGACTCACTTCCCAAGCTCTCTCATCCACAACAGACTTCATACTTGCCCCTCTTTCCAAAACTCTTGCATTCACCTCCCTAACAACCCTATCCATAAACAAATTAAACAACCATGGAGACATCACACACCCCTGCCGCAAACCTACATTCACTGAGAACCAATCACTTTCCTCTTTTCCTACACGTACACATGCCTTACATCCTCGATAAAAACTTTTCACTGCTTCTAACAACTTGCCTCCCACACCATATATTCTTAATACCTTCCACAGAGCATCTCTATCAACTCTATCATATGCCTTCTCCAGAGCCATAAATGCTACATACAAATCCATTTGCTTTTCTAGTATTTCTCACATACATTCTTCAAAGCAAACACCTGATCCACACATCCTCTACCACTTCAGAAACCACACTGCTCTTCCCCAATCTGATGCTCTGTACATGCCTTCACCCTCTCAATCAATACCCTCCCATATAATTTACCAGGAATACTCAGCAAACTTATACCTCTGTAATTTGAGCACTCACTCTTATCCCCTTTGCCTTTGTACAATGGCACTATGCACGCATTCCGCCAATCCTCAGGCACCTCACCATGAGTCATACATACATTAAATAACCTTACCAACCAGTCAATAATTCAGTCACCCACTTTTTTAATAAATTCCACTGCAAAACCATATATATATATATATATATATATATATATATATATATATATATATATATATATTCCCTGCATGTCGTAGAAGGCGACTAAAAGGGGAGGAGCGGGTGGCTGGAAATCCTCCCCTCTCGTTTTTTTTTTAATTTTCCAAAAGAAGGAACAGAGAAGGGGGCCAGGTGAGGATATTCCCTCTAAGGCCCAATCCTCTGTTCTTAACGCTACCTCGCTGATGCGGGAAATGGCGAATAGTATGAAAGAAAGAAAGAAAATATATATATATATATATATATATATATATATATATATATATATATATATATATGGGGCAAGGTAGCTGCCCCAAGTTGGAGGTGGAAAGATGGAGTGAAAAAGATTTTGTGTGATCGGGGCCTGAACATGCAGGAAGGTGAAAGGAGGGCAAGAAATAGAGTGAATTGGAGCGATGTGGTATACTGGGGTTGACGTGCTGTCAGTGGATTGAATCGGGGCATGTGAAGCGTCTGGGGTAAACCATGGAAAGCTGTGTAGGTATGTATATTTTGCGTGTGTGGACCTATGTGTGTGCATGTGTGTGCGGGTGGGTTGAGCCATTTCTTTCGTCTGTTTCCTTGCGCTGCCTCGCAGACGTGGGAGACAGCGGCAAAAAAAAAAAAAAAAAAAAAAAAAAAAATATATATATATATATATATATATATATATATATATATATATATATATATATATATATATCATCCCTGGGGATGGGGGAGAAAGAATACTTCCCACGTATTCCCTGCGTGTCGTAGAAGGCGACTAAAAGGGGAGGGAGCGGGTGGCTGGAAATCCTCCCCTCTCGTTTTTTTCAGTTTTCCAAAAGAAGGAATAGAGAAGGGGGCTAGGTGAGGATATTCCCTCATAGGCCCAGTCCTCTGTTCTTAATGCTACCTCGCTATCGCGGGAAATGGCGAACAGTACGAAAGAAAGAAGATATATATATATATATATATATATATATATATATATATATATATCTTTCTTTTTTCTTTCAAACTATTCGCCATTTCCCGCATTAGCGAGGTAGCATTGAGAACAAAGGACTGGGCCTATGAGGGAATATCCTCACCTAGCCCCCTTCTCTGTTCCTTCTTTTGGAAAACTGAAAAAAACGAGAGGGGAGGATTTCCAGCCACCCGCTCCCTCGCCTTTTAGTCGCCTTCTACGAAATGCAAGGAATACATAGGAAGTATTCTTTCTCCCCTATCCCCAGGGATATATATATATATATATTTTTTATTTATTTTGCTTTGTCACTGTCTCCCGCGTTTGCGAGGTAGCGCAAGGAAACAGACGAAAGAAAAGGCACAACCCACCCCCATACACAATGTACACACACACACGCAAATATACATACCTATACATCTCAATGTACACATATATATACACACAGACACATACATATATACCCATGCACACAATTTACACTGTCTGCCCCTATTCATTCCCATCGCCACCTCGCCACACATGGAATACCATCCCCCTCCTCCCTCATGTGTGCGAGGTAGCACTAGGAAAAGACAAATATATATATATATATATATATATATATATATATATATATATATCCCTGGGGGTAGGGGGGAAAGAATACTTCCCACGTATTCCCTGCGTGTCGTAGAAGGTGACTAAAAGGGGAGGGAGCTGGGGGTGGAAATCTTCCCCTCTCGTTTTTTTTTTAATTTTCCAAAACAAGGAACAGAGAAGGGAGCCAGGTGAGGATATTCCCTCCAAGGCCCAGTCCTCTGTTCTTAACGCTACCTCGCTAACGCGGGAAATAGCGAATAGTTTGAAAGAAAGATATATATATATATATATATATATATATATATATATATGTGTGTGTGTGTACGTGTAGGAAGACAGGAAAGTGATTGGTTCTCAGTGAATGTAGGTTTGTGGCAGGGGTGTGTGATGTCTCCATGGTTGTTTAATTTGTTTATGGATGGGGGTGTTAGGGAGGTGAATGCAAGAGTTTTGGAAAGAGGGGCAAGTATGCAGTCTGTTGTGGATGAGAGAGCTTGGGAAGTGAGTCAGTTGTTGTTCGCTGATGATACAGCGCTGGTGGCTGATTCATGTGAGAAACTGCAGAAGCTGGTGACTGAGTTTGGTAAAGTGTGTGAAAGAAGAAAGTTAAGAGTAAATGTAAATAAGAGCAAGGTTATTAGGTACAGTAGGGTTGAGGGTCAAGTCAATTGGGAGGTAAGTTTGAATGGAGAAAAACTGGAGGAAGTAAAGTGTTTTAGATATCTGGGAGTGGATCTGGCTGCGGATGGAACCATGGAAGCGGAAGTGAATCATAGGGTGGGGGAGGAGGCGAAAATTGTGGGAGCCTTGAAGAATGTTTGGAAGTCGAGAACATTATCTCGGAAAGCAAAAATGGGTATGTTTGAAGGAATAGTGGTTCCAACAACGTTGTATGGTTGCCAGGCGTGGGCTATAGATAGAGTTGTGCGCAGGAGGGTGGATGTGCTGGAAATGAGATGTTTGAAGACAATATGTGGTGTGAGGTGGTTTGATCGAGTAAGTAATGTAAAGGTGAGAGAGATGTGTGGAAATAAAAAGAGTGTGGTTGAGAGAGCAGAAGAGGGTGTTTTGAAATGGTTTGGTCACATGGAGAGGATTAGTGGGGAAAGATTGACCAAGAGGATATATGTGTCAGAGGTGGAGGGAACGAGGAGAAGTGGGAGACCAAATTGGAGGTGGAAAGATGGAATGAAAAAGATTTTGAGTGATCGGGGCCTGAACATGCAGGAAGGTGGAAGGCGTGCAAAGAACAGAGTGAATTGGAACGATGTGGTATACCGGGGTCGACGTGCTGTCAATGGATTGAACCAGGGCATGTGAAGTGTCTGGGGTAAACCATGGAAAGTGTGTGGGGCCTGGATGTGGAAAGGGAGCTGTGGTTTCGGTGCATTATTACATGACAGCTAGAGACTGAGTGTGAACGATTGGGGCCTTTGGTGTCTTTCCTAGCACTACCTCGCACACATGAGGGAGGAGGGGGTTGTTATTCCATGTGTGGCGAGGTGGCGATGGGAACAAATAAAGGCAGACAGTATGAATTATGTACATGTGTATATATGTATATGTCTGTGTGTGTATATATATATGTACATTGAGATGTATAGGTATGTATATTTGCATGTGTGAACGTGTATGTATATACATGTGTATGTGGGCAGGTTGGGCCATTCTTTCGTCTGTTTCCTTGCGCTAACTCGTGGAGGTACGCGGGAGACAGCGACAAAGCAAAATAAAAAAGTAATATACATATATATATATATATATATATATATATATATATATATATATTTTTTTTTTATACTTTGTCGCTATCTCCCGCGTTTGCGAGGTAGCGCAAGGAAACAGACGAAAGAAATGGCCCAACCCTCCCCATACACATGTACATACACACGTCCACACACGCAAATATACATACCTACACAGCTTTCCATGGTTTACCCCGGACGCTTCACATGCCTTGATTCAATCCACTGACAGCACGTCAACCCCTGTATACCACATCGCTCCAATTCACTCTATTCCTTGCCCCCCTTTCACCCTCCTGCATGCAGGCCCCGATCACACAAAATCCTTTTCACTCCATCTTTCCACCTCCAATTTGGTCTCCCTCTTCTCCTCGTTCCCTCCACCTCCGACACATATATCCTCTTGGTCAATCTTTCCTCACTCATTCTCTCCATGTGCCCAAACCATTTCAAAACACCCTCTTCTGCTCTCTCAACCACGCTCTTTTTATTTCCACACATATATATATATATATATATATATATATATATATATATATAAATGTGTGGTGTGAGGTGGTTTGATCGAGTAAGTAACGTAAGGGTAAGAGAGATGTGTGGAAATAAAAAGAGCGTGGTTGAGAGAGCAGAAGAGGGTGTTTTGAAATGGTTTGGGCACATGGAGAGAATGAGTGAGGAAAGATTGACCAAGAGGATATATGTGTCGGAGGTGGAGGGAACGAGGAGAAGAGGGAGACCAAATTGGAGGTGGAAAGATGGAGTGAAAAAGATTTTGTGTGATCGGGGTCTGAACATGCAGGAGGGTGAAAGGAGGGCAAGGAATAGAGTGAATTGGAGCGATGTGGTATACCGGGGTTGACGTGCTGTCAGTGGATTGAATCGGGGCATGTGAAGCGTCTGTGGTAAACCATGGAAAGCTGTGTAGGTATGTATATTTTGTGTGTGTGGACGTATGTATATACATGTGTATGGGGGTGGGTTGGGCCATTTCTTTCGTCTGTTTCCTTGCGCTACCTTGCAAACGCGGGAGACAGCGACAAAAAAAAAAAAAAAAAAAAAAAAAAAAAAAAAAAAATATATATATATATATATATATATATATATATATATATATGTATATGTAGGAATATGTAGAAATATGTAGGAATGTAGGTTTGCGGCAGGGGTGTGTGATGTCTCCATGGTTGTTTAATTTGTTTATGGATGGGCTTGTTAGGGAGGTGAATGCAAGAGTTTTGGAAAGAGGGGCAAGTATGAAGTCTGTTGGGGATGAGAGAGTTTGGGAAGCGAGTCAGTTGTTGTTCGCTGATGATACAGTGCTGGTGGCTGATTCATGTGAGAAACTGCAGAAGCTGGTGACTGAGTTTGGTAAAGTGTGTGAAAGAAGAAAGTTAGAGTAAATGTGAATAAGAGCAAGGTTATAAGGTACAGTAGGGTTGAGGGTCAAGTCAATTGGGAGTTGAGTTTGAATGGAGAAAAACTGGAGGAAGTGAAGTGTTTTAGATATCTGGGAGTGGATCTGGCAGCGGATGGAACCATGGAAGTGGAAGTGAATCATAGGGTGGGGGAGGGGGCGAAAATTCTGGGAGCCTTGAAGAATGTGTGGAAGTCGAGAACATTATCTCGGAAAGCAAAAATGGGTATGTTTGAAGGAATAGTGGTTCCAACAATGTTGTATGGTTGCGAGGCGTGGGCTATGGATAGAGTGGTGCGCAGGAGGATGGATGTGCTGGAAATGAGATGTTTGAGGACAATGTGTGGTGTGAGGTGGTTTGATCGAGTAAGTAATGTAAGGGTAAGAGAGATGTGTGGAAATAAAAAGAGCGTGGTTGAGAGAGCAGAAGAGGGTGTTTTGAAATGGTTTGGGCACATGGAGAGAATGAGTGAGGAAAGATTGACAAAAAGGATATATGTGTCGGAGGTGGAGGGAACAAGGAGAAGTGGGAGACCAAATTGGAGGTGGAAAGATGGAGTGAAAAAGATTTTGAGTGATCGGGGCCTGAACATGCATGAGGGTGAAAGGCGGGCAAGGAATAGCGTGAATTGGATCAATGTGCTATACCGGGGTTGACGGGCTGTCAGTGGATTGAATCAGGGCATGTGAAGCATCTGGGGTAAACCATGGAAAGTTGTGTGGGGCCTGGATGTGGAAAAGGAGCTGTGGTTTCGGGCATTATTGCATGACAGCTAGAGACTGAGTGTGAACGAATGGGGCCTTTGTCGTCTTTTCCTAGCGCTACCTCACACACAGAGGGGGGAGGGGGATGTTATTCCATATGTGGTGAGGTGGCGATGGGAATGAATAAAGGCAGACAGTGTGAATTGTGTGCATGGGTATATATGTATGTGTCTGTGTGTGTATATATATGTGTACGTTGAGATGTATAGGTATGTATATTTGCCTGTGTGGACGTGTATGTATATACATGTGTATGGGGGTGGGTTGGGCCATTTCTTTTGTCTGTTTCCTTGCGCTACCTCACAAACGCGGGTGACAGCGACAAAGCAAAATAAAAAAATAATAATATATATACATATATATATATATATATATATATATATATATATATATATATATATATATATATATATATATATATATTTTTTCATACTATTCGCCATTTCCTGCATTAGTGAGGTAGCGTTAAGAACAGAGGACTAAGCCTTTGAGGGACTATCCTCACCTGGCCACCTTCTCTGCTCCTTCTTATGGAAAATTAAAAAAAAAATTGAGAGGGGAGGATTTCTAGCCCCCTCCCTCCCTTCCCTTTTAGTCGCCTTCTACGACACGCAGGGAATATGTGGGAAGTATTCTTTCTCCCCTATCCCCAGGGATATATAAAATAAATCATCTATTTATTATACTTTGTCGCTGTCTCCCGCGTTAGTGAGGCAGCGCAAGGAAACAGATGAAAGAATGGCCCAACCAACCCACATACACATGTATATGCATAAACGCCTACACACGCAAATATACATACCTATACATTTCAACAATATACAAACATATACATACACAGACAAACACATATATACACATGCACATATTTATACATGCTGCCTTCATCCATCACTGCCGCCACCCCGCCACACGAAATGACACCCCCCTAACCCTGCGCGTGTGCGAGGTAGTGCTAGGAAATGACCCAAGGTGATATTTCTGAAACATAAAACCTCACTACTATTCTATGCACCTTAGAAAAATTACTCCTAAAGTTTAAAATTTACAAATCAAATGATCAAGCACTACCATAAAACATTTAGAACCATCTTTGTTTTTCTGAGATCCTTTATAAATTTGTTTGGAGCCAATTTGACATATTCCATATGATTCTTGAAGATTAAATTACTCTGTTTCTTCCTTGCTGTGAGGATTGTAGTCCTCACACTTTTTCTTTAATTTCCTCTACTTGCTTCCATGCACAGATTACCCTGCGTCTTTTATGACAGATCACATGACCCAGTCTCTTAACTTTACTTGTATAGTGTATCTGGATTCTTTCTAGTTTATTAATTTCAGCTTGTTACACAAAACAACAGTACTGAATTTGGCTCCTTATATATAAAATGAAATTTTTCCTTATCAGTCCTCTCCCTCTCTTAGTGAAAGTTCTCATTACTACTCCACTCATTACATGCTTCACTAATTCCATTTTTTCCAGTGTGGTCTCCAAACTCTACTTATTTAAGTACTCCAAAGATTTTTGCCTTTCTCTTCAGAGCTCTTCTTTTCTTATCAATCAATTCAACTTTCCTAGTTTCATCAGTGTGATTTATAGGTCACTATCTTTATTGTCTTTCTCATGAATTATTGTGAATCTTCTAACAGCTACTGCAACATAGGAATGGTTTAAAAAGGCCTAGTCACTTGGTAATAAGTGGTGTCATGTTCCAAGCAAAAGCTAAGGAACTGCAGAAGTAGTACAAGAAGCTAAAGGTAGTATAATTGTTTAAAAAGTGGATTTGCATGCATCTGC
The DNA here is from genome assembly GCF_036320965.1 of Panulirus ornatus. Classification (NCBI taxonomy): domain Eukaryota; kingdom Metazoa; phylum Arthropoda; class Malacostraca; order Decapoda; family Palinuridae; genus Panulirus; species Panulirus ornatus. Next base: position 16,954,315 of record NC_092235.1, read on the forward strand.
TACCTTAGCAAGAGCAAAAGTACCAGCAAAGGTCAGCATTGCAAAAGGGTGTTATTCACTCATGATGTTTATTCTTCATTTGAGTGAAAGTCAAAAATATTATATATGTCTCCAGTGGAGAAACCTTAACCTTCTGCAAAACCGAACACCCTACACATGACGTAGTACATATAAATGTGGGAGACACTGTACAACCCTGAACAGAATTCCCCATTCCCTCAGAGGGCAGAGAGATCTGAGGTTAAATCAATGCTGAGAATAATGATAGAACCCTGAGGTTAAAAAAAGAAAAAAGTAAATAATCATCTGAAGAAGAAATTTAGAGAGAAATAAGAGTAAAGATTTATAACCACCGTTTCATAAGTTTACAACTAACTTGCTAAGAAATGTTGTCAAAGTCCAAAATGAGATATCGGAAGTAATGTGAGAAGCAGGACACACTGATTGAAAAAGGAGATATACTATGTAAATCAAATTCATAAGCAGTGAGTGAATATGATCACCAGTTAAAAGAAAGATGACAATGATAAACACAGGAAGATGGGAAAAAAATATGACAACCATAACAAACACCATTACTGATACCAAAGGAAGGATGATCTTTCCATAATATAAGCCCTGGACAAACTAGAAAGAAAAATGAAAATTAATTTTGAGAGCAAGAGAGAAAGCCAAAGGGGGAAACTTTAGAAATCTGAGATTTATGCCACAGCCTATCAAAAGCTTGTAAGGTATCAGGAACCTAATGCAAGATTATTTAAGTCCCTGTGAGATGATGAACATATATGAGTCAGAATGAAAAAAATTGTCACCTGTAAACATTACATTGCTGAAGCAAAACTAGATATAATCAAAGAGAAAATCATACAATGCTTCAAGACTTTCAAAACAGTAAGCTATAAAACATTGGTTATTTGGACCAGAGAAATGAATATTTGACAAAAATGTAGAGACTTTCTAAACAGTAAGCTATAAAACAATGCCTATATGGACCAGAACAGTATCCTTCCTTCAGAATAAAATGAAGCAAAGCACATTACCAAGATGGAGGAATATTGCTGGCAAGGACAGAGAAATGACACAGAGAAGTATACTTGGAGGCATAATCTGTTAGGACTAAATAAGGAATACTCTCTGCATGCTTCACTTGACTACAACCAAAGGAAAGAATTTTGAGCTCCCTGATAATATATTGCCAGAAGGATCTTAGGGAGAATGATGAGTACATTTAGAGTAGAAAGAATATCTGATATGTCAAAAACAGAGCAGGAAGAAGAAAGACGCCACGGTGTAGTTTTATCAATAGAAGAAAGCTACAGTACAATGTTTTCAGAATGGAAGGGAGCTATTGCAGACACTTAGATGTTCTTAACTAAGGACTAAAAACACCTATAAGTGGAAAAATATAAGATCATTACACTTCCTTTGCACAAAAGAGTGTTTGACCAAACACAATACAGATAAACAATGAATCTATGTAAAAATGAATGCTGAGAGACAAACAAAGAATGATTTCACATTCAGCACACCAAGTCGTTGGTCTACATGGTTTAAAAAGCAAAACTATCAAAACATAAAGAGGCTTTAAACATGCAACAATGACCCCCGTTAAGCATTCTGCACACTGAGAAGCATCTCACAAGGAAAAGCAACAACCATGTCACAAGAAGAAAAATGCAAATTTGTCAATCTAGTCTTTGTAAGGTGCACTAGCCAGTAGTAATATGGGAAATCTGAAAGAGGCATCATGATAGAGATGATTATGATAAGTGTCTGAATGAAAAATCTCAATGGGGGTAAAGCAATGTGACAAGAGAAAATGAGGACCAACAGTAAACTAGGTACTGAGCTGAAAATGATCAACAACTGGAGCATATATGGAGTTCAATTAGCTTTTTAAATCAGAGATAACAGAAAAAGGGTATGTTCAACTCCCCTCTCATTATTGTGGAAAGAATTCAGCCACCCCCTGCAATGTATACCAATGTCCACATGTGGAGCAAGTCTAGGAATACAATACAAGAGAACAGTAGGTGAGATGAAGAAAAATGGTAAAACTTATGACAAATTTTGAATAAGGCTGCATCAAAGTTGAGATTCTAAGGTCCATGAGAGATGTGACATGCAAGCATACATTATAATAACCACACAATCCACTCTTGGAGCAAAAGTGACAAGATACAGATTTCAATCAGACATCAAAAAGTTTTAGTCCAGTTGTTACATCACTGAAATTATATAGTTAATCTAAGAAGTAAAGGAAGAGAAATGTTTGCAGAGTGGTTTTCAAGAGAAAACTAGTTTCAAAATCATGAATGTTTGGCAAAACGGCAAGAGCAATAGACAGTAGCAGTAGGTAGAAACATTAGACAGGAGCATTAGGTAAAGTATTACATAGGAACATTAGGCAGGAGCATTATCTTGAAGTGGTAGACTGGAACATCAGGTAGACATAACAAGTAGCAGTAGTCACTTGGAACAATAGAAAAGAACCTCTGGAAACACCGAGCTAGAGGTGCCCTCTGCTGGTGGCCTGTCCAGGATGAGACGCTACAGGCTAAGAAGCAGTACTAGAGTTCAACAGTTATAAAGAATCTTTTGCTGTGGCCTCCTCCTTAAAGAGTTCCAAAAGAAAATGGGCATCAGAGATATAGACAGATATAGAGAATAAAATGAAAAAGAAGGGACCTTACAAAGCAGTCAGAAATGGGGGAGGAGTAATGCTGCTTCTGAATTCACCCTCTCACTGCCAGCAGTTAGCATCTGATCCTATAATGTCTAGTACTGGGGCCAAACCTTCATTTTCTAAAGGTTTAAAGGATTATATGAAAGAACAAAATGATGAGAGTTAGAAGACAAAAGTGCATAGCACAAATGAACAGGGGAGCAGGACCCAATCCAAATTGCAGTGGAGGTAGTGTAATTGAAGATTATAAGCCTCTCCATCTCCAGTACCTTTGAGTACTTGTGGGCAAAGCAAAGCATGGTTAAAAAGAGCAGGGGTGAAGATTGTAGAAAAACCATTATTTGTTTCAGAAATAATCCTGTGTTTGTACAATATTTCAGAGAGTAGATGATTAAGATTCGTTACTAATCTCTCCTAATAAAACAATGTACTCAATATTCAACAACCAATAAAGAGGACAATACAATGTTTTGGAAAACACCAAGCTTTAGGTTGCCCATGCATTTTCTGCAGATAAAGATTGGATAAGGGGTTAGCACAACTGTGCACTAAAAGATCAACAGACATGTACATATGGGCAAGTGTGCTGCACATGTAAGAAAGTACATAAGGCTTTGGTTAAAGTTTCTCACTGCTATCAGCCACACAGATCATATCTGTGTATGAATCACACAAAGTGCAAAGTATATATAACTAGGTACATATGTGTAGACCTTAATCAAGAGAAATTTTCACAAGCACCAGATCTGACAGACAAAAGTATAATGACTACTCATGGATCTATGGACAGACCTCATAAATCTATGAACAGACAGACAGAATACAAAGAAATTAAAACAGCAGCAGATCAAAGGGTCTGGAAGAATTTACATGTTATATGCCCCAAGGCTTTTGCCGGAGGCATAATATACAAACTTTTTATCTAACGGTAATTCATAAAAGACATGAAATTAACCCTATGTTTCACATAATTCCCCTATATCAAAAAAATGAATAAGCATTCCAAGAGAAAAATACTCAATTTCAGATACTATGTATGACTGCAAATATTGCACAGGTACACACATATAAATATGATATATATCCATACATATGAGGACTCTAGTTTGAAATGTTCACAACTGATAGGTCTGATTCAAAGATGGATACTAGTCACTTGCAGAGCAACCAACAGACAGAGAAGACACTTTAAGCATCACACACCCATCAAGTTCTGCTGAGATATAAAAGACAAACTCTCTCGATTCTGATGGTAACTGAAATCAAGTAGTAGATAACATATACCTACCAAAAACTAAAGTTACCCTCCTAAATTCTAAAAATGAAACATAATCTGCCCACAGAATCATTCAAACATAAAATCATACTATGTAAGTGGATGCCTTATTATAAGTGGAAAAAGTGTCCTCGCACTAGGAGAAAGAAAATTTATTTTCAATCACTGAATACTATGTCGAGGTTAACGTTTCCTTATTATGATCACCTACAATAAACAAAAATAAAATTATACTTAATACTCATTTCAATCATTCCATTCAATCAACACCAAGAAACTGTATATTTTAGAAATACCTTGACCACTGAATTTTTATTCTGGCAGAATATGTCCACCATGATAAAACACATCAAAATTACTCTTACAAAATGAAACTAAACCACATCTTACCATAGAGTGCAGCAGTGGCTGGGTCCAATCCTGGGGGCAAGCCTCCACGGGATTTTTCTCCCCGCTCACCATCACGGCTCTTATCCATCCTGCAACACAAGACAAATTAAAAATTAACACTAAAAAATGCTCAAATCTCATAAGACTAATAGAAGCAAACCTATTGATATATGGGTACAAGCAATGTCTACATTTAAAGCAAACTTACATTTCAAGCACATACAGTATACACTCTCTTCATAAATACCCTAGTCCTGATGTTACCCAATAGCTCTTTTCAGAGGTTCCAGAAGCGGTGGAAAGAGCACTCCTTTAGAGAAACAACTTCCCTCCCAAGTCTGTCCCCCAAAAATAAAGCCTCACCAAAGTGAATTATCACTAATGGTGTAACCTGGAGCAGATGAAGTCTAGTAGCACCTGCAACAAATATTCTTTCCAAACATGTCAATCATTTATCCCGTCAGTGAAGTAGCATCAAAAACAGATAAAAAAATGGCCTCATTCACTCACGTCCACTTCTAGCTGTCATGTATAATCCAACAAAACCAAAGAACCCTATCCACAGTCACATCTCACACCCTCAAACCATTCCACTAACCACTTTATGTGCTTTATTTGCCTGGTTCAGTCCACTGACAGTAAGTTAACCCCAGTGTACCACATTGTTCCAATTCACTCTATTCCTTGCACGCCTCTCACCCTCCTGCATGTTCAGGTCCTGATTGCTCAAAATACTTTAACTCCATCCTTCCACCTCCAAGTTCACCTTCCACTTCTCGTTCCCTTCACCTCTGACATATATATCCTCATCGTCAATCTTTCCTCGCTCCCCTCCCATTTTCAATTTTCCAAAAGATGGAACAAAGAAGGGGGGCCAAGTAAGGATATTCCATCTTCAGCTCAGTCGTCTATTCTTAACACTACCTCACTAATGTGGGAAATGGCAAATGTGTATAGGATATTCAATGAGGATATTCAAAGTATGTATGGTTCATGGTGAAGTGCCTGAGGATTGGCGGAATGCATGTATAGTGCCATTGTACAAAGGCAAAGGGGATAAAGGCGAGTGTTCAAATTACAGAGGTATAAGTTTGTCGAGTATTCCTGGGAAACTATATGGGAGGGTATTGATTGAGAGGCTGAAGGCATGCATAGAGCATCAGATTGGGAAAGAGCAGTGTGGTCTCAGAAGTGGTAGAGGATGTGTGGATCAGGTGTTTGCTTTGAAGAATGTATGTGAGAAATACTTCGAAAAACAAATGGATTTGTATGTAGCATTTATGGATCTGGAGAAGGCATAAGGTAAGAGTTGATAGAGATGCTCTGCGGAAGGTATTAGGAGTATATGGTGCGGGAGGCAAGTTGCTAAAAGCAGTGAAAACTTTTTATCGAGGATGTAAGGCATGTGTACAAGTAGGAAGAGAGGAAAGTGACTGGTTCCCAGTGAATGTCGGTTTGCAGCAGGGGTGCATGATGTCTCCATGGTTGTTTAATTTGTTTATGGATGGGGTTGTTAGGGAGGTGAATGCAAGAGATTTGGAAAGAGGGGCAAGTATGCAGTCTGTTGTGGATGAGAGAGCTTGGGAAGTGAGTCAGTTGTTCGCTGATGATACAGCAATGGTGGCTGATTCAGGTGAGAAACTGCAGAAGCTAATGACTGAGTTCAGTAGTGTGTGAAAGAAGAAAGCTGAAAATAAATGTGAATAAGAGCAAGGTTATTAGGTTCAGTAGGTTTGAGGGACATGTCAAATGGGATGTAAATTTGAATAGAGAAAAACTGGAGGAAGTAAAGTGGTTTAGATATCTGGGAGTGGATTTAGCAGCGGATGGAACCATGGAAGCAGAAGTGAGTCACAGGGTGGGGGAGGGGGTGAAGGTTTTGGGAGCGCTGAAAAATGTGTGGGTGGTGAGAACATTATCTCAGATAGCAAAAATGGGTATGTTTGAAGGAATAGTGGTTTCAACAAGGCTATATGGTTGCGAGGCGTGGGCTATAGATAGGGTTGTGTGGAGGGTGGTTGTGTTGGAAATGACATGTTTGAGGACAATATGTGGTGTGAGGTGGTTTGATCGAGTAAGTAATGAAAAGGTAAGAGAGATGTATGGTAATAAAAAGAGTGTGGTTGAGAGAGCAAAAGAGGGTATATTGAAATGGTTTGGTCACATGCAGAGAATGAGTGAGGAAAGACTGACAAAGAGGATATATGTGTCAGAGGTGAAGGGAATGAGGAGAAGTGGGAGACCAAACTGGAGGTGGAAGGATAGAGTGAAAAAGATTTTGAGCGAGCAGAGCCTGAACATGCAGGAGGGTGAAAGGCATGCAAGGAACAGAGTAAATTGGAATGTGGTATACCGAAGTCGATGTGCTGTCAATGGATTGAACAAGGGCATGTGAAGCGTCTAGGGTAAACCATGGAAAGTTTCGTGGGGCCTGGATGTGGAAAGGGAGCTGTGGTTTAGGTGCATTACACCTGACAGCTATAGACTGAGTGTGAATGAATGTGGCATTTGTTGTCTCTTCCTAGTGCTACCTCGCATGTGTGCAGGGGGAGGGGGGTGCCATTTCATGTGTGGCGGAGTGGCAACGGAATTGAATAAAGGCAGCAAGTATGAATATGTATATGTGTACATATGTATTTTGTCAGCGTATGTATTTGTATGTATACACTGAAATGTATAAGTATGTATATGTGCGTGTAAGGGCGTGTATGTATATACATGTGTATGTGGGTGGGTTGGGCCATTCTTTTGTCTGTTTCTTTGCACTACCTCGCTAACGCGGAAGACAGCGACAAAGTATAATAAATAAATAAATAATATATATATAGGGGGATAGGGGAGAAAGAATACTTCCCATGCATTCCTTATGTGTCGTAGAAGGCGACTAAAGGGGACGGGAGTGGGAGACTTGAAACCCTCCCCTCCTTGTATCTTAACTTTCTAAAGGGGGAAACAGAAGGAGTCATGCGAGGAGTGCTCATCCTCCTCGAAGGCTCAGATTAGAGTGTCTAAATGTGCATGGATGTAACCAAGATGAGAAAAAAGTTGAGATAGGTAGTGAGTTTGAGGAAAGGAACCTGGATGTTTTGGCTCTGAGTGAAACGAAGTTCAAGGGTAAAGGGGAAGAGTAGCTTGGGACTGTTTTCGGAGTAAAGTCAGGGGTTGGTGTGAGGACAAGAGCAAGGGAAGGAGTAGCACTACTTCTGAAACAGGAGTGGTGGGAGTATGTGATAGAGTGTAAGAAAGTAAACTCTAGATTGATATGGGTAAAACTGACAGTGGATGGAGAGAGAGGGGTGATTATTGGTGCATATGGACCCGAGCATGAGAAGAAAGATCATGAGGCAAGTGTTTTGGGAGCAGCTGAGTGAGTGTGTTAGTAGTTTTGGTGCACGAGATCTGATTATAGTGATGGGTGATTTGAATGCAAAGGTGAGTAATGTGGCAGTTGAGGGAATAATTGGTGTACATGAGTTGTTCAGTTTTGTAAATGGCAATGGTGAAGAGCTTGCAGATTTGTGCGCTGAAAAAGGACTGGTGATCGGGAATACTTGGTTTAAAAAGAGAGATATACATAAGTATACGTAAGTAAGTAGGAGAGATGGCCAGAGAGCCTTACTGGATTACGTGTTAATTGATAGGTGCGCGAAAGAGAGACTTTTGGATGTTAATGTGCTGAGAGGTGCAACTGGAGGGATGTCTGATCTGATCATTATCTTGTGGAGGCAAAGGTGAAGATTTGTAGAGGTTTTCAGAAAAGAAGAGAGAATGTTGGGGGTGAAGAGTGGTGAGAGTAAGCGAGCTTGGGAAGGAGACTTGTGTGAGTAAGTACCAAGAGAGACTAAGTGCAGAATGGAAAAGGGTGAGAGCAAAGGATGTAATGGAAGTGTGGGAGGAATGGAATGTATTTAGGGAAGCAGTGATGGCTTGCGCAAAAGATGCTTGTGGCATGAGAAAGGTGCGAGGTGGGCAGATTAGAAAGGGTAGTGAGTGGTGAGATGAAGAAGTAAGATAATCAGTGAAAGAGAAGAGAGAAGCATTTGGACGAGTTTTGCAGGGAAATAGTGCAAATGATTGGGAGATGTATAAAAGAGGCAGGATGTTAAGAGAAAGGTGCAAGAGGTGAAAAAGAGGGCAAATGAGAGTTGAGGTGAGAGAGTATTATTAAATTCTAAGGAGAATAAAAAGATGTTTTGGAAAAAGGTAAATAAAATGCGTGAGACAAGAGAACAAATGGGAACATCGGTGAAGGGGGCTAATGGGGAGGTAATATCAAGTAGTGGTGATGTGAGAAAGAGACGGAGTGAGTATTTTGAAGGTTTGTTGAATGAGTTAGATGATAGTGTGGCAGATATAGGGTGTTTTGGTCGAGGTGGTGTGCGAAGTGAGAGGGTTAGGGAGAATGATTTGGTAAACAGAGAAGAGGTAGTAAAAGCTTTGCAGAAGAAAGCTGGCAAGGCAGCGGGTTTGGATGGTATTGCAGTGGAATTTATTAAAAAAGAGGGTGACTGTGTTGTTGATTGGTTGGTAAAGATATTCAATGTATGTATGATTCATGGTGAGGTGCCTGAGGATTGGTGGAATGCATACATAGTGCCATTGTACAAGGGCAAAAGGGATAAAGGTGAGTGCTCAAATTACACAAGTATAAGTTTGTTGAGTATGCCTGGGAAATTATATGGGAGGGTATTGATTGAGAGGGTGAAGGCATGTACAGAGCATCAGATTGGGGAAGAGCAGTGTGGTCTCAGAAGTGGTAAAGGATGTGTGGATCAGGTGTTTACTTTGAAGAATGTATGTGGGAAATACTTAGAAAAGCATATGGATTTGTATGTAGCATTTATAGATCTGGAGAAGGCATATGGTAAGAGTTAATAGAGATGCTCTGTGGAAGGTATTAAGAATATATGGTGTGGGAGGCAAGTTGTTAGAAGCAGTGAAAAGATTTTATTGAGGATGTAAGGCATGTATATGAGTAGTAATAGAGAAAAGTGATTGGTTCTCAGTGAATGTCGGTTTGCAGGAGGGGTGCGTGATGTCTCCATGGTTGTTTAATTTGTTTATGGATGGGGTTGTTAGGGAGGTGAATGCAAGTTTTGGAGAGAGGGGCAAGTATGAAGTCTGTTGTGGATGAGAGAGCTTGAGAAGTGAGTTGGTTGTTTTTCGCTGATGATACAGCGCTGGTGGCTGATTCGGGGGAGAAACTGCAGAAGCTGGTGACTGAGTTTGGTAAAGTGTGTGAAAGAAGAAAGCTGAGAGAAAATGTGAATAAGAGCGAGGTTACTAGGTAGAGTAGGGTTGAGGGACATGTCAATTGGGAAGTAAGTTTGAATGGAGAAAAACTGGAGGAAGTGAAGTGTTTTAGATATCTGGAAGTGGAATTGGCAGTGGATGGAACCATGAAAGCAGAAGTGAGTCACAAGGTGGGGGAAGGGGTGAAAGTTCTGGGAGCGTTGAAAAATGTGTAGCAGGCGAGAACATTATCTCGGAGCTAAAATGGGTATGTTTGAAGGAATAGTGGTTCCAACAATGTTATATCGTTGCGAGGCATGGGCTATAGATAGAGTTGTGCAGAGGAGGGTGGGTGTGTTGGAAATGAGATGTTTGAGGACAACATGTGATGTGAGATGGTTTGATCAAGTAAGTAATGAAAGGGTAAGAGAGATTTGTAGTAATAAACAGTGTGTGGTTGAGAAAGCAGAAGAGGTTATTTTGAAATGGTTTGGTCACATGGAGAGAATGAGTGAGGAAAGATTGACAAAGAGGATATATGTGTCAGAGGTGGAGGGAACAAGGAGAAGTGGGAGACCAAATTGGAGGTGGAAAGATGGAGTGAAAAAGATTTTGAGCGATTGGAGCCTGAAAATGCAGGGGGGTGAAAAGCGTGCAAGGAATAGAGTGAATTGGAACGATGTGGTATACAGGGGTTGACGTGGTGTCAATGAATTGAACCAGGGCATGTGAAGCGTCTGGGGTAAACCATGGAAAGTTTTGTGGGGCCAGTATGTGGAAAGGGAGCTGTGGTTTCGGTGCATTATACATGAAAGGTAGAGACTGAATGTGAACGAATGTGGCCTTTGTTGTCTTTTCCTAGCGCTACCTCACGAGCATGGGGGGGAGGGGGTTGTCATTTCATGTGTGGCGGGGTAGCGATGGGAATGAATAAAGGAAGCAAGCATGAATTATGTACATGTGCATATATGTATATGTCTGTGTATGTATATTTATGTATACTCTGAAACGTATAGGTATGTCTATGTATGTGTGTGGACGTGTATGTATATGTATGTGTATATGGGTGGGTTGGGCCATTCTTTCATCTGTTTCCTTGCACTACCTCGCTAACGCGGGAGACAGCGACAAAGTATAACAGAATAAAATATATTTTTTTCCATTATACTTTGACGTTGTCTCCCGCGTTAGCAAGGTAGCGCAAGGAAACAGATGATGAATGGTCCGACCCACCCACATACACATGCATATACATAAATGCCCATGCACACACATATACATTTCACTGTATACATCCATATACATACACAGACATATACATTTCACTGTACACATCCATATACATACAAAGATATATACATATAAACACATGTACATATTTATACTTGCTGCCTTCATCCATTCCCGTCACCACCCTGCCACACACAAAATAGCACGTCCTCAAACATTTCACTTCCAATACATCCACCCTTCTCTGTACAACCCTATCTATAGCCCATGCCTTGCAACCATATAGCATTGTTGGAACTACTAATCCTTTAAACATTCCCATTTTTATTATACAAGATAATGTTCTCTTTTTCCACACATTCTTCATCACTCCCAGAACCTTCACCCCCTCCCCCACCCTATGTCTAACTTCTGCTTTCATGGTTCCATTCGCTGTGAAGTCCACTCCCAGATATTAAAAACACTTCACTTTCTCCAATTTTACTCCAGTAAAACTTACATCCCAGTTAACTTGTCCCATAACCCTGCTGAACCTAATAACCTTGCTCTTATTCACATTTACTTTAAACTTTCTCCTTTCATACACTTGTCCCGATAACCAAATTTCCATGAGAGTCTTGGAGTTTCTTAGGGCCTTTCTAATGGCTCCTGCATCCCATGGCTGTGCTAGATCCAGTAAAATGTAAATGTAGACTCTTTGGGAGTGAAAAATTCTTGGATAAAACTGTATTCACTGCGAAACAGAATCAACAATGGTGACTTTTCCTTTGTGATGTAACCTCTAGCAAGCAGAATCCAGTAACATCTATATACAGTGCACACACAACAATCACTGTTGCCTAGCGAACACAACCAAAATACTATACACTCTCACAATGAAACAAAGATCCTCCCAATACAGTCCCAACTCAACATGCTTGGCACTCATATATATGCAACAGTACTAGACCCCTCCCATCCAAACCACTTGATAACTAACAACTAAACTCCAAGGAGAAATAAAAATCTTACCCATGCTTCACACTTCAGTAACCTTGTCACAGATACCCCCATCCACAACAAATCTATCACCAACAGAATACATACACACAGAAATAACCATTAAAAAAACATATTGTTCTCTGGCTTAGCAGAAACCTTCATTCATTTCTCTTTGCAACCTTTCAGCGTCCACTACAGACATAATTTTCATTAATACATTCGTATGTCAACAGCAAAGAATGATATGAAATTGTGATGTTTACATCAATGTCAGAAAAAAGAATGTGAGTACAGTTAGTTCCTTGGGGGACTAAGCTTTTTACCGTGGAATCACTCGAAATGGCCTGGTTTACATGTGATCTGTTATCTAAAAAGCAGTATATTCATACCCCAACTTTTCTGGACATTCCCACTTTATGCATTTTATGTGCCAAGACACCAAAGTCACAGTTATCGAATGCTTTTGCAAAGTCCGAGTTGATCACACTGGCATTTTGTTCTCCAGACCTTTATCAACCTTATTTTGAAGTGATCAAGGAGACAAGAGAGGCAATATCTTCCTGACCTCCAAAGAATAGTGTTTGTACAAGAAGTGTTTTGCATTTCTTCATGAAGAGTGACTTCCATGAGTCTGGTTCTGGGGCAGAGTGCATTAGCATGCTCTCAAAAGCCCACCTAAATTCATGTGGTGTGATGGAGATTACGGATTATCATTACATTTCATCTTATAAATTATACATAGCTTTTTTCATTATTACCAATGTCATTCACTGATAAATTTTACCATACGGGCAAAACTCTACAAGTCTGTAAATTACCGACCACACCAGGCAGATGCAATGTTGTCAAGAGTCAAGCAAGTGCTGCCAAAAATGCCTCCAATTTTACTAAGAAAAATCTTTTCCTGCCTCAACTTCTTCACCTTTTGATGCTGAAACAATCAAGGTCTATAAAATCATTCTACACAATCTGATGACAGATCATTATCACAAAATAATTCAGGATGATCTGCATGGTCTTCTAAATCTAACTAAATGCCATGCAATTTTTTTTCCTTGAAATCTCGCGTAATTGTGCTGTCAGTGACAAGGCTGGAGGATGACTGACTAGGAAAAATCATCATGCACTGCTACCTCAGCCACCCCAAGCTCAATGGAATGCCTTTGAAATTTAGGAATGATTCTCAGTTCACAAGAATCCAACAAGAGGAATCAATAAGCTCCGGTAAACATTCATCTTGAGGCTTCATGAGTATACATAAGGCGATAGTGGTTGAGAAAATGTGATATTAAATCATGTAAAACTAGATAGTTAATATGGCTGATAAAAACAATAGAAACAATAAAACCTTTTACTTAATAGCCAAATTGATGGTATGTTCTAACGTTATATCTTTCACTGCTAAGAACTGAATGGCTGCTTGCTGTGTCAGCTAATTGTTGACATCCAGCACTTTGTTCGCAATGTAATTTCAAGAGCTTGTGTGGTATATTTCAACTACAATGTTAGACATAAAGATATACATAGTGTCGACTGTTAGGAAAGTCAGTGAGGCTTTTCAAAAAGTTCTGGTAGTCTATTCACACGTGGTTTAACTACTTTTACTTACATTAACTACCACAAACAGTTTCCTGGTACAATACTGTAACCTAATTAATGACATTCACTACAAAACGTAATGTACATCGAATGTCTGCGGGTATATCTGCAATTACGAATTATATAAAGCACCTAAAACATGATAATCCATTTTCTACGGCTAGTTTCAATGGTGCTAAAATAGTGTTTTACCTATAAAAAATCTTATCAAACCTAAACGAGCTAAACGTATCCAAACATTTGGGTTTCAATGGTTACTGGAAGAGGATTAATTAATCGAATCATAGGTGATTGCTGTCAATATCAGTTACAATAACGACATCCCTCAAGTTAAAAATAAGAGATATTGTCTTATGCCTGCTATCAAGACCAATAACCGACCATTCTCCTGACCAATAAGGAAAACAACTCAGGTCCGATGATTGTTTTCGTAGAGTACTTCAGAGACGACCGTAAGTTTAAATATATTCTAGATAATAATAATCTCACTTTTCCATAGATAACACACTAACCTCAACGAAGAAATTATCGCATAATCATTTCTGACAACGTTTACTGCAGATGGCAATTTTCAATGCATTAGTAATGACATATGAAATAAACTTGTTAGTAAACAAACCTTTCGAAAAAATTCTGCATCTGCATTAGTCTACATACAGACTAATTTTAGTTTTGTCCAATTAAACACTCAAAGGCAAGTTAAATTTCTTCCAAATAGTCTCTGATTTTTCACATATAAACTTCATTATAATCAATGAATTCCTCTCTAAGAGACCAACTAACCAACGAATTAGAGTCAATGATTCATCCTAATCTGTATCACCCTTCACATTTCAAGATAAATTTCATGCTTGCTTGTTCTACACAGCATTGCGAAACATAAACCCCCTTAGATTTATTCATCGGTACAAATGGTCGGTCATGTCTTATATCTTTCTTGTCCATTTCGTCCACAGACGCAATCTTCAGCAACGAGCTCAGCACGTACACCGGAAAATACTTCTGCACTTTGCACACTCAGAACACATATTTCTTTGATTATTGCATTGACAAGTACATTCCCTACTCACAATTCTCTCTCTCTCTCTCTCTCTCTCTCTCTCTCTCTCTCTCTCTCTCTCTCTCTCTCTCTCTCTCTCCCTGTTTTTTTTTTTAATATCTTTCCTCCATTTCTGTTAACGCGTTGCACTTTACCCTTCTTTGTATCTTCCTCCCTCTTCCTTTCTGCATTCTATCTCTGCTGATTCCTTTCTCCCTCCGTCATCCACACAGGCACACACCTCATCTGCCAACAAAGGTCGCCATGACAGATATAAAGCAGGCCTCGCATCGGTTCCCTTTCAAGTTATTCCCGCCAGTTCCCCTCGAGCACGAGTCCGCTTTATGACAGATGCAGTGGTGGGTATTTCGGGTCAGGAATCGATAGGAATCTGGCAGGTCGGCCGCTGACTATCGGTGATGCTTCGACCGGTCGCCTCTCTCCGCGATGCAATTGCCGTGGAGAGGCGCCCTACATTCTGAGGCTTGGCGGGGAAGTCGGCCTTACGGATCCTCGGCATCCAGATGTTTGACTTCATCAAAATAATGATAAAAATAATGCTCAATGACAACCATCTAAATGTTATGACTACAGAAATAATACTAATGACTGATAATAATTATCATAATTATAAAATAGGTCAGTAACAAAGTTACAAGTACCCACCGCAATTCGAACTTTCCACCTCAAAATTTAGAGTACTACTTGGCCATTTTGCAGACAAAGCAAAACTTTACAGAGCGGGGGTCCAAATATTACATATTCTGATAATCATGATCACAATCTCTTACTATCAATATCATTCATATATAAAATAAACTATGGCTTGCACACGACCCGTGATGAAGATGATACTGAGGAAAATTTAGCAGTACACTGACAAAAAAAAAAAAAAAACGTACAGAAACACTGCAATCAGCAACAAATAAAATATACCTAACCTGGATTTTGCGAGCTAATCTCGTGCCTCTGATTGCTCGGTTCAAGACCAAGCTGCACCGATGTTCCTCTTATCCCTCGGGCTATTTGACCAAGCAGGTCGACGACGTACCTGCCATAACTTGGCACATCCAGTAAACACTGTAGGTGTTTATCTAGGTTAGACAAAAATGTTTAAATGTTTCCGGATGTCCATAATGTTTTCAATTTTTCATAAAACGAAATGACATAAATGTTCACATAATGTAAATCTAATAAGCATCATTTTAGTTGTCCTTGCATATGGGTAAAGTTAATTATTTTTCTTAGTCCAGACTAAAGACTTGGCATTCAAGAATTTCCCACAAATCTGAACCCATTACAGTTGGATGCTCAAAACTACTTAGCAAACCAATACTTGCAGGAATAGGAAGGCGGAGAATTATTTCTTGTATGCTACTGTTTTTTATGACACTATAAACTCTATTTACAGCACAGAGTATTCGAACGTCATATTCAATTGCTGAATAGCTTCTCTGATCAGTTGCTCCGCTAACACACAGGATGTATTCGTTCTTTTACCGTACTATGGTCACATCTGCATGCTCAACAGAATTCATTGAAAGCAACTGATATCTGTAATTTCTTAAAGTCTACCCTTAAAATCAGACCACCTTCTCGTACCCCGCGCTGCTGGTTTTCTTTCTATCTATTTTTGATATTCCTAAGGTATTTGGTCTTGAAGATTGGCTGCTTGCGTGCCTTCCCCATTGGCGACGTCATGCAATACTCAGAAAGCCACTGCGTCACATGACTACTGTGCAGGCGTTGGCAACTTAAGAATGGGCCGCTGCCCACACCACTAAGACTTGGGGACTCTTGAACTCAGTTTTTGCGAGAACATGGGACTCACGGGCAATAATTGGGCATCCACACTCCAAACGGAACTATTTTCTATCCTTATATCCCTTAAGTTGAAAACTCTAAGGGTATTAAGTGATTCTCGTTCATTATCAACCGCGTTAGACTCGTTTTACCACGATTGTAACAGGTTTGCGTCTGAAGCACAAAATAAGTATAAGAAAATTAGTCCTGCTAAGCTCGGAGTACACTTTCTTTGAGCTGCATCCCATATTGGGTTCAGAATGCATTATAAAGCTGATGAACTATTCAAAACATCTGCCTTGAAGGATGAAGCTGATTACCTCCACGGTCAACCTGCGAGATGCTTCAAAACAATCAATAACAACATGAACAAACTCTTATAGACTTAAGGAGTAGAGATATTAACACAAGCAGGTCCATCTACTTACACAATCTCATGCAAGAGGAGTTACATATATATATATATATATATATATATATATATATATATATATATATATATATATATATATATATATATATATATATATTGCAAGGAATCAGTCACAGTGGTGCGCTTGATCGAGTATATGCATAAAACCACTAGGAAAATGAAACACGACAAATTCCCAAGTGCACTTTCGCGTAATGATCACTCGTCAGGGGAAATACAAGATTGAGATAGGAGTAGTAGAACAATCAGCTGATATACAAAGGAAGAGACGTAAACACGCCATTGTGAGCGAGTCGAATTGCATGACTAAGGGGCTTCAACAGAGGCGAGCTGAGGGACTAAGACGCTTCAGCAGTGACGCGAGCTGAGTGATTAAGACATTTCAATTGTGAGGAGAGCTGAGTGACTATAGCGCTTCAGTAACGAGGCGAGCTGAGTAACTAAGACGCTTCAGCAGTGTGGCGAGCCGAGTGTTAGCACTAAGACGCTTCAGCAGTGTGGCTATGAAGCTTCAGCAGTGAGACTAGTTGGTGAATAAGATGCTTTCATTTGTGCGGCGAGCTGAGTGACTAAGACGGTTCAGCAGTGTGGCGAGCTGAGTGACTAAGAAGCTTCAGCAATGTGGCAAGCCGAGTGACTATGTCGCTTCAGCAGTGTGGCGAGCTGAGTGGCCAAGTTGCTTCAGCAGTGTGGCAAGCCGAAAGACAAGCTTCAGCAATGTGGCGAGCTGAGCGACTACGACGGTTCAGCAATGTGGCGAGCTGAGTGACAAGCCCTATCAATGTGGCGAGTGAGCGAGTAAGAGGCTTCAGCAGTGAGTCAAGCTGAGCTGAATAAAAGTTTCATCAATGAGGCAAACTAAGTGATTATGAGGCTTCAATAGTGAGGAGAGCAGTGACTAGGACGCTTCATCAATGAGGCGAGTGAGTGACTAGGCTTCATTTGTGCTGCGAGCTGACTGATCAAAAGGCTTCAGTAGTCAGGAGAGCTAAGTGACTAACAAGCTTCTAGGACGCTTCATCCATGAAGCGAGCTGTCACTAAAATGCTTCAGTACTGGGGCGGGATATGACTAAAATGCTTCATCGGTGAACGGAACTGAGTGAGGCGAGCTTAGTGATTTAGAGGGGAGTGGGTGGTTGTAAGTTAGTACTAAAAGGTTCAGACGTAGAGTTAGCTTAGATAAATGCAAGGAACCCTGAGTAACATTCGTGTAGTCTCCAGTCGTAATGCCTGTATGTTGTGGGTTACGCCGCACCTCCTTAAATGTCCCCTTCTCAACGTGGCGTCACTCACCTGCTTATGCCGACTCTCGCCTCTCACTCAACATAGGAGCTTTACCACCGGGGAATGAGATCGTCTCGGTATCAGAAAGTTTCCAACAAAATGCATAATCATATATCTGTCATAGTGTACTTCTTGCAATCATTTCTTCTGAGCGACATCACCCAGAACGGAAGAAGCTTTCAAAGCTTATATCGTCCTATTTCACGGGGACAGCTAACAAGTTATACTTCGCACATATTTTGCAAATGCACATTAGGAATGGATATGGTTACAATCAACAAACTTTAACTGTTAACAAACTTCCTTCCAGGAGATAAGATGGGACGAATTATCAACACAATATGTCAAAACACTGCAAAAGCGCCAGGTCGCAGAACGTTTGGCCTGTCTTCTTTATGAGAATGACTCCAGTTTCGGACAGAGGTCCTCACCCACGACAGGTCGAGAGGAAAAAGACAAATGGAAGAGAAAATTAATAGTAGTATATAATGAAAAAGAGTGTTATAAGTAAAAGCAGAAAAAAAGATCGATGTGACTACATGGAAAGAAGCCTAGCCAGAGAACAGTTGCCAGCGTGTAGTTTTGATAAATTTTTCATCAGGTGTTTAAGTAATAACCCAAGAATGGACACGACTTTAGCATGTAACTCATTTTGACGTACCACTGTTGCATGAATCACAAAAGAATGTCATTGAAGAATCGATTTATCCTGAAAGTTCACGTTCATCTTGAAACACATTTCCTGGTAAGCCTGAGTGTGTAACTTGAGAGAGCTTTAAACAATCGCCAAATATTCACAAGATCATCTTGGCACATATCCTGGTCAGGCTACACTTCATATATACCTTACAAACACAGACAAACGACAATGTCGCAGCTCGAAGCTGGCACAATGCTCCCATTACTAATGAAAACGGAGCCTTAATGGCACGTCAGTTAAATTTTTCTTTTATGTCAACGGCTATACTAATGAACCGAAATCCTCATCGACGTATATGCTGTCCAGTTCATCATGACAATACTACCCTTGATCACGATGAAACGAACTCTGAGCACAAATGTACGAACCCCAGTAAAAGAGTGCGTGAACACCATAGGTCTCGCATATGCATAAAACCACAGGGAAATGAAACATGATTAGTTTCCGAGTGCACTTTCGTGTAGTGACCACACATCATTTCATCTCCCTGTGGTTTTATGCATATACTAGATCACGCGCACCATGTGACCTCTTGCACCATAAGCAACGTCATCACATTCTAAAAGTCGTAACGCCCGTGCTCAAGGCTCGCATCGTCGTAAACAAGGAATTAAACATCATGAAACCTGAGCTGAAGATTCGCGAAGCATGTTGGCTCGATAAAAGCCAACATGTGACTACGCTACACGACTAATGGAATATTGCGATGAACAATTTGGTTCCGTCTCTGAACACGAGCAGTCCACTCGATGAAGAGTGGTCACTCAAGCAATGTCCATCACACAGTAAACCTAACGGTGGAAACGAGAAAGTTCGTTCGTAATATATATCCAGTGGTTCGTGCCAGACAGGTGGCAACAGTGTACGTTCCCCAGGGGTGGTGGGGTGGGAGCAGGTTAGCGACGGCATAAAAATGAACACGAAGTCTTCCGGCAAGAGGTGACAGGTGGTGCGAGAAGTGAGTGGCGCCCGGCTGGTGGTGGGGCAAACGTACAGGAGTGACACCAGCGCTGCTTCATTCTAGCACACAAACACAAAACCCTCCATTACCCATGCGTCACACACAATTCTCATTGGGTCAACAAAGACTTGTCAGAAACATTACTTTTTCTACGGAGGTGATTATACTGTACGGTAAACTTTGTCAATGAAAAAAGTTATACTACTCCTTGTTGATTGATATGCTGGGTCAACTAAAACTAACGACAAGAGTTTCTTCGAAGAACCTTCCAGAATACTGCAATAAATGCACCTCACGTAAACTATGATCCTAAGAGATGGGATTCCAACACTCGTCACAACAATGCATTCTGTATTCTGAACACAATAGAAAGTGTCTGGTTCCCCTCCCACCAAACCATCACTGATGTCACGCAACAATTCTGCTGGCAATACAATTTCCTCCATAATCTAAGTCTTACCTCAGACAGGGTTTCTTCTCAGCAAGGAAACTCCCATTCCGATGCCCGTTACCAAGTTTACTGCTAAAACCTCATAAAAGAGACTTAAAACTACCTACCCTCACACTGGTTTTACTCTTAAAATGGATGAATATGACCTACAGATGTACTACATTAATCACGGAGCAATAAAAATGTCATTTCAAAGTCACTTTATCTATAATTCTGTTAAAACGGAAACTTTCTTACACCAACTGCACACTCATTCCTCCGCCACACCTATTCGCTATATTAAGAAGAAAAAAAAAGTCTTGCCGCCTCCCCTCGCACATACGAGTTATCATTGTGAATACCTGATGAAGTCTTCGGAAGTCTTCTAACCCTAAAGCACGGGCTGGGCACAAGCTGCTAGGTGGTTTGTTGGCCAATTAAGCTGTTGGAAGCCGCGGCCTACAAGCCCGCGTAGCCTCAACAGCCGGGCTGGTTTGGTACACTGTAAATACTTGTTTACGGCACCGACGGTGTTTCTGATGATTGCAGGTAAGGTGTTGTCGTCTTGGACAACCCGGATGTTTAAGGTGTTCTCTCGTTTTCTTGCATATCGCACCTTTGGATTTCAAGGATAGTATCTTAGAGAGTATTCCATGTCTGTCATGCCATTAAAAAGTTATTTCTCGGTATTTCCAAGTGAATGTGGGAAGCCATGCCTTCTAGGATTTTCCATGTATTGATGATATTCCTCTTCCGTCTACTCTTCAAGGAGGACCCTTGGTGATTTCAGTCGATTCCTGTGTGTGGTTTAGTGCCTTTACCATGTCATTCTGCAAATTCGCCAGCCTTGTTGGGTGATACCTAAAGACAGCAGTATTATATTCATGAAAGAATTAGACTCCCTGAAAAGTCCTATCATCGGTCTTTCTTCCATGTCTTAAAAGTTCACACGCATCATCCCTCCCACAAGGGGCAACTGTTATGTATTCGGTGAAGGTTAGGTTGTTAAACATTGTCATTCCAAAGTCTTTGTCATGATCAGTGGAATCACATTCATTATCATCGTCATGATCAGTAGAATCACATTCATTATCATCGTCATGATCAGTGAAATCACATTCATTATCATCGTCATGATCAGTGGAATCACATTCATTATCATCGTCATGATCAGTGAAATCACATTCATTATCATCGTCATGATCAGTGGAATCACATTCATTATCATCGTCATGATCAGTGAAATCACATTCATTATCATCGTCATGATCAGTGGAATCACATTCATTATCATCGTCATGATCAGTGAAATCACATTCATTATCATCGTCATGATCACTATCATTTTCATCACCACATCATGTTTTCCGTCGTTAAAGTCAAACCTAATCATCCACGTCACCACATTCACCACCACAGTGATCACCATCACCACGTCTACATCATCACCACCATCGTTACACAAACTGGAGACGCCAAGCGTTACATAATAACAACAACGAAGCGGTTATTTGCATACAGCAATCGGGATATTCTTTCATACACGTTAGGTTAGGCTACGTAAGGTTAAGTTAGGCTTGCAAAGAATAACTCTCTCGCACTTTTCGTCCTTTATACTGACTAGTCCTGAGTAAAAGGCATGGAACAATATCCAGTGCCAAACAATGCAACAAAACCAGACAAATTGCTATAATCCAAGACGTTCCAAGTGTACCCTGAGGAACACATGCAGCACTTTTAGGCCGCATCCTTCACTGTAATCAAATGTGCCGGACAGCACAAGGAAGTATCGCAATGACGCATCAAATTACGAATGATTACAATGGACTGAAGTGAGACAAACATAACTGAAGATCCATCGTAAAACAGAGGGTAGTGCACAGCGCCTATTTCTGTGACCTCACTACTGCTTCCCATCCAGTTGTATAATCGCCATAAAATAATCGACGTTGGTGATAACAATGTTTATCTGAGGGAGAGAATGCATATGTAAGTATGACAATCGATAACACCACGGCATCTTCCGTGTTGCTCGTCATGGATGTGGGACGCAAGCCTAGATACCTACTTTTACTGGATTTCAATAGCTTTTTCTCTCTGCGTCTGGCAGTCTCATTGCAAAATCTCGTCAACGGTATCTATAAAGGTGTAAAAATCATTCTCTCTCGGTAATAACCCCACTGTATGTCTCCGAGTAATGTTTATAAAGTGCTTTGATAAGATATGTGACAAAAAAAAAAAAATAAAAGAATCATTGGCGAAAGTATGACATTGCTTAAAAAAAAAAAAAATCTCCGATCAATATTAACATACCAGTGTGAGTCGGCCGACGATGACAAGCAAGCCGCTAGAAACAGGTTAGTAGATAAAAGACTAAAAACATTTGTTGGAACTTTACCTTCTCATCGGATGGTTGTTGTTGATACTTTCACACTGTCATTCTGAAAGAAAAACTGCGAGTCAGATTTTGAGAGTGCAACAGTTCAACAGTAGAGATAACGCAGCCGTATCTCGTAATAATAAAGCATTTTGTAATCTGTTTTCTGGTTGATCAGGACAGTGGCCCGATATAACGAAGAGTCGTAATAATTCAGAACTCTCGGGCCATTTTGATTAATGTTACGGGTTCTTAATGCATACAATTTCTGTACACCTCAACATAACAATAACAGGTAAAGCACAGGGCGTAATTCATCTCATTGGCGCCGAAATCCTGCAATGTTCCTACATTAGAAGTCTCAGCTGTTTAAGCACCTACTCATGACTTTCGTCTCGGCCACTTGCATCACAAACTAACCTAAATCTCTTTAAGAATAACTCTCACCATTTCTCTTTTTGTTCAGCTTCCAAAAAGTAATTCATTTGTTTAGGTCGCATTTCAGACTTAAAATATATAACACGAAACGACTTGATAGGTACGAGAAGTATGTAATGCGCATATTTTAAAAGTATTTTGATGATTAATGTTTATATACCATTGTCTGAGTGAGTCATGGATACCGGTATACAAAGTGCCAACGGTCAGCTAAGCTGAAATGAACATGACCGCTATATCACAGACGACGCCGATCTTCCACACGACCAGCAACAGCTTAATGTATCCAATGCAATTTCAAAGCGGCTGAGTTAGCGTGAACCTGATTTTTTTTTTTTCTTGAACAAACTTACGAAAATCCCACACAGAAAAAAGAAATGGTTACAATTTCCTGATGCAGTGTGTGTGTGAGGGTGTGTGTGTGTGTGTGTGTGTGTGTGTGTGTGTGTGTGTGTGTGAGGGGGGGGGGCTTCCTGGATAGCTGATTTTTTGTTCTTTATCTGCAACGGCAGCACATCCTTTGGAAATGGCAAGCAATAAACCAATGAGGAGTCCTCATTGTTTTGCTTATATGGAAGTTGCATATGTGGCATCATGGAGAGGCCCTGCGATAAGATGAATCGATGGAGGTACTGACTGAGCCGTGGACAGTACGACAAAGGCACACCCAGCGAGTGTGACAAAAAGGTGTAGTCGCTGCATATGTAGGACACATCACTTACGTGTGGGAGAATGTTTACATGATATAAGGTACAACATACTACGGGTCATCAGCATCTTCACTAATGATAATACGCTCTTCAGCAGGCAGGGCCTGCACTTCACAACAAGAAGTCATTATGGATTATCATCACCGCTACGCGTGGCAGACCATCTACTTTCTATTTCCTCTATATCTCCTCTTCTGATCTTCTAAATTCTTGCTTTCAATCATTTCCATTACCTCATATTTTGCCCCTTTGCACGAACATTCTAACTATGGACAACTAACTAACGTCTACATCTTGAAAAACCTATAACTACCGGCCCGAACGATATAGTTTTTTTTTTTTTCAGTATCTAATCAAAAGAAAACCTGGACATCACTGACATTTCTTCCGCCTCTCTTTCAGCCAAAGCGGAATGAAAAGCCTTCCACCCAATTAATTCTCCTGCCAACTTCAATCGTCCATTTCCGTTCCCCGGGACGATGCTTCCCTCTCTCTGTTCTACTAATACGGCTACTACTATATTGTCAGCTGTCTGCCAGCGTCCCAGCCGTCAAGACCTGGATGCCGCGGTACGTAACTGGCTCCTGCTTCCCATAGTTTGTTTGGATACCAGCCATACTAGCACTGACCGTTATGATGCCGCCATCTTTCCCCTTAAACTAGCGAAGCTAGGGAATTAATCTCATTTTTTGTTTCATATTTCAATTGAGACTCATTACTGGGGAATATTTTTCTCATATCGGCTTATACATATATATATATATATATATATATATATATATATATATATATATATATATATATATATATATATATATATAAGCCGATATATAAGAAGGAATAGAGAAGGGAGCCAAGTGAGGATTTCCCTCGAAGGCTCAGTCCTCTGTTCTTAACGCCACCTCGCTAACGCGGGACATTATATATATATATATATATATATATATATATATATATATATATATATATATATATATATATATATATTTTCTTTTTGCTTTGTCGCTGTCTCCCGTGTTTGCGAGGTAGCGCAAGAAAACAGACGAAAGAAATGGCCAAACCCACCCCCATACACATGTATATACATACGTCCACACACGCAAATATACATACCTACACAGCTTTCCATGGTTTACCCCAGACGCTTCACATGCCCTGATTCAATCCACTGACAGCACGTCAACCCCGGTATACCACATCGATCCAATTCACTCTATTCCTTGCCCTCCTTTCACCCTCCTGCATGTTCAGGCCCGATCACACAAAATCTTTTTCACTTCATCTTTCCATCTCCAATTTGGTCTCCCACTTCTCCTCGTTCCCTCCACCTCCGACACATATATCCTCTTGGTCAATCTTTCCTCACTTATTCTCTCCATGTGCCCAAACCACTTCAAAACACCCTCTTCTGCTCTCTCAACCACGCTCTTTTTATTTCCACACATCTCTCTTACCCTTACGTTACTCACTCGATCAAACCACCTCACACCACACATTGTCCTCAAACATCTCATTTCCAGCACATCCATCCTCCTGCGCACAACTCTATCCATAGCCCACGCCTCGCAACCATACAACATTGTTGGAACCACTATTCCTTCAAACATACCCATTTTTGCTTTCCGAGATAATGTTCTCGACTTCCACACATTCTTCAAGGCCCCCAGAATTTTCGCCCCCTCCCCCACCCTATGATCCACTTCCGCTTCCATGGTTCCATCCGCTGCCAGATCCACTCCCAGATATCTAAAACACTTCACTTCCTCCAGTTTTTCTCCATTCAAACTCACCTCCCAATTGACTTGACCCTCAACCCTACTGTACCTAATAACCTTGCTCTTATTCACATTTACTCTTAACTTTCTTCTTCCACACACTTTACCAAACTCAGTCACCAGCTTCTGCAGTTTCTCACATGAATCAGCCACCAGCGCTGTATCATCAGCGAACAACAACTGACTCACTTCCCTAACTCTCTCATCCCCAACAGACTTCATACTTGCCCCTCTTTCCAAAACTCTTGCATTTACCTCCCTAACAACCCCATCCATAAACAAATTAAACAACCATGGAGACATCACACACCCCTGCCGCAAACCTACATTCACTGAGAACCAATCACTTTCCTCTCTTCCTACACGTACACATGCCTTACATCCTCGATAAAAACTTTTCACTGCTTCTAACAACTTTCCTCCCACACCATATATTCTTAATACCTTCCACAGAGCATCTCTATCAACTCTATCATATGCCTTCTCCAGATCCATAAAATGCTACATACAAATCCATTTGCTTTTCTAAGTATTTCTCACATACATTCTTCAAAGCAAACACCTGATCCACACATCCTCTACCACTTCTGAAACCACACTGCTCTTCCCCAATCTGATGCTCTGTACATGCCTTCACCCTCTCAATCAATACCCTCCCATATAATTTACCAGGAATACTCAACAAACTTATACCTCTGTAATTTGAGCACTCACTCTTATCCCCTTTGCCTTTGTACAATGGCACTATGCACGCATTCCGCCAATCCTCAGGCACCTCACCATGAGTCATACATACATTAAATAACCTTACCAACCAGTCAACAATACAGTCACCCCCTTTTTTAATAAATTCCACTGCAATACCATCCAAACCTGCTGCCTTGCCGGCTTTCATCTTCCGCAAAGCTTTCACTACCTCTTCTCTGTTTACCAAATCATTTTCCCTAACCCTCTCACTTTGCACACCACCTCGACCAAAAGACCCTATATCTACCACTCTATCATCAAACACATTCAACAAACCTTCAAAATACTCACTCCATCTCCTTCTCACATCACCACTACTTGTTATCACCTCCCCATTTGCGCCCTTCACTGAAGTTCCCATTTGCTCCCTTGTCTTACGCACTTTATTTACCTCCTTCCAGAACATCTTTTTATTCTCCCTAAAATTTAATGATACTCTCTCACCCCAACTCTCATTTGCCCTTTTTTTCACCTCTTGCACTTGACCTCCTGTCTCTTTCTTTTATACATCTCCCACTCAATTGCATTTTTTCCCTGCAAAAATCGTCCAAATGCCTCTCTCTCTCTCTCTCTCTCTCTCTCTCTCTCTCTCTCTCTATATATATATATATATATATATATATATATATATATATATATATATATATATATATGCGCATGTGTGTGTGTGTGTGTGTGTGTGTGTGTGTGTGTCGATGTAAGGACAAATGTGTATACACTATGGGTCGGATTCGAACCCTGGGTATGGCGTTCGGCAACCAGAAGTTAAAAAGACAGCCACCGATCGCCCTGCGGCTGTCTTTTTTAACTGTGTGGCCGAGGTGGACGGATGCCTTACTCGATGGTTCGATTCCGACTAGTAAAATTATATATATATATATATATCTTATCGACCAACCCTTAGAGGTGGATGAACAGCTAGGATGACTGTGGACCGCAACCAGGACTCTAACCTATATACTCGATCCTGGGCGGACGTTGAGTGAACGAATGGGGCCTTTGTTGTCTTTTCCTAGCGCTACCTCGCACACATGAGGGGGGAGAGGGATGGTATTCCATGTGTGGCGAGGTGGCGATGGGAATGAATAAAGGCAGACAGTGTGAATTGTGTGCATGGGTATATATGTACGTGTCTGTGTGTGTATATATATGTGTACATTGAGATGTATAGGTATGTATATTTGCGTGTGTGGACGTGGATGTATATACATGTGTATGAGGGTGGGTGGGCCATTTCTTTCGTCTGTTTCCCTGCGCTACCTCGCAAACGCGGGAGACAGCGACAAAGCAAAATTAAAAAAAAAATAAAAAAATAAATAAATAAATATAATATATATATATATATATATATATATATATATATATATATATATATATATATATATATATATATATATATATATTCTTTTTCTTTCAAACTATTCGTCATTTCCCGCATTAGCGAGGTAGCGTTAAGAACAGAGGACTGGGCCTTTGAGGGAATACCCTCACCTGGCCCAATTCTCTGTTCCTTCTTTTGGAAAATTAAAAAAAACGAGAGGGGAGGATTTCCAGCCCCCCGCTCCATATATATATTCCTACGAGTCCATTTCCGCGTCAGCAAGGTATCGTAAAGAACTGATCACTGATCCTCAGAGGGAAAAATCCTCGCTCGTTCCGCGTCTCTATTATTCTGGAAAAGTAAAACAGGAAGAGAGTTTTTCTAGCCACTTGCTCCTATCCCTTTTATTTGTCTTCAACGACATGCAGGGAATATCACCGGACTACAATCACGTCGAACTCACTCCAAACGAGTTTATCCTTTCCCTGCTACTGATTGTAGCTCAGCAATGAAGCTACAGGAACATCAAAGAAAAGGGGTCCTAAGGGTTATATAATAATAATAATAATAATAATAATAATAATAATAATAATAATAACAATAATAATATTTTTTTTTTTTTTTTTTTTGCTTTGTCGCTGTCTCCCGCGTTTGCGAGGTAGCGCAAGGAAACAGACGAAAGAAATGGCCAAACCCACCCCCATACACATGTATATACATACGTCCACACACGCAAATATACATACCTACACAGCTTTCCATGGTTTACCCCAGACGCTTCACATGCCTTGATTCAATCCACTGACAGCACGTCAACCCCGGTATACCACATCGCTCCAATTCACTCTATTCCTTGCCCTCCTTTCACCCTCCTGCATGTTCAGGCCCCGATCACACAAAATCTTTTTCACTCCATCTTTCCACCTCCAATTTGGTCTCCCTCTTCTCCTCGTTCCCTCCACCTCCGACACATATATCCTCTTGGTCAATCTTTCCTCACTCATTCTCTCCATGTGACCAAACCATTTCAAAACACCCTCTTCTGCTCTCTCAACCACGCTCTTTTTATTTCCACACATCTCTCTTACCCTTACGTTACTTACTCGATCAAACCACCTCACACCACACATTGTCCTCAAACATCTCATTTCCAGCACATCCATCCTCCTGCGCACAACTCTATCCATAGTCCACGCCTCGCAACCATACAACATTGTTGGAACCACTATTCCTTCAAACATACCCATTTTTGCTCTCCGAGATAATGTTCTCGACTTCCACACATTCTTCAAGGCTCCCAGAATTTTCGCCCCCTCCCCCACCCTATGATCCACTTCCGCTTCCATGGTTCCATCCGCTGCCAGATCCACTCCCAGATATCTAAAACACTTCACTTCCTCCAGTTTTTCTCCATTCAAACTCACCTCCCAATTGACTTGACCCTCAACCCTACTGTACCTTGCTCTTATTCACATTTACTCTTAACTTTCTTCTTTCACACACTTTACCAAACTCAGTCACCAGCTTCTGCAGTTTCTCACATGAATCAGCCACCAGCGCTGTATCATCAACGAACAACAGCTGACTCACGTCCCAAGCTCTCTCATCCCCAACAGACTTCATACTTGCCCCTCTTTCCAAAACTCTAGCATTCACCTCCCTAACAACCCCATCCATAAACAAATTAAACAACCATGGAGACATCACACACCCCTGCCGCAAACCTACATTCACTGAGAACCAATCACTTTCCTCTCTTCCTACACGTACACATGCCTTACATCCTCGATAAAAACTTTTCACTGCTTCTAACAACTTGCCTCCCACACCATATATTCTTAATACCTTCCACAGAGCATCTCTATCAACTCTATCATATGCCTTCTCCAGATCCATAAATGCTACATACAAATCCATTTGCTTTTCTAAGTATTTCTCACATACATTCTTCAAAGCAAACACCTGATCCACACATCCTCTACCACTTCTGAAACCACACTGCTCTTCCCCAATCTGATGCTCTGTACATGCCTTCACCCTCTCAATCAATACCCTCCCATATAATTTGCCAGGAATACTCAACAAACTTATACCTCTGTAATTTGAGCACTCACTCTTATCCCCTCTGCCTTTGTACAATGGTAAATAAAGTGCGTAAGACAAGGGAGCAAATGGGAACTTCAGTGAAGGGCGCAAATGGGGAGGTGATAACAAGTAGTGGTGATGTGAGAAGGAGATGGAGTGAGTATTTTGAAGGTTTGTTGAATGTGTTTGATGATAGAGTGGCAGATATAGGGTGTTTTGGTCGAGGTGGTGTGCAAAGTGAGAGGGTTAGGGAAAATGATTTGGTAAACAGAGAAGAGGTAGTAAAAACTTTGCGGAAGATGAAAGCCGGCAAGGCAGCAGGTTTGGATGGTATTGCAGTGGAATTTATTAAAAAAGGGG
Source organism: Panulirus ornatus (assembly GCF_036320965.1). NCBI lineage: Eukaryota > Metazoa > Arthropoda > Malacostraca > Decapoda > Palinuridae > Panulirus > Panulirus ornatus. Next base: position 16,984,174 of record NC_092235.1, read on the forward strand.
GTGACTGTATTGTTGACTGGTTGGTAAGGTTATTTAATGTATGTATGACTCATGGTGAGGTGCCTGAGGGGCAAGTATGAAGTCTGTTGGGGATGAGAGAGCTTGGGAAGTGAGTCAGTTGTTGTCGCTGATGACACAGCGCTGGTGGCTGATTCATGTGTGAAACTGCAGAAGCTGGTGACTGAGTTTGGTAAAGTGTGTGGAAGAAGAAAGTTAAGAGTAAATGTGAATAAGAGCAAGGTTATTAGGTACAGTAGGGTTGAGGGTCAAGTCAATTGGGAGGTGAGTTTGAATGGAGAAAAACTGGAGGAAGTGAAGTGTTTTAGATATCTGGGAGTGGATCTGGCAGCGGATGGAACCATGGAAGCGGAAGTGGATCATAGGGTGGGGGAGGGGGCGAAAATTCTGGGGGCCTTGAAGAATGTGTGGAAGTCGAGAACATTATCTCGGAAAGCAAAAATGGGTATGTTTGAAGGAATAGTGGTTCCAACAATGTTGTATGGTTGCGAGGCTTGGGCTATGGATAGAGTTGTGCGCAGGAGGATGGATGTGCTGGAAATGAGATGTTTGAGGACAATGTGTGGTGTGAGGTGGTTTGATCGAGTGAGTAACGTAAGGGTAAGAGAGATGTGTGGAAATAAAAAGAGCGTGGTTGAGAGAGCAGAAGAGGGTGTTTTGAAGTGGTTTGGGCACATGGAGAGAATGAGTAAGGAAAGATTGACCAAGAGGATATATGTGTCGGAGGTGGAGGGAACAAGGAGAAGAGGGAGACCAAATTGGAGGTGGAAAGATGGAGTGAAAAAGATTTTGTGTGATCGGGGCCTGAACATGCAGGAGGGTGAAAGGAGGGCAAGGAACAGAGTGAATTGGAGCGATGTGGTATACCGGGGCTGACGTGCTGTCAGTGGATTGAATCAAGGCATGTGAAGCGTCTGGGGTAAACCATGGAAAGCTGTGTAGGTATGTATATTTGCGTGTGTGGACGTATGTATATACATGTGTATGGGGGGGGGGTTGGGCCATTTCTTTCGTCTGTTTCCTTGCGCTACCTCGCAAACGCGGGAGACAGCGACAAAGTAAAAAAAAAAAAAAAAATATATATATATATATATATATATATATATATATATATATATATATATATATATATATATATAATCATTTACTACCTACGTTTTCTAAGCATGACTGGGGCAATCTTCTCTATCAAAGCCTCTTTTACTGCGTTAAATTTGTTTTAAATGAAGCCTTCAAACACAGAAATGTTACAAAGACCACATGACTAAAATCTAAAGAACCTTTGTTGCACATTTGAACATACTAAATAAATGAAGATTCTAATAAGTTTCCCGTACATATAATTATCAACGTATGTCAGGTTATTATGAATAAGCAGCTTTGTCTAATTGCCGAGTTTCTCCACAGAATATAGTTCACAAAAAAAAAAAAAGGGGGGGGAGGGGGACGCAATACAAACGGAAAAAGTCAGATCCGACCAGCCAGTCATGTTGCCACTAACATGCAGTCTTGAGAAGACGAAATCACTTACGAAATCTATCATCCTTGTTATGCAAAAGGATTGCAGGTTTTACTTGAAACTGATGCCAATTTTTCGTATAAGATGACATGTACATTGCCACCTAAGATTACACTTAACATGTTTCACAGTAAGAATAATAATGATATAAGGTGCAGAACGGCAGCTAAAATCCAACCTGGTACAGTGTGCGGCACGAAAGTGAGTGTCGTAATCATCCAAACCGAAGAGTCTTTCTAGTTTCACAATGTAACTCATCAGAGCACAAACCAGTCCTGTCATTTTGGAACATCAATTCTAACCCCGGTTACGCTGGAGCGGGGCAAACGGCAAGAGAATAATTTCTGAAAAGGAGGACACGAGGGGAGACGGCATAACGCATAAACAGGCGGTGAAAGGTATGTGTGTGTGTGTGTGTGTGTGTGTGTGTGTGTGTAAAACTGACTATGCTGATAGGATCCGTCGAGTCATTTTAAACTGACACACGTCTAATTATCAAGGATACGACAAATAACCGGAATACGATTATCATCATGCTATCATGCAAGATACCACCAAATTTGGTTCCAATAAGGTCAGTAGACACTGCTGGCAAACACATGATAGGCTATGAATGCCCATGAGAGTTTGCTCTTCCTACTGATATTCAATAGGCCATAAGTAAACTTGGTAAGCAGATTACTTTCAGACACTAAAAACGCCGCAATTACTGGTCACAAATGAACATTATGCTCTATCATCAGCCATATTTACCGAATGAAATAAGCTCTTATGCAGACAGTCGTCACTTGCTGACAGTAGCGTGAAATAGGGAGTGGCGATAATTGCAATGAAGAAATTGTCAAGGCAGCGGCGACGCGAAACAAAACCGCCATCACTCACTCGACTGCCGAGCGTACCCGAAGTTTGTTACAGCTGCCGTGGTAGGCTGTCGCATCGTTGCAAAGGTTTCCCAGAAGTGCCGCAGCGTCGCCAAGGTTTACTTGAGCTGTCGCAACGCATCTAAGGCTTCTTAAGAGCTGCCGCAGAATAGCCAACATTTGTGTGGGCTGTCGCAACGAAACCAAGGTTTGTAACAGCTGCCGTGTTACAGCATGGGACAATCACAGCAGCGCAGAACCAAGGTTGGAGTTACAGCAATATCACCATTGTTAGAGCTGTCCAAGCTTCTACGCTTCTCCAAGAATTGTTATGAGCTGCCACTGCCTTGCCAAGGACTGTCAGAGCTGTCAAAACCTTGCCAGGGATTATTAGGACTAATAAAACGTTCCCAATATGCGAGGTACCAAAACGTTTTCAATGCTTGTTTGTATTCCTACAACGTTGCCAGGTTTTTCTAGGTACCACACACTTCTAGTGCTTGTGTGAGCTCCCACAACGTTGCTAAGAACTGTTTGAGCTACCACAGCATTGCTAGTCTTTGTTACAGCTATCATAACGTTACCAGGGTTTGTTTAAGCTACCACAGCATTGCCAGTCTTTGTCATAGCTACCATAATGTTGCCATATGTTTATGAACTGTCAAAGCATCGCTAAAGTTTGTCAGATCTGCAACAAAGTCACCAGTGTTGGTAAGAGCTGCCAAAACGTCAGCAAGGTTAGACTTAACTGCTACTCCAGACACTACATATACCTTACGGAGTGCCACACAGTAAAGTGGGCCGCTGCCCAACAGAGCTGTATCATCCTGCATTACTAATATACTTTCAGTGCATTATGCTGTATGCTGTTAACAGCAGGATGTCGCTAGGCGCTGCAAGCCTAGTGGTTCCACCGGCCTGAGGCGCTTAACCTCGCCTCGTAGCCTAACACACACACGCACAGCTATGAATCTTAGATGAGACTTTCAGGTGATGCCCGTCTTTACCAGTGAGAAATTGTCTACACTACAGATGTAGCTCCTGCAACGACACAAGCGACGCTTCTACATCATTTACCAACACATCTCACAAGATGATATATTATGTAAATGTGACTTTGTTTGGGGTTTCTCTAACGCTGTGTCAATGTTAACGGTAACTGTACCATACTCGTACTGCTGAACCCCTTAACCAGCGACCACGACCCTTCGGTAAAATGACATGGTCTCTGACCTGGCCCATAAGGGTCAAATAAAAAAATCACTATCACTGAGTCATACCGTCGTGCTTAATGGCGGCACTCGATGTTGCCAGGTACTCAATGTGGCTGAACCATCGTGATTTTGGCTATCAAGGGAACTAAGGCATGACACACCCTATCTTATTTCCGTCCAATTATCACATCACAGATCATATCTGTCTAAAGCAGTTCCCGCCGTCAGACGTAGTGGACTAAACGAAACCCTTTGATCTAAAGTGGGGGCGGCTATCAGCATGCCAGGCAAAACGATCCTCTCCTCAGAAATCATACCCGCTACAAATGTATCCAAGCGACCCAAACAAAAGCGATTCCTGTGCATGTGAAGGATTACAAACCGTCATTACAACAGCAGAATTACATACATATTGAGATGATACTCCAGGAAAAAATACCAAGCCATTACATAAAAGCTGCACACTTTCTGGAAATGGCAAAGACTTTCCAGCAAGGCGTCAATCTTTTATGGCTTCCCCAGGAGACCCACTTCCATATCCAGCATGGCGGTACATTAATACTACGAGGGACAACCCCGTTGCTAACGGCTGGGAAAACGCACCCTGGTACAACATTTAGTGCGGCATTCCATTAGAGTAAAAGGGCAACACTGATCCAGGCCAGCCGTGTCCGCCATCCGCCTGACGCCCGCTCAGCCCGCTCCGTTTTTTGTTACCTCTACTGAAACAAAAGAAGCTCGATGGTGCGTTGCGAGGCGGGATTTTATGTGTCGTTAGTGGAAGTGGGAAGCATCGCTCCAGTGTCCGGAATGACTGTCACGTTTGAATTCCATCTCCACTTTGGAAGGTTTGGTTCATTTCTCTACTAAACTACTTCACTATCACAGAAATGTTTTGTCTATGTAACATGACACGTATAAAATTCTACATAAGTGTCTTGCTTTTCTTAAGTACACCAAAAGTTCAAGTTTATTGTATCTATCAATACCAACTACTCATTTGAAAATCACATGGTAAGGCTGTAAACCTACCCACAAACGGAGCAATGTTGACTCAACTAATACACATCAGAAAAACTCTCAAAGATTACATTGGACTAAAGTAGTCCTTGAGTTCCAATCTAAAAGGCTTCAATTAACAAGAGGTGGGCAGGCACCAACCAGGGTGTCGGGAGAAAATGGTGACGCTCAGGAGAGCATCGAGACTGCACCGCAGTGGCTGTCACATTCCCTACCGTGGTCCAAATGGGTATTTCCATTTTGCATCACATGCACGTAGGTTGCTGGAAATCAATCCACAAATACACTTCATCTCCAACCCAACTCTTAACAAAACGTTATTTATACGATTATTTAACCTTATCACATGAGATAGGCGAACAAAACGGGCTGGAACTGCAAGTCTTCACTTCCTGTGTTTTCACTTTCCACAAGACAAAAACTTGAGCATCTTGCGAAGCATTCTCCTCGAGGGAGTGCTTGAAGGTGTGTAAATATGAAGAAAGAATATAGAAATATGTTTGATTAGAGGAACCTTGACATTATGGCTGTGGAAGACATAGCATCGAGGCCTGAACATTTGGGAAGAGCGAATGAAGAGTAGCGACGTGGTGGGGGGGGGGGGGGTCGACATGCTGTCAATGGGCTGAACTAGGGCAGGTGAAGCTGTGAAGATAAATCATACTGCGGTCCATGGGCCTTGGTTGCGGATGGTGGGCTTTGGTTTCGATGCACTATACGTGACCATGAAAGAGCAGAAGAGGGTGTTTTGAAATGGTTTGGTCACATGGAGAGAATGAGTGAGGAAAGATTGACCAAGAGGATATATGTGTCAGAGGTGGAGGGAACGAGGAGAAGTGGGAAACCAAATTGGAGGTGGAAAGATGAAGTGAAAAAGATTTTGAGTGATCGGGGCCTGAACATGCAGGAGGGTGAAAGGCGTGCAAGGAATAGAGTGAATTGGAACGATGTGGTATACCGGGGTCGACTTCCTGTCAATGGATTGAACCAGGGCATGTGAAGCGTCTGGGGTAAACCATGGAAAGCTCTGTGGGGCCTGGATGTGGAAAGGGAGCTGTGGTTTTGGTGCATTATTACATGACAGCTAGAGACTGAGTGTGAACGAATGAGGCCTTTTGTTGTCTTTCCTAGCGCTTCCTTGCACACATGAGGGGGGAGGGGGTTGTTATCCCATGTGTGGCGAGGTGGCGATGAGAATGAATAAAGGCAGACAGTATGAATTATGTACATGTGTATATATGTATATGTCTGTATACGTTGAGATGTATAGGTATGTATATTTGCGTGTGGACGTGCATGTATATACATGTGCATGTGGGTGGGTTGGGCCACTCTTTCGTCTGTTTCCTTGCGCTACCTCGCTAACGCGGGAGACATCGACAAAGCAAAATAAATAAATAAATAAATATTATATATATATATATATATATATATATATATATATATATATATATATATATATATAAACAGACAAGGGCACCAGGCATCAAAAGACTGAAAACCCCAAATTTCTCAGCTTTTCATGTCAGAAGTCTGAAGGCCGGATAAGAACCCAGCGGGGGTCCTGGGGAGGAAGCTCCTCGCCCGCTAAATTTTTCATTCGTTTTAATGATGGAAACTTCACGTTAAGCTAAAAATTTTGTAAACTGAAAAGAAAAAATGAAATTCCAAAATGTAAAGGAAATTCCACCCCTCAATACATTAGTTTCAAAAAAATTTTGAAGATAGGATTTCAAGCTGAAAATGTGCCTATCCAATCAACACAGGTTTTTCTAAGGCGGCGTTTACGGTCGGATGACAAGGACCCAATAAAGTCGTGGCTCACAACTGCATGGAATGTTCACGTGAGGAGAGTTCCATCACACGCTTTAGTACAGCTCTCGCCAGCTGCCCCTCGTATACAAAAGAGAGGGTAGGGTACATTGTGCATCAGGGACTCTGACCAAGTGTTTTCTGTGTAGGTGAGAACTATATAAAAATTATTTCAACAGACCACCATTCTGGAAAACCATACCATGACCAGTTAAAAAATCGAGGTCGGAAACTTCATCCGATATGTACTTTACAATGATTATGCAAGTACGTGGTGTCAATTCCAAACCACTGCTATCGTTAAGATAAATAAAATTACACAAAACATGGTTTCAAATAATCAAAGACCACACTCATTTCGTTAAAACTTTGGGATAATTCCTAGTACGTACCAGATAAACACGAAAGTCTGTTGTATTGTGAACTGACTTGTGTGTTTAAATAACTGACAACCCTCGCCAAGAGGGAAGGGGGGAAGTGGGGACGGGGTAGGGGGAGCGAAACTGATGAACTGAGAGAACTGAGGGGGACAGAATCCAAGATAAATAAAGATGTTATTCTCAACGTCATTCATAACCTCAGAGAGAGAGAGAGAGATGCAGCCTTATCATAAATACTTTTCATTTGTTTGACGTGTATCGTGTGATTTCCAACTTACAAACAATCATATACAGAGAGACACTACATCAAACACCGTAAAAACATAGAAAGAATACGTAGCAACAGCTGGGCTGTGTCTGGCATCACCACAACCGTAGAGGATGTTGTCAGCGTGGCAGCCGTTAGGGCAACACGCCCGGGCTCACATTTCACCGCTCGCCTCCAGCCTCTTTGTTCCCTACGATCAGCTGGGACGCGCCCAGTAATAAGGATGTTATCACCAACTAGCGAATCGTTAAGATATCAGTCACCATTCAGATTACACAAAATATTACGAGGAAACACTGTCGGACCTTGAGCCAGTCCTCATAGTTATCACTAAATATGGTTCTATAACTCAATAATTTACATAATCCATACTAGTCGCCACTTACAAAAAAAAAAAAAAAAAAAAATCAGGCATGTGGAACGTTGTATTGCAAAATGAGACTCAACAAAAGCGTCTACCAGCGGTCGGTGATAACTAAAATGTCCATAAAAATCACGATAGGTATATAAAGAAAAAAAGTATCATGACAGGCAAAAGCATGTTTGTACAACACTACTACCGTCATGACCCTGAGATATTACAACAGTCACCAGCAGCAGATTTTATGTGTCTATAGACTTTTGCCGTCTATTCAGTTCATGATTCGTTACATGCATTATCCACCACTAACCTATCTTGTCCTAGACAAAACCGAGCTTTTCTATGTACCAGTGACCTTTCGTTCGAGTGGTCTCGTAATTGTAACGTCCGCTACCTCTCCAACATATACCGGTCCAGAGTCTACAACCATTACTAATTTACCTTTAACATAAGACTGTAATGACCACCACTAACTTGCTACCTACCTAACTACGTGGTTGTATATCTTACCACTTAAGTCTCGTAACACACAGTGCGACTTGTACACAGTTGATGCTAGCCACGTCTGCTCCGTGCCTACCTCACGTCCATAGTATAGGTCTATAATCCCCACTACAAAAAAGTTGTATCCATGGCGTGCTGAGATCGGGGATGTGACGGGTGACTTGGAGCAGTGAGAGCACCAGTAATGGCCATGTTAACGGCCTCGTCACGGTAATACCCAGTACACACCACCTGCCACACTCACACGTGCGATCCCCAAGCCTCGCATCGCCTCCTTTCCTCCGCACCACTTATCCGCTAACGCTTCTGCTGGCTAACACAGCTGTTGATGAACACACACACGTTGCCTAACACTACTGGTTACAAATTCTACTGATGCTGTTGTTTCGAAACATCCCTCCAACAGTAAATTACAATTCAGAGTTACAATGTGGAGAAAGATTTGCTGAGCAAAAACATTTACACAAATCAAATAAAAAATACCGCTGCCCTCCCTTACTCCGGTCACGAACATACATATCAACGTTAAATTTCCAGTACAGTAACTGTCATACCGAATTTAATCCATTAAATTATTTGTGCAGCATACCTTCCCTTCTTTATAACTTGGCTGGTTCCGGGGTATAAGCTTCCACCCTAGCAGCTCGGTCCACGACTATGTTAGATATAAAAACAGGAAAAAATATCAGATGCACCAAATTTCCAACAGTTCCACTAATGTTATTGTACCCTAACTGTTAACCTGAAGTTATTGTATATCCTAATACCACACAATTGGTCATGGCATTCTCATGACAAGAACATTTTCATTAGACAAAGAAAACGTTAGTAAAGTAGCAATAAAAATGGATTTGAATGACAAAGAATATATATGGGACTCTTGTCCTCACTACAATGCCAGCGGAACAATAAAAAACAAAGAAGTGCTCGGCGGACATTGGCTCCCGCTATAATACCTCAATGGCAGTACGATAACTCACGCCTTTGCTCGTGATGCGAGCGCGCGCACACACACACACACAGACACACACAAACAAACACAAGTTTGGGCGATTATCGTAATCCGGTAGCAGCCCCATCACGTTACAAGAGTGAGCAGAGAGATAGAGAGAGAGAGAGAGAGAGTGGGGATATACTTAAGTTGTGAGGAAGACCAGGGATGTGCGCTAGTGGCCACTTTGCCCATGTTGTCCGGAGAAGCAAACTACAGCCCCCAGCATTGGTGCATCATGCTAGCACCACACCTCCCGGCTCTCTTCCACCAGTATAACACCGCAGTAGCTCCTTACACACCTTTAAGCACATTACAAACTACCCAGGGAAAATTCCCTTTCCATATATATATATATATATATATATATATATATATATATATATATATATATATATATATATATATATATATATATATATATATTGGAAAGGATCACAATTTTGCGCGTGATCAAGATATTCCTATGAGTCCACAGGGAAAATGAAACACGATAAGTTCCCAAGTGCACTTTCGTGTAATAATCACATCATCAGGGGAGATACAAGAAAGAAATATAAGTCTGCTGATACACAACGAAGAGACGTAGCTAGGACGCCATATATATATATATATATATATATATATATATATATATATATATATATATATATATATATATACACACACACACAAAGATCACCACCACCAGGCTCATTTCCACCTAGTTTAAGGCATGGTACACTTCGTCTTGTCTCGCTAGGATATTCGAGAGATTCAGGTTCTGGTCACCATCTGATAAACACGCCCTTCTAGTAGAAACCAACAGTGCAATATTTAAGAAAGACAAGACGTGAGAAATGCGTTTGGCTATTCTGTGATCCCTATAGTACAACTCTTACTATACGGGAAGGAAAAGACCAGAAGCATCTTATTTACCGCGGGCACAAAGGTTAACAACTCGTGACTACTGTCTTACAGTGTTGCATATATTTCCTAATCTGAGTACTCTCTTTTGTATTCCAAGGCTGAAATAGTAATTGAAGTTTGATCTATTGTTATTTGCCACACGAGTTGTTCTTGCTACGTCTACTACCTACGGTGATCATGTGGAAGTGCATGATGGGCTGGTTTTTGACCCAACATCTGAAAGGTCAGGTCAAAGACTAGCCAGCCCATAATACCCCTAAATACACTTTCTAATGGCAGTCATCGTAGGCAGACGCAGCCAAAACAATACATTCACCAAAAACGATGGCGCGAGACACATTTGTCATTTAATTCTTCGAGCACAACATTATCTTATGGCTAACATTAAAATGATGTGAGCGGACATGAGCGAAAGCCCTTGTAACAAGGGCTTTCGGACCCCATCGTAAAAAGCGTCACTCGCGTACCCACATGATACACAAAGACGACACAGATCAAAGAAATGGAGAATGCTTAAGACGACGAGTATGAACAAGCGAAACATGAAATGTTCAAGCTAATGTGAAAGTGAAAGGATGTTCACAAGTCCAGGTGCCATAGCCACATTTGTATAACGAACAAAAGACAGGAAGGAAGGAACGAAGTGAGCCTGTAAAGGATATTTAATTTGAGGGGATGTGTACACAACACTGGAGGAAAATGGCAAACAAGCCACGGTGTCTCACTGGAAGGCCTGAACCATTATCACTACACCAAGAATAAGAGCATCGTAGTCTGCCTAATGAGGCCCGCCTCTGTGGACACACCTGCTACCTCCCGTGAATAGCAACAACCTATTGATCCACACTTATAAGTACAGGGCTCGTGGATACAAGAGGAAAGGTCCAGGACTGTCTCCTGAACAACTGGCCTCCTAGAGACTGGTATGTTAACAGTCTGTCTGAGGTTAACATATCCTGAACAGTATCGTCCGGACTGCTACACCCACCATGGTAACACCTTCCGTCCCTGCTGGCCTAGATACACTCCCCCTTCCCTACCTGTCCACTCTTCCCTCCGCATCCTCGTACGAGATGACAGTCTTGAAAGAGGTCAGTCGGCAGCTGATAATCCCCATAACCACAGAATCTAATAAATGTCTAACCGAAGGTAAGGTACCAGAAGACTGGAAATTAAGAAATGACACCTCTATATATAGAAAAGGAGGCGAGATACGTGGTTTTTAAATCCGCCTCAAGTCGATTCTAAGCAAGACGATGGGAAAAGGACAAAATTGAAATTTCTAGACCGCGATATAATAAAGAAAAATTAACATAGCTTCGTAATGAAAGATCTTGTTTTTTAGACTCATTAGAATTATTTAGTTCCATATATATGAATACAAGTTTCAAAAGCACCTCCAGACGTAATATATTCAGAATTTCAAAAGACGGTCGATCAAGTACCACACACGAGACTATTATGTGACAGGAAATTCCACGTCACAGGATACGAACTATGTACATGGATTGGTGGCTGGTTCACCGAGAGAAGCGACGCACATGGATTGGTGGCTGGTTCACAGAGAGAAGCGACGCGTTGTTGTTTCTTGAAAAGATGAACCCTCCGACTAGCTGAACGTGACAAGTGAGGTGCCACAGGGATCGCTCCTTGGCCCCACTCTTTCAGTGATCTACATAAACGACCTAGAACTGGACCTTAATTCGAAGATCTTAAACTTTGCTGACATGCATTAGGACGCAGAGCTATAACTGACCAAGACGGTGAAACCATTCAAAAGGATGGGGCGAGACGACAGTTAATAGTTTTGAAAAATCAACAGTGGTCGACACGACGGATAAAATTTAACGCTTATAAATGTAAAGTCATGCACTCTGGAGATAAAAATCATAAAGGAAATTATCAAATGCCTGGAATTCCTCTATCCAAAATAATAACAATAATAATAATAATAATAATAATAATAATAATAATAATAATAATAATAATAAAAGGGTTTTGGTGTCGTTATCATTAACTAACAGTATACAACCGTTTTTGAGCTGTCACCGGACTGAAACCAAGGACGAATACAAATTTGAACAAGTACAAAGAAGGGCTACAAATCAATTTCCGGCAATAAAAAAAAAAACTACTGTATAAGCAAAGGTTGTAGAGAAGAATATATCTCTTTTCTGAGAGGACACGTACGTGGACTGGGTGGGAACGATATACAGGTTTTTAAGAGTCTGAACACATTCAACACCTTTCACAACACAAGCCAGTCTGGTTAAAAGGGAATGAGACCTTAAGGTAAAATAAGTACTAATAACGTAAAAAAATACTTTTTTTCTCCACGTCACAGTTAGATATTGTGAAGACGAGACTAAAAACACCTTCAAAAACCGTTTGGACAAGTATTTCTTCACTTGGGAACTTTACTGATTAAAATAAGACAAAAAATATCCACATACTAAACACGTTTTCTTTCGGGTTACTGTAGCGCGTCGCAGTAAAGTGTAGTGTAGTGTAACAAGATAGCATGGACAGAAGCCATTCTTGCTCCTCTCCTGCAAGATTCCGTGCTTGCTTCACTGGAGCAGTACCTGGATTTTCTTCTACTCTCTCCTGCCGGATGGAGTGTAAGAGAACAACTTTACTGTCCCATCCTTATCTCTACTATCCAGATTAGCTTCAGTTAGAAGCATTTCCAGATAACCATGCCACAGGCCAACAGCTATTCTATCAAATGCTATTTTACGTAACCCCTTTTCTGCGGCATGCTGACACCCGTCCCTTCCTCCCTCTCTACAGTATGCTGACACCCGCTCCTTCCTCCCTCCCCAGCAGCATGCTGACACCTGCCCCTCCCACCTTGCAGCATGCTGACAACCGTCCTTCCCTCCCTCCCCTGCACCATGCTGACACCCGCCCCTCCCTCCCTACAGCATGCTGACACCCGCCTGTCCCTCCCTCCCCTGAACCATGCTGACACCCGCCCCTCCCTCCCCTGAACAATACTGACACCCGCCCCTCCCTCCCCTGCACCACGCTGACACCCGCCCCTCCCTCCCCTGCACCATGCTGACACCGGCCCCTCCCTCCCCTGCTCCAGCGCGGAATATAACCCTGACATTTCCGTAATGATGGGGGTAGAGTGTGAGGGGAAATGACACCACCGCTCGGGCTGGCTGGCAGGTGTTGCCCGGAGGAGAGGGAGGGAGGGAGGAAGTACACATGCCTCCCCCCCCCAAGTGTGGCTGATCCACCAGCCGCCTCTCCCAACACACACACACACACACACACACACACACACACACACACACACAGTAGCTGACCCCTACACACAGCCCATCAGGGACAGATGGTGCATCCCCCTGTATCCCTCCCTCCCCACAGGTCCGCCTGCCCCCGGCCCAGCCATACCCTCCACACAAAGGACACTCCACTACCCCGGGCGTAACACACGGCGGAATAATTCACTTTAAGTTGCCCACGTAATAACGTTCCGTGCGTAGCTAGTGGTGTTCTGGCAGGCTGTAATGACCAGAGAGAGAGAGAGAGAGAGAGAGAGAGAGAGAGAGAGAGAGAGAGAGAGAGAGAGAGATCGCATGTATATGCACTGCGACTGTACGTTTGCGTATCTATGCCTGTATATAAGCATGTAAATAGTAAGGTATTTATGTTTTATTTTTCATGTTATCTGAGACGGCATGGGCAGCAAAAGCCCGAATCAAGGCCATCCCATTAACGCTATATATCATAACTATATTTTCCCAAGGATACGCCACTTACAGCAGCAGGGAAATAATGAACTCCTTTTTGAGGAAGAAGCTTTCTGACGAGGCTGTTCTCCCAGTTTTGCCAAAGGTGACTTTCCACTCACCGTGTAGCCACATACATGCCCGAGGATCCCCATCTACGGGGATCCAGTTGAGCTCAGGAAGACCAGCACGTCTAGTGGGCAAAACCAAAGGCTAAGAAGTACAGTGATACGTCTTGTGAGGTTAGCGCAGGACAAGTGAGGCGTAGGTGTTGTTCTGTGTGGCAGTCGCATCTCAGGTAGGAAAGGCCTACTGAACTAATCACAATCACGATGATCTGTTTAATCGCAGTCAGTCTCACGTCAGAGAGAATGTTCGTGTTTAGAACACAGACGAGAAAGAGCAAATCGTACGTGTCTGGGGAGTGTAGTTTCAGATGGGTGTTATGTCAAGTGACTATGATTTTAAGACTGGACTGGGAAGGGGCGTTTGTTTAGCGTCTGTCAAGCCATTACAGAGTGAATGTGTTTTGTCAATGTTATGTTGGCCGGAGGATGGAGGACTGGTTAGGAAAAGTCATTGAAAAGAGAGGCAGGAGGGAGGGGGAGGAGGGAGCTTTTTGTCTCAGCGGAGGGGTTGGTGGTCGGTTATGGAACGGTTCATGTGGGAGGGCTCATGTGCTATTTCAAAGACTTGGGTGACGAGCACGTTGAGGTGAAACAGTATCGAAATCATTTTGGTTCCGTTGTGTAAATGTTGAATATTTGTGATAGTTAAAGCATACAGTAATTATTCTGAGTGCTCTAAGTTGTGTGGCTGTGTGGGCTTGTTATGTCTGCTTTCGACAGGGCGGATGAGTTAGGCGAGTCGGTGATTTAGGTGGAGTGGATGATCTGTTTGTAAGAGGATCACGAGGGATTCTTTTTCGTAATATATTACAAGCGACGGTAAGCGTTACGAGGACGCTTGATAATAAAAAATAAATATTAACACAGAACGCTATTCAAACAGTCCTGGTGTTACACCGGACCCTCTCTCCTGGGGCTCCTGCAGCCTACACCACACCCGGGTACGCGAGGAAATCAGGTCCAACGTCCTGCCCCTTCCTTGCTCGTTCTCGTAACTACGAACTAAACAAGTGAATTTGTCACATTGTTTCAAAGTGTCCTTTTTGTGTTGAGTTCCTGTCATTCCTCCTGGAAAGTCCTTATCTCAGGTGTGCTAGACTTAAAGACATCCACAAGGATCCCATACAAGACTAGATTACCTCGGTATAATTTTACAGTCTCGAATTGTAAATTCCTGTGGTTTCGCGTCCCATGCCTTACGATGATGAAGCTTTTTAACCTTGATAACTATCTCGTCACGTTATCTATACACTATATCTATCATGATGATCTATAAATCTCCTCACGTTCTCTATGCACAATATCTATCATGATGATCTATAACACTCCCACGTTTTTAATCCAAACCCAATGGGCTCCACATGAACATCCCACCAGCTTCCTCTTGTACTGGTTATATAGAGCGATTGACATATATAGACAGAATGACAGACAAGACAGTCACTGGAAACAGGAATGTGTGTGTGTGTGTGTGTGTGTGTGTGTGTGTGTGTGTGTGTGTGTGTGTGTGTAAAGACTGAACGCGTTTCAATGGAATTCTCAGAGCCGGTTCGGAGAGCGACTGTGCCGCACACAGCCAGCTTCCGGCGCTGAGCACACCCGCCACATCAACAATAATACCCTTCCACGTAACCGCATACCAAAGACAGTCTGCCGTGCTCGCACATTGGTCGACAGGCTCTTCCGTTGCCCGCTCCACCAATCGCCGTCTAGCGCGCGTCTCTTGAGTACCATCAAGACGTAACACGTCATTAAGCCACGCCCACTTTCATTTGCAAACTAATTAACATCAGGTAAAAAAAAAAAATCTGTTGACACAATATATTCGAATGCCATGCCACAAATATCAAAATATCACATTTTGTTATTGGCATGAATGCATGAAACGAAGTCACAAAAAAAAAAAAAAAAATGTAATATAAAAAAATGTTTTCTGCAACTCTACGAAAACGAAAACATTAAAAGCGCTTTTCAGCAACTCCTATTGATTCCTTTCAGATTCTGGGGAGTGGAATCGACAGGTGCCAAGCCCAGGCGAGGGCTCAGGCAGTCAAGATCCCTCGTACGCCAAAATGAGGTCGCTCCCTCGGCTCACGTCCTCGAGACATCACTGGGGATCACATCATGCCTCTCTGTATGTACGTACCCGTGTCATCATCACACTTACCTGACTCATGCCATATCCATGCGACACTGATGCTGCTGTGTCATACACACCTTTTAAGCACAACGGTACAACCCTTGAGCACGACGGTACGACTCTTGAGCACGACGGTGCAACGTTCGTGCACGACGGTGCGACCCTTGCGCACGACGGTGCGACCTTTGAGCACGACGGTGCGACCCTTGAGCACGACGGAACGACCTTTGAGCACGACGGTGCGACCCTTGAGCACGACGGAACGACCCTTGAGCACGACGGAATGATCCTTGAGCACGACGGTACGACCCTTGGGTATAACAGCTGGGCTATCATCCCATGGGTCCCAGCGTTGTGTTCAAGACATCAAAACTGTCATGTCATTTAAGAACTTCATTTCCTATTATGTTCTGTCTTAATTCTGCTGTTAACTCTTATGGTGTGGCTACGTCCAAGCGTGTGTCAACTAGTGCCTTGTATTAAGCATTATAGTTTTCTTATCCATTATACTTCACTGTATTCTGGATGGGGTCCCCTTTCCTCTTGAGAATAAACTTATGATATCGAAAGTGGTTGAAGTCAGTTATGATCATGTAATCTTGCCAAACTGCATCCCCTCCATTTCTGAGGTGTGTGTGTGTGTGTGTGTGTGTGTGTGTGTGTGTGTGTGTGTGTGTGCGTGTCCTGGCGCACCACTCCCAGCAGACTCGGCTAAAGCCCTTCCACAAGCGCCCCAGGTTTAGTCTGGCGGCAAATATTATCGAAAATCTATAGAGCAGCAAGTGTTTCTCTCAGTACATGGCACACGTACTGCCCTCGGCTAAGCTGGGGTGATGTGTCTTTCTTGTGTGCATTTCTCAACACGAAACAATGATGGATAAGTTCCTCCTCAAACATATAGATCGAGTCGTAGGGAACACAAGCTGTACACACACACACACACACACACACACACACACACACAAGGACATCAGGATTCTTTACCGAACTTTCAAGGTTGTCGTATGTAGGCAGGTACAAGTCCTGCTGCTGCCGGGACTACTGTCTGGGACAAAACGTTAATAACGTATCCCATAATTCTTATTGTAAAGAGTAATAATGTAGCGGGGACTATCCCTGCCGTCCCCCATCATCTCATTACCATAATTTCATGATGTGACTTTAATTCGAGGGTCTTCAGATGGCCATCTTTAAGGCAACACGACCCTATCATTATCACGGCCGCGGTCCATCAACCCCTTCCTCCCTCTACCATTACTGTCTCCTCCCTCATCATCACACCCATCAACTAGCTGCCGTTGCCACTATCTTCACCATCACCACAGCCACCGTCATCCATGGCACCATCAACATCCACGATGTAGCCAAGCCAACGTGTCATCTGCATCAACACTCTCTTTTACCTCACAATCAGCGTCAGTCGCGGCTTCATGATCATCACTCAACCCCACGTCCACAACCTCACGACCCTTCACAACCATCACCATCATCATCATCTGTCAGCGGCAACGACAGCACACGACCCAACCATCTACAGACCCATCTGTTCGTTCCTCCGCCGCTCCCAACAACGAACTACCATCCAACTACACGAACAGCAACAATAATAACATCAATATACCATCAATCTCATCACTATGAACTACCACAAACTCCACCCACCTTACTTCTTCTAATCAGCCATCAACACCATATCAACACGAAACAGGAGAGTCTGAGAACAGCGGTGAACGGTGGGAGGAGGCGGGCAGTGCAGTGTGGGGCAGAACAGTGTGGGAGGGGTGCAGTTGGTAGTGTGAGGCAGGACAGTGTGGGAGGGGAGCAGCTGGCAGTGTGGGGCAGAACAGTGTGGGAGGGGAGCAGATATGGCAGTGTGAGGCAGAACAATGTGGGAAGGGTGCAGTTGGTAGGGTGAGGCAGGACAGTGTGGGAGGGGAGCAGCTGGCAGTGTGGGGCAGAACAGTGTGGGAGGGGAGCAGATATGGCAGTGTGAGGCAGGACAGTGTGGGAGGAGAACACCTAGCAAAGTGGGGCAGGTCAGTAAGGGAGGGACACAGCTAGCGTACACGTGTAGGGCAGGACAGTGTGGGAGGGGAGCAGTTGGCACTGTGGGGCAGGACAGTGTGTGAGGGGAGCAGATATGGCAGTGTGAGGCAGGACAGTGTGTGAGGGGAGCAGATATGGCAGTGTGAGGCAGGACAGTGTGTGAGGGGAGCAGATATGGCAGTGTGGGGCAGGACAGTGTGTGAGGGGAGCAGATATGGCAGTGTGAGGCAGGACAGTGTGGGAGGGGAGCAGATATGGCAGTGTGGGGCAGGACAGTGTGTGAGGGGAGCAGATATGGCAGTGTGAGGCAGGACAGTGTGGGAGGGGAGCAGCTAGCAGTGTGGAGCAGGGCAGTGTGGGAGGGGATGAACCGGTGCGGCCATATGGGGTACACCAAGTGTAACAAGTGGCAGTACAACACAGGACAACAAACGCCTCAGGGGAGGAAGATGTAGAACAACTGACTTTAAGAACAAGATAACAAAGACAAAACAAATACTCAGTGCAAGGAATAAATGAACGTAGAGAGGGACGGGACGGTAAAAAAAAAAAAAAAAAATGAAGTGAAAAAACACTGAACAGTTACCCGAACCGCCTCAGTTACCATAAACCAGCAAGAGAACCAGAACGAACAACAAACGAGTAGGGCGGAAGGAAACATACATGGGAGGTTCCACATTAAGATGAACATTATCGTGAGTCACCTACCTACGAGTACCTACGATGATAATCAAATTATCTCACTAACACGAGATTTACCCATCAGGCAAGAGATAACGTGAAACCCTCTAGAGACCTTACCTGATTCATACCGCTGTTGTCTGCCGCCACGCATATCAAATACTGTCACCCCCTAGGCTCATCTGGGAATGCTCTTAATCATTATTCCAGACTTCTTTTACAGGTGTCTGTGCATAGTGTGTGTGCTCATTTTGTCCCTAACGTGGCAATACATTTGTCTTCCCGTGTTCCTCACTGGAGTCGCATAAATCTCTGACATCCTTTTAGTATATTGCACGGAATTACTGGAGACGTAAGTACCGTGTTTCTTCCTTGATGGTGTTTTCCCTTCGAGCAGGTTCTCCCCGACTCTTTAAATCCGTTTCCATGCGAATATTATCACGTATTCTTCTCTTCTAATTTTGGATTCTTTCCACCTCTCATGATTTCCCCGAGGCGCTCCCAGTTAACATACCTTCCTCATCCGGCACAGTTCCACTTACTACTACCTGGAACTTTCCATCTTTCTACATCTTACATCCCTTCGTGCTACTTTTCTCCAAGAGAAAACGTATTTAGTACTTTGATTCAGGAAAGTCAAGATAAGCAGTAACTCATTCGCTTTCCACGAACACTGGCCTTCCGTACATCCTGTGATGGTGTAGCTGCAGCTGCGTTGCTGTGCTTCTGCGTAAGATTCTTTCTTTTCCTATAGTCTGGTTAATGTTAGCATCATTATCCCTCTTAATCATAACCTAAAAAACGGTACTTTGATCTGTTTCTTGCTGACCGTCTCTACGTAATTTCATGCCACCCAAAGAGAGGGGAAAGAGTTGGTGCCCTCGGCGATATTTCACCTGGGTCAGGGTTAGGTCGCTAGCGCTCACCACGTACCGCAATCCTTGGTGGATCCGCTGCCTCTCTACGTCAGACGAAGTCGTTTGCCTTCTGAAGAATTTCGATGTTCACACTGGCTATGGTTCTTGACTCACTAGGTAAAATGTTTAACGAGGCTGATCCTATATTCTTGCAATTCGTTCTGTAATTTCAGGCGGTGACCTTGCAATGTATTCCCAGATATCTTTTCTTTTTGGTTTAATATTTTCTCTCATATGTGAGGCTTTAAAGATTACAGTCTGTTATCTGGTATTCTACTTGTTGCCACGCATATACTACACCTTCCTCTTCTTCCAATGTTGGCCTTTGGGGCTTTTAATTTTTCATAACATTTTAAAGAGTCCCATTCCTTCCATGTGACGTGTGAAGTTGATGAATTCTAAACTCGTTTATTTTCGCTTGCATGGTCGATTACCATACAACCCAACGTAGCAGCATTCAATTTTGCTGTGCACAAGCTGTACACACTGGACGCTTATATCATTAATCATCTTCCCGTTCCTAGTAATGATTTTTTGTTGTTGTACAACTCAATACTTGAGTCGAAAGTACCATTTTATCGATTTATTCTCTGAATTCTACTTCCTCGCTTTCGATAACACCCAAGACCTTTGAAGTCTGTCTGAACTTTCTGTCCCCTTTCGTGGAGAACCTTTACAAGACGTTAAAATATATATCGACAAACATTCCACAGCTTATTTTGTGTGTCTGAGAGAGAGAGAGAGAGAGAGAGAGAGAGAGAGAGAGAGAGAGAGAGAGAGAGAGAGAGAGAGAGAGAGAGAGAGAGCACAGGAAACTATGAAAAACACCGTGAAAATAATTATATGGATCATGTGAGGAAGGGGAAGTCCACCACCCACCCCCCTTTGAAGCCTTCAGGCGTGAAGGGTCGTGATTAACACACGCGAGATGCGGGAACGGTTAACTTACCAGACACAAGAAAATAATGAGAGGAGGAGGAGGAAACTGAAGCACCAAGACCTGGAGTAACTAACATCAATAAAGGACAGGAAGCCTTGCCACATCATTTCCACACATCTCGTCCAAAGAACTTCCGCCGCGCACGTCTGCTGTAGTTCTGTGTGAATCTACCTCATCATATCACTAATGCCGTGCTAACCGGTTTCAGCTTGCTTTTGAACGTGTTAGCACATCACTACGAACGGCTGCCGTTATATCCTAGTACACTAACTAGGAAATGTTAGTCAAGAATATAGAAATAAGAAACTAGTGCAAGCCTTTGGGTGGCAGAGATTTCACTTAGTTATTTCTCAACTTACACAATGACAATCACGTACATTCACCTTCATAATAAAAATAAAAATACTTGTGGCAACGGAAAAAAAACGACATTCTATTCGGGAAACATATTGCCATACATCTAAGATCAATACACCTTGCTACACACGTTCCCCATCTGGAAAATTATCGTACATCAGACGTCCTCCCAATAGCGGTAACTACGACAGTTATCACCTTAATCTTCAAAATGCCATCCACTTTACTGTCCAATATTTCTGGCCCTTACGAGACAGCGGTTAAACCCAAAACAGAATTCCTAGACTGAACATGTGAATTAGCAACTGTAGCTGTTGCCAAGGTCCATATGTAGCGCTGTCTTATTCCTGACACAGAGCAGAGATGTCTACATTGAGATGTTCGTTCGGCTCTATGGGAAACATTTATGGCAGGTTTTGTCATGTCTTTCCCTAATTTTCCTACATGTTCTTGCTTAGTATGACAATTTGCTGGAATGGATCAAATTCCCATACGAATACATTATCTCCTACAACCATTCAGTCAGCATAAGACGTGTATATACTCGTGGGAGGCTATGGATATTATATGACCGATTTACATATATGAAAATATAAGCTGACATCACCAGATATCACTCGAGGACCAAGTTTCTATTTTACTTGAACTACACACACACCACACACACACGAATAACATCCATTTTTTTTTGTGAGGCTATTCGGGAAACATTCTTTAGCAAGATCATGTCCATAATGGTAGGTTTAACTCAACATGAATACAAAAGGCACAAGATGATAATACCAGCCAGGGAAGTGGATGCGTCAGTTAGAGTGGGAGGTGACGTTGCCCACCAAACCACGAAGGCAGAAGTATGGCTAACCTACGATCATGCTGACACGCTGAAAACATGGCTATGTAACTCTGTTTAGCGCAGGTGACGTTCTGACAGCCAAAGCCCACCCGCCCGCCTCACAGCAACCAATTCACCCCCTAACGACTACCCTCAATACTCACGCTCAAGCGTCGAGAACGGAGCTCTGGCATCCTATCTAACACAATTTCTACAATTCATGGAAATTTTCCTTGTCAAGGTAAGCAAATGAGCTGAGCCTGCCTATCTTCTGGGCCAACGCTGCAACACATCCATCTAACAATATCAATCTTATTATATATATATATATATATATATATATATATATATATATATATATATATATATATATATATATATATATAGTCTTTACTAGTACAAGCCGAAATATTAGCCTGAAAAGAAAAAAATGCTGGCCGCACCCCATTGTATACATAGGAGGACAGATGGTGGTCTGGCGGCGGGCGGTGAGGAGCGGGCCTCGCTTCCCTACCGTCTTTTGTTCCACCAGAACCGCTCTTGAGATTCCCCCGCCTATTGTTTGCCTTGCTACGCCGGGATACCGGGCCTACACCAGCACCACACGAAGTGTTTCCCCCTCCCCAGTCCATACTTATTTCTGTAGTCTTTGTGGAGGTTATTTACAGCCAGGAATATTTGTCTTGTGCCCAAGATTTACTGCCAATGTGGGATGCTCATGTATCTTGCGCTTAATGACTAGGCTTGGCCCAAACATAAATCTCTCTTCTACTATAATGGGATAAAACATTACTAAACAGGAAACATTTTCATGGATATACATATATACACACACAACATCTACCTATCCATCTTTGTATACACACACTAGGTGTAATCGGAGAACGTGTGCATGAGGTTACACCGGGAGTGAAAAGTTACATATGGCAAGGCTGTATCACTGGAAGTACAGTCACGTCACAGCTTCTCATTCCAAAGAGGTCCACATTTCCCTATAAGTAGTGCAGCCCTCAGCTGAAGGAAGGAAAGACGTCCTGGGTAACAATGACACTCTTAGAAGAGTTGTGTGTGTGTATATATATATATATATATATATATATATATATATATATATATATATATATATATATATATAATATATATATCGCCTCTTACTTTACAAATGCAACATTTTCAAGTTGAAAAACAGCAGCAGAGAGTGATGTTACACAACACATCTTTGCTTAGCTGACTCACCTAGTAAGAAAACCGCTCCAAGCTATCAGTTCAAGCAACCTCACACACTGGGAAATACGGAGCTCTTACTGCCCGGCCAAGGCGGTGACGCTAGACTACAGTATTTCGATTATTTCCTGCCGACAACAGCATGACGTGCGAGGCACCAGGAACTGTCAATAATATGGTGGCATGGGTAGGGCATCTTCTGAATCTATTGCAAATGGAAGGTAGTACATCTTTACTGGTGAGGCCTCTGGACGCCAAAAGAAAGTGACGGCACACCAAAATCTAACATATGTTACCAATTTCAAAACCACATTAAACACAGGATATGGTTGCTTCGGACTAACAATTCCTGCAGAGAAAACCATGGTGGTTACTAAACGAACTTGATAAAAAGTTATGAATCGACATACCTATTTCTTTTCTGTTATTTTCCAGTTATCTCGGTCCTATGTAATGCAGCTGCCGTGCAAAAACTAAATTGACAACGAAGTTAAGGTGAGCTCTCGTAACTGTAGCAGGATACGACCTAAATATAGTGATAATGTCGAACTTGCTACAATGGAGTTGGCCTATCATGTAGTGTCTAATAGATTATAACTCAAGCTCTGGGCCTACTCAGCTGTACACGTATTATAAGAATCAGATAAAAGTACAAATGAAGCCTTAGGAATTATACTAGGCTGTCCTTAGACCATTGAAAGTCACTGAAAATGTGTTAAGAAACACGTATATCTGGTGTGAAAATCAGAATACTTGAAGTCGATCTTATGATTCATAAAACTGAATCTATGTTTGAGTTGATGCAAATATTAGTCTCCATGTAACTGTTACTAAACATACAACATGAAACATGTGAATGAGAATAAGATCTAAATAATAGCTATGCATATGACAACGTCTGGGCAACATTAGGAAGCAACAGCACTTCCCACCACCTACACTCCTTTTGACGTCCCCATTCCTCCCTATTCACTTTAGAAACTAATCACTCACAATCTCCACTTCCAACACCAAAACCAGAGCTCTTGAATATAAACAAAATCTCCAAACTGAAAAGTGTATTACCCAAAGTATTTATACCATCTCTGCCACTAGGAGAGCTGGAAGCGCTGCCATCCTGACCTAACCTATTAGTAACAGATTAAAGAATGTTGCCATGATTGAGTGGGCATCTACCATACATACTGAATCATTCGTCATACTCATCGCTTTTGGTACTGCAGAAACTACAACCACAGATAAAATAATTACCTTTCATTCTATATGCTCACAACTTGTCATAAATACCCTGATACCAGAATGCAATATGCTTGTCTATGAAGCTATATATAGGTATGTGCGCATTATCGGCACTGGAATTGAAATCAAACTGTTTCGGATTCGCTTGAACACACGTCTTAAGTGCACGATAAAGGCTGATGCTTTACCCAAACTTGAACCACAAAAAGAAACTGGGTTTCAATTATATAAAAAATAACAGAGAAAGCAACAGATGTACATGAAATAAGTAGAAGATAAAAGCATTATCAGATCCATTTTCCATCACAATAAACCATGTTTAAGGAGACAGCAACAGGATCAGTAGACTAAAAGATGCTGTCACAGATTAAGCGAAGCTGTAGGTTGCTTTGGACTAACTGTTGAATGTACTACTGGCACTTTGGACTACCTACAATCTCCAATTCGACTGTGTCCAACCGTCGAATCATCAAAATTCTAAAGGCAATGAAAAAAAAAAAAAAAGTGAAATGTTGTTGACATCAAGATAGCTAAAATTCTAACACTACATCCACTTTTTGCATGAAAGAGCTGATGCTAAAACTGTAAGCTTCTATAATGAACGATCTTGGTAACATATCTTACATTTATACGACCACGGGGGGGGGGGGGGGGGGGGGGGGGGGGAGAGGTTCCTATCTAACAAACATCCCCCTCTGTGATCCTTGTGCACAACCACTCACATCATGAATACATAGCCGATACAATAAACTATTCGCAAACAAATATAATCGAGAGTTCCAAAATTTTTACGACCAACGATCTAATTTAAAATGAACAATTGGCGACGATAAACCGAACAGTGAACAAACAAACGAATGTTTGTTTACGGCAGAAACATTATTGAATGAAGCAGTATTGCCATCAGGCTATCCTAGAATTATGGATGGTTCAGGAAGCAGATTACAAGCACACTATTAACAACATAATATAAATTTCAGAAGACATTTTGTGAAGCACAGATAAAGCTGAATACAAGACGTTAATTACATACGAGATAATGGAAAGCATACTTTGTCTCTGGAGAACATTCTGGAGTTAACCTTAGAAGTCAGTACGGGTGATAACATCCTTCTGCACTACGAGACTGCCGACCGTCTAAACACAGTTATAGTACCGGCTGTCTGTTCTTAAGTACTTAAACTTCTACACTATTAAACAAACATAAGAGAAAGTTTTCATGAAAGTGATAAAACAATGGTGGAGCAAAGAACCACTCGGCCAATAACCTCGTCTCCACACAACCTACATCAGTAATAACCACAGAAAAACACGGCCAATAACCTAGTCTCCACACACCCTACATCAACATTAACCACAGATATACTCGGCCAATAACCTGTCTCCACACACCCTACATCAACATTAACCACAGATATACTCGGCCAATAACCTCGTCTCCACACATCCTACAGTAGTATTAACCACAGAAATACTCGGCCAATAACCTGTCTCCACACACCCTACATCAATATTAACCACAGAAATACTCGGCCAATAACCTGTCTCCACACACCCTACATCAATATTAACCACAGAAATACTCGGCCAATAACCTGTCTCCACACACCCTACATCAATATTAACCACAGAAATACTCAGCCAATAACCTGTCTCCACACACCCTACATCAATATTAACCACAGAAATACTCAGCCAATAACCTGTCTCCACACACCCTACAGTAGTATTAACCACAGAAATTCATCAATAAACACATGAAACAAAGCGTAAGTCTGTTCCAAGTTGTCTGGCGACGGCAGCAGCGAGCCCTGAAAATCTGGTGAGGATATACCAACACGGGTATGTCTCGCGAGGCGAGGACATGTTACCAGATAGTGAGTGACTAAATAAACGCGTCTGCCAAGCAGGTGGGGGAAGCATCCTCGATCGCGCCCGTATGACCTCAGGGTAAATCTACAGGATGTAAGACTGTACTCAAGGGGTTAAACTGTATGGTAAGACCACAGTCGCTATGAAGATAGTAAAAAAATAAGAGACAACCGGAAATAAAAACACTATCAAAAAGTCAATAACAATGAGAGACAGTATATCAATATATTAAATCCACACACACACATATATATATATATTTTTTTTTTTTTTTTTTTTTTTTTTTTTTTTTATACTTTGTCGCTGTCTCCCGCGTTTGCGAGGTAGCGCAAGGAAACAGACGAAAGAAATGGCCCAACCCCCCCCCCCATACACATGTACATACACACGTCCAGACACGCAAATATACATACCTACACAGCTTTCCATGGTTTACCCCAGACGCTTCACATGCCTTGCTTCAATCCACTGACAGCACGTCAACCCCTGTATACCACATGACTCCAATTCACTCTATTTCTTGCCCTCCTTTCACCCTCCTGCATGTTCAGGCCCCGATCACACAAAATCTTTTTCACTCCATCTTTCCACCTCCAATTTGGTCTCCCTCTTCTCCTCGTTCCCTCCACCTCCGACACATATATCCTCTTGGTCAATCTCTCCTCACTCATTCTCTCCATGTGCCCAAACCATTTCAAAACACCCTCTTCTGCTCTCTCGACCACGCTCTTTTTATTTCCACACATCTCTCTTACCCTTACGTTACTTACTCGATCAAACCACCTCACACCACACATTGTCCTCAAACATCTCATTTCCAGCACATCCATCCTCCTGCGCACATCTCTATCCATAGCCCACGCCTCGCAACCATACAGCATTGTTGGAACCACTATTCCCTCAAACATACCCATTTTTGATTTCCGAGATAATGTTCTCGACTTCCACACATTTTTCAAGGCTCCCAAAATTTTCGCCCCCTCCCCCACCCTATGATCCACTTCCGCTTCCATGGTTCCATCCGCTGACAGATCCACTCCCAGATATCTAAAACACTTCACTTCCTCCAGTTTTTCTCCATTCAAACTCACCTCCCAATTGACTTGACCCTCACCCCTACTGTACCTAATAACCTTGCTCTTATTCACATTTACTCTCAACTTTCTTCTTCCACACACTTTACCAAACTCAGTCACCAGCTTCTGCAGTTTCTCACATGAATCAGCCACCAGCGCTGTATCATCAGCGAACAACAATTGACTCACTTCCCAAGCTCTCTCATCCCCAACAGACTTCATACTTGCCCCTCTTTCCAGGACTCTTGCATTTACCTCCTTTACAACCCCATCCATAAACAAATTAAACAACCATGGAGACATCACACACCCCTGCCGCAAACCTACATTCACTGAGAACCAATCACTTTCCTCTCTTCCTACACGTACACATGCCTTACATCCTCGATAAAAACTTTTCACTGCTTCTAACAACTTGCCTCCCACACCATATATTCTTAATACCTTCCACAGAGCATCTCTATCAACTCTATCATATATATATATATATATATATATATATATATATATATATATATATATATATATATATATATGTGTGTGTGTGTGTGTGTGTGTGTGTGTAATTAATTGATGTGACTCGAGCCTAGTTCATGTGTGTGAGCAAGCACTTACATTCAGGTTAATCACACGTGGAAACAAGTACAGAAGCCTTTAATGATCCAAAATCACACTAGAACTAAAATGCAGTTAGCCCTTACATATACTTCCCAAAGATTTAAGAGATCTCTACCCCAACAGCTGGATCTGAGACCTTACACTGCGTATATTTTTCCCTACAGCCTAGTTATGAACATCTCCTTCACTCAGTTAAAACTAAGCAAGGGTCACTTATCCAGGATGGGCCTGAATTAAAATATAATGAGGTTAATGAAAGGGAAAGAGATGAGACAAGGAAAAGCATTCTGGAATTTTGGATGGTTAAAATTCTGTCTTTTAAAATGTGCCAGGTCATTAAGAGGAATTCAAATAATACATCAATATACAGCAGAATACAGGCCCCGTACGGTTCCTGCCACACGAGTGATACAATACTGACAGAGTCAACGTGTCCACGATGTTCCAGCAAGTAATTCTGAACCTTGAGATATACCAGTAGAATAATCCCAATGTAACGAGTCAGTAACACACGGCAGGTGGCTGTGCAAGCAGCAGCAGCAAGTAGCCCACGGCAGCGCCAAGGTTCTCTCACCCAGAAACATCACCTGTGATACTGGCATTTGCTCTTATCATTAGCATTAATGGCAAAAGAGGTCGTTACCATATACATTTACAGCACATGCTCTCCAAATACAGCAGCAGCAGCAGCAGCTGTATCAAGCATTGCCCACAAACAGCAGTAGCAGATGCGCCTTAGTATGAACATAAAGCACTTCCTGGCTGAAGAGCTAAGTACTTAAGGCAACTGTTCTGGGGAAGCAACAGTTTTTTAACTACTCCAAGCCAGCGCACAAACACCAACACACACACACGATCCTAAAAAAAAATGTACATGACTGCAGTGAGACACTCCAGATGTTCCCAAGGGTTATAAGGACGTTACAAGCAACAAATGTAGCCATCATACCCAAAGCTAGCGCGGCACGTGATGTGGTGTGGTGTGACGGGGAGGCTGGTGTGGCACGCAGTGTAGTGCTGTGGTTGGAAGGATGGTGTGGCACATGGCGTGGAGTGGTGGTGGTTGGTGGAGGCAAGTGCCATCTGTTGGGAAAGGTGGTGGATGAGGCAGGTAAAATACACCCCCACCAACGTGTTAATTATGAACGATGTCTCTAGTTGTGTGTGTGTGTGTGTGTGTGTGTAGAGAGAGAGAGAGAGAGAGAGAGAGAGAGAGAGAGAGAGAGAGAGAGAGAGAGAGAGAGAGAGAGAGAGAGAGAGAGAGAGAGTAGGTGGGGGACTGAGGAGGGAGCCACAAGTGGTGGCAGTACTCAAGCCGTCACTCCAACCTGGTATTTGGGAAGCCTCCATACTTGTCTCCCTCCCTCTCTCCTTCTCTAATACCCTCCCTCTCCCTCTCTACCTCACTCCATCCCTACTTGTCTCTGTCCTCCCCCTTTCTAGTACAATCCACCAACACAGAGTCTCCCTCACAAACACCCTCCAACACACCTCTCATCCCTGGTACTCCACCGTACAGTCCCCAGCTCACACACACATCTGACGGTGCCACAAAACCACTCTCTACCAACTGCTGCCCACAGTTCGTTTTCCTTGCCTAAATACAGTTTGTGAGCTGGCCCCCAGGCATGTGAAGTTTGGTTCTAAAGTGAAGTTTTATTCTTCCATGACGAGTAGGGAATGGAAACGACTGGTGAACGTTCACCCACACCGCCGTCGTCTGCTCGATGTAGAAAGCCGTCACCTACACGAGTTATTCATACGGGATATGTAAGTTTAAGTGGGATGCGTAAGTTTATACGGGATGTCCAAGTTTTGAGTTGATAAAAGGATCACGTTGTGCTAAACAGATATTCTTTTCGTTAAGTTCTACATGCAACAAACGATTTTCTTAGTAAAAAAAAAAAAAAAAAAATCGCCTAGTGGTTGAACTGTGTCTTCTGTGTACATACAAGAGACAATGTCGGCAATGGTCGTCTTTAACACTGTACGTTATGGTGAAAGAGCCACAGCAAACATTCCTCATCATGAACACCCTGAATAAGGATTAACTCCGTAAGGCTGCATACGATGGCTTTACTCATCGTACTCAATTGGTTAGGACGTCGTACTGTAAGAGTTAAATCGTCATACGGAAGAGTTTAACTTTCCATCTTTCATTTGGTTCCAGTGTAAAAAAAATCAGACTCCTATCTAATATATTTTACAGATTCCTTAAAACAAAATCGTATATACTGCAACTCCCAACCTGAATTCTGACAAACTGTATTTCATTAACAAATCTGTACACATAGTATTCATGGTACAAAAGTATATTTCAGTAAAACAATCATGTTCGTACCAGCGTATACACTTTTACACATGCTGTATACATTTATAGGCATTCATGAATAACATCATCGGCAGACTGAACAGTATAAGAACATTATGTAATCCACAGTTTACTGGTCTCAAAATCAAATATGATAATATTCGAAAGCGTGCAAGAGAAAGACTTATCTATCCAGTGGATTCCAGGAAGAAATTCCTATGTAGAACACTGGGCCAAGCAGACTACTACAGTGAGCATGTAACATCGCAAGTTGTGGCAACTAGCAGAGAGCAATGAACGAGTGTGAGCGGTCTCACATCGACCAACGGGAATGGGAAAAATCTTGCGAGATACATGAGGCACTAAATGTAAGGTCATCGTTTTTTCCTATACGCTGCCTAGTACGTCACTCCCCCATTTTCCCAGTTAACTCTCCCACTTTACTTTTACGTGCCGTCTGTCGTTTATACGAGGGCGACTCCCGGCAGTACACCGCCTTGTGGCTGGCTCTCCCTCCCTCCCCGGAGCGGCACCCGTGGCTGGCTGGTCCGCTTCATATTGATTGGTGGGCAGTTTATGGTGGCCAGCCTCTAGGTAAGTATCGCCGCCGTGTTCCAACGTCACTGTCCTCGTCGTGGCCCCAACGTTGTCCTCCTCCTACTGATCTTTCACGTCGTTTGGTGGGACTACACCTGTCGTCTGCCACCACAACTTTCTAAACACAAGTACTGACTGATATCCACGGATTTCACAATCACCCTCAATTCATGTCTTGTATATCTCTGAACATATACATGATCAAAAAATAAGTGCACGTTCTTATCATAATGCTTCCTTAAAAAAAAAATAATGTGGCGAATCAACGTAGCTTCCGGTCGATGTTATTTCAAGGTGTGGTTAGTCCACCACAGACAGTTATGTAGTTGCCAAAAAAGACGAAAACTGTTTTGGCCAAGAAAAAGTTCCTTACATAGCCTAGTCCTGAGGTACACAAAAGGGCAGCCCACACCATGGCTGCCTCCCTCCAGTCACATCAATGCAATATCGTTATGTGCCAGTCGGTTGGTGTCCGTAATACTCGTGTCTGAATCTACCAGCAGGTTGATTCGAATATTTTTCATCCTCATGGCGTCATGTAAGTGTACGATATAAAAACATGGTCTTTATCTAACCGTCAAAACTGTCCTTGTTACTTATACTCCCTCACTGTTCTAATATTCAAGCAGGGAACAAGGAAATGTCAAATTTGTTAGTGGCACAAAAAGCAGCGTCAGGTACAAGAATGTCGTCCTTTGTTTCGGTGACAAAGCCTGCTGCAGCCTCGCCCGCATAATAAACATCTGACGTCCACACACACACACACACACACACACTCCGCTCGTCACAACTGACTTTTCAGAGGACTGGTGATTGTCCCTCATTACCCTTACCTCCAGTTCTTTGCAGTACCAAATTAAAACTGTTATTACGAACTGTGTTCGTCCACTATTCTCTTATATGATTCAACAAATGTAATACGTTTTAGTAAGTCGAGAGTAGCAGCAAGTTAGTTAATCAGAGTGGAAGAGCTAGAGTTGGGCCAGGGTGCGCGTGTTTGGCAGGAATATAAATAGATCCCTCTCAACTTGGGGTAATATTTTTAAGCCGAGGCCCCATTCCATCATGACTCGCAGCCCATCTGCCTCAACCTGGATTACGGTCACGGCGAATCTTTCCAATATTTACCGTTTCCAAGCGGATACGTTCCCATCAGACTATCTATATTTACTAATGGCCATTGTAATCAGTAGCGAAGAAAATATATATACGTTACCAAAACGATGATGCCCAGAATACTTCTGGTAGAACGTGGATACTGCAGGCTACAACGGCCACGGTTACAATATTACCCGCTAAATTTTATCATGGAGTCACAAACTATGAAATATACAGTCGAAACATTTCATTCCCTAAAACAGAAACCAAAAATATTCTCCTTTCTGCTGCCTCTATATTCTATCTTAATGTGAACTACCTTGAGCACAAATAGCCCAGGCTACAGCTTCTGTGGCCACATTTTAAATAATGAGGCATTACTGATGGCGGGTGGGGGAGAGCGAGGCTAGAGTGGGCGGGGACCGGCCCACGGGAGGGGCAGCTCAGCCTGGTCAACATATCTGCATGCTCCCTCCTGCACGCTCACTGCATCGCTGATACAACTGAATATAAATATGATACTAATCTTTGACAGTGTGCGTGGATATATATATATATATATATATATATATATATATATATATATATATATATATATATATATATATATGAAACAAGTTACAATTGCGATATATGGCAGGTCTGTGGCTGAATCCCCTGTGGGTTAAAAAGGAAAATCTAAGAAGGAAAGTAAGGGAGGACAAAAGAAACATGAAAGTTAATATGAAATTACTTGGGGAATCTGTGGCTCTGCATTACCTCACAGAACTTTTATAATGGGAGTATTGGTTGTGTGATAGCAAATGAGTTACAAGTGAGTCGGTGGTTTAAAATAAGCTTAGGAGTGAGTCAGGGTTTGTCTGATGTCACCACGACTGTTTAATGTTCTTATGGATGGGGCGTTACGTGAGATGAGAGCGAGAGGGGTGACGGTGGCGCACTTGTGAACTATGGTGGAACAGAATGGAGGCAGCTGCTGCCCTTACTGCGTATTCACAACCTGTTGAACAGAGATGTGGTTTTCTTTGATGATGTATGCAATGAGAGAGCATGGGTCTTGCTACTAGAAGATGGGAAAGATTACCTGAAGATTTACCTACCAACTGTTTTTTTCTAGGTTAGGTTAGATTCTGTCAGGTTAAGTGAGTAACCTAACCTATACTAGACCAGGCTAGACTAGCGTAGAAAAATATTGGGAGGAGGAGGAAGGGAGTGTCGATTCCTCTGGTGATGAGATGGGAAGTGGTGTTATATTAGTCTGATGGGAGAACTAGGCGTTGTTAATGAGTTACGGATTGGAGGTGGTTATCAACTGAAGTGGTAGTGGGAAAGATGAATGGAAGGTAGTCATACAAAAAGGGAAAGAGATCTGAAGGTAAACAAAAATATATCAATACATACATAGGTACACAAGTAATTCAAATAATTCATTCTACATTCACTCAGTTCCGCAAATGTTCAAGGGTGATACCTTCGTGCTCAAGGGTCGTACCTCATGCTCAAGTGTCGTGCCGCTGTGTTCACGGGAACGACAGAATGTCGTCAGCGTGTGGCGGTGTTGATGAGTGGAGCACGGAGGCCGGCTGCCCACCTTCCTTAAACTGATGACGCGACACACGGCCATATTGCCTGACTCGCCCTCTCAAACCACCGCCAACCTTTCCACTCACAACCGCCACCTACCACTACCAACACTCCCTTGGCATTTCATGCAGTACGGGGCCTTACTGTTGTTCCATTAACACCAGAACATTACCACCACACAACACTACCTATGTATGGCATTACATAGCGTCTCTTCACACCATCATCTAAATCACCACACAACACCAACTTCACGTAAATCCAACAACACACAATACTCCAACACCATTACCATCACGTACTATCAACAACAGCAGCTACATCACTAACATCTGTTTTGACATTTCATTGATGGCTTCCACAACACATCGCGTCTTTTTAAGGGTGTACGAGAAATCTATTACTGGATCAAATTATCTCTCAGGAAAACCGAGTAGTACAAAAAAGGCTTCGACTATTAAAAAGAGAAACTTTTCTTAATCTCTCAATCAAGCAATATGGTGAGGCTGAACTTGGGATGATATGGGCACATGTACAGAGTTCGTCCTCCTGTATCCTAGGGGAAAAGATCAATTGGTCATACATATAGAGTTTGTCCTCGTTCGTCCTACGAAGAAAAAAGTTGGTCATACACACGGAGTCTGTCCTCGTTTATCCTGGGGTAAAAATTACACATTCTCTGTTGACCTAGACGCATGATAATGAAGCAGCAGACGCAAGATGGGGGTTAGAGGAGTGGGCCGTCTCACACACCACCCACCCACTAGCTCTCACCACCATCACCACCAGCTTCAACCATTATCACCTGCACCTCTCTACCTAGGTCCAGCTACACCACAGCAACCAAATATAAGTCCTTCCTCCACCACACATTATCTCCGATAAACCACCGCACCACATGATATCACCCCCACACACTCCTACAATCATACCACAGCCTGTTGGTCGCATAAAACATGAACATCCGTACCAACTCCCACAACACCAAAAGTTCGTCTTAGGAATGGTCATCTTGCAGTAGTGAGACCCCAATGATGAAGAGGCGACCCTCGCCTCACTCACCCACAAGACCGAGCAAATTGAACTTATGCAAAACATTGGGTACATCTCGGGCCACAGAGGCGGGTAGGTGACCCCTCTCTGTACCACAGTCTGGCCTCCACAATACTCGTACTGTTGCTCCAGCCCTCAAACAAGTGTTCCAACACATTCCTACCATCCACTGTAAAAGCACAAATGGATCTGTACATATGAAAGGAAAATAAAACATACATGAGACCAACAGAAAAGGGAACAAGAAGTAAGGGTAAAAAAAAAAATAATGGTTCTACGAGTGTGGCGAGGGAAAAATATATATAAGTATATATATATATATATATATATATATATATATATATATATATATATATATATATATCATGCAACTTGCTGGGGCAGAACAGCATTATGCATGTGGTCTGTGGAGTAGAACGGCCGGGAGCCCCAGCCAATGGCTAAAGCTTTACTTCCTGCAGCTCTGGTATTTCTGTGGAATATTTCAAAAGAGAAATGACGGAGCTTTAGAAATATGACTACCATGAGTCCCGGAGTTATGTGATGTTCCTGCCAAGGTAGTCCAGGTCTGTCCACACGCTCGCTTTGTGCACGTAAATGAACGGTGACAAGTACACACACACACACACACACACACACACACACACACACACACACACACACACACAATTCTATATATATATATATATATATATATATATATATATATATATATATATATATATACGTGTGCGTGTGTACGTACATATCAATACTCGAATACATCAAGTGAGATATGTATGTAAAAGAGGCAAACATGCACAAATCACATACACCTTTGCTATGGGAATAACACCACCTCTGCCGGCACGCCCTTTGATGTGCCAGGGGGTGTGCTGTGAGGGCCTGTGTGACGTCCACAGATGTGACTGGTGACATCGCTCGCTCCCCAAGATGTACCGCCGTGCCTGATAACAAAGACACTGACATACCATTTTCCCAGCTCACTAGACGGCAAAGGTCACACTGTACTGTAGCTATTGATACTGCAACTCGTAATCTCTTACACACTCTCCACGCAAATGGAATATTCAAAAGTAGCTTGTTATACAGCTACTAAATTTCACACACACACACATACTGCAATACGTATAGATGTGGGGAATGGTAGGGTCTCGTCGGTGTCGTGGCAAATATGACAAAAGAAAGACGGAGCGACAGATGTAAGTGTTGTGGTAAGGCAGCCGTGAAGGTTCATAAACAGAACATGCAGGGCGGTGCAGGAAGCGGCGGTGGCGGCGGCATCAGCGACAGATATAGTAATGACACGGCTGGCCTGGCCATACCCGCCTCTGTACCCACTAGGGTTGCAACACGCACCTACAGTGATATGGCAGAGCAGCCGCCCAGCCTGCCTGCCTGCCTCGCCTACATACTGCCACGGGAGGCAAGATTACACTCCCGAATTAGGCGCCATATCTAGGCTTCACCCACAAAGCTCAATGAAAGCAGCAGATCAAACTGAGCCATAAAAATGAATTTCCAGACGCGGCAGCCGGTCCCTGTGGGCGGGTAACACCAGCACCAGCGAGAGGGGGAGGAAAAACACGGCCTGGTGACAGCTCCTGAGCGAAACCCTGAGCACCCGAGGGGAGCTGTGGGTGTGCGAATCATAAAGGGAAAGGTCGCGTTGGTACAGAGACGATCACTCGGCCAAGACGAATCCCGGACGCCTTGCAATATATTGATCCTTACCAGTTCTCCTGGACGCTCCACTCCTTCCTTCCTCCTCCTCCTCCTGCTCCTCCTCGCCCTGTGCTCATCTTCATAACTCCTCTTTCGCGCCATACATTATTCACAGTCCTATCACAAGTATTCTACTACAGCCATTCAACCACACACACTACGCATAGCTAACGAGAAACGCATATTTCAGGTCAAGACTGACAGAACAACACTCCCATTAGATAGATTAATCACTTTCTATGTGAACCTAATTCGCACCTATAGCTGAGAGTACACATGTCTATAGTTGTACTTGAGAGATATTCACATCTACAACTGTGAACGGTCAACTACGTTTGTTCAAGAGGTGTTCCGCAGGAATCACAGTCCACTCATTGCTGTCAACGTATTTTTCAACTTAACCCCGAGCACAGTCTCTCCCATGCTGTGTTTTTACCTCAAAAGTTACACTAGATATGGAATATCCCGGTAGTTTTGGCAGTGTATCAGTTATGCACATTAAACCAGCATACTAGATGATGCTCTCTACTCACGTATGCCATTTGCCTTGTTATTTCCTTAATTCTTCGCCTAGCTAATCCATGCGCCATGGGTATGTCTTCTGAAACAGTATTCCCTTATCTACGTCATACCAACTGCCACGTTATTCCCTTTGCTACGATAAAGTGACCTATATATGAAAAACTTGAGCTTATAAAACTCTGACAAGTTACCAGGCTGCTCAATCGTATCTTCGAACACTGTTGGTAGGCTGCGTACTACACTCTCCACCTTTGATAACTACCTATTCTAAAACCTCTGGTTATATCTTCCCTCACATACCGTTTATTACTGATCCAAAGCGATATATTATACTCGTATCACTCGTATATCGCTATGACACCGTCTACGTAAACATGCGAGCTCTCCACTAATACACCGGCATTACGTTGCCCCATTACTACATGGCACGAGAGAATATCTGCATTATGTTTTTGGTTATGTTCCCTGATGCGACGAAGCGAGTAATACAATGTCCAGTCAAACAGACAGCAACATGCTTTTCTGAAGCACTAGATCATCAGAATTTGGAGATACTAATCGTTGGAGAGAGGAAACAGCGGAGGTAATAATGTAGGAGACAATATATAAGACACCAGACACACAACTTCAAAGAAAACGAGGAGGCATGAAAAACGAGTCTGTGAGAACAGAGACAAACCGGCTATAACCGGTCGAGTGGGAGGCAATGAGGGGCAAGAATACGATCCTCTGAGTGTGTCTGGAATAGCCAGGATATTGGTAAAGTTTCCAACAGAACAAATACAGAAAAGTTCCCTCTGGACCAATATTGGTATAATTTCCTCCTAGCAAGAATATTTCTAACATTTTCCAAAGAATGGGTTTTGGTAATGTTTCCCATAAAATGGGTATTACTCAAGTTACCCATAGCACGGATAGCGAGTATCTATTCCTCAACGGAGCAGTGATGATTTCCTAAACTCGAGGTAGTGATGAACATTACCACAGTACGAATATGGGTGAAATTTCCCACACCACAAATGCCACGGTATGGATGATGGGATAGTCCCTCATATCACTATATTGGGAAAGTTTTCTCACAACACTGATGTTGCTAGTTTCTCCCTAAAACACCGATGAAATTAAGTCTCTAAAGCCCGGGTGTCGTTAAGTTCTCACAAGACAGATGCTAATACAAGTTCCTCTAACAGATATTGATAAAGCTCCCCACAATACGGTTACAGATAAGGCTACGACAATATACACTTTTCGTAAAGAATGGATATGAACACAATAATAACGTTTCCGTAACAGGTATTGATAAAGTTACCCACAATACGTTTTATGTCAGGCTCCAACAACAAAAACTTTTCGTATAGAATGGATATGAATACAATTTCCTACAACGCACATATTGGTTACGTTACCCACTCAACATATATTGATACAGTTTCCCATAATACAATTAATGGTAAAGTTTCTATGCGCTCAGACATCGGTAAGGTTTCCTGAAGCAGGGTTATATTATCATAGTATCCCACTATTCTAATACTGAAGTTTCCCATCCTCCTCGTTGTTAGAAAACGAGCACCAACGCGAGAGGCCATCAATTGCTAAATAAATCCACGTCAAAGGGGCAGTGCTAAAAAAGTCTTCACAGCTTGCATGATACGAGATAATATTTAAAGATGATATGCAATACAGAGATAACACATTAACCAGAATTAGTTCAATGATGAGGGGATTTACTCGAAGCAGATTAGCCTTCAATTACTGTTTTACAGTTCATAATCAAACATCTCACCCCCCCCCCCACACACACACTAAAAAAACCGCGTTTAACAGCTCGTTGGAGTTCCCCTGCATGGCTGCCTATTTGACCAACTCCACTTTACCAATTTCTGAACAATAAAGGGCCAATTGGATCTTGTCGGGCTGGTCCCTTGACGAGTAAACCACATTCGTTTTCCCTTCCATACGCGAAAATGGGTTTTACCTACACCATCGAGTTGACCGAATAGAAGCCAGTTATCCATGCCAGCAAATGTTTTGTCCAGGGAACCTGAATCAAAGTTACATGTTTTTTATGACCTAACTAAATCCCTTTGTTTGTTTACTGTATCCAGCGAACATTCGAGCAACTTTTTTCTATTACATCAGCAGAGGCGGAGCGACAGGAGAGCGCCTGTTTGATCACAGCCAACCATGCCTGCTCCTGCTATCGCCACCATGTTGTCATTATTGTTGTACCCACCACACACATCCACCACTTTTCACCCGAGACTTGCAAACTTCTATAAACGTGATGCCTCTTTACGATATCTGCTTTGCTACGTAATTAATGGTTATCGTAATATATCATCGTGCCTTGAAATAAAGCTACGATAAGGCTTTTCTCTTCTTTTTTACTCAATTCTTCACAAACTGCCAAGTCACCCTGGTCTAATTAACGTTTGCATAAACGTGCGGTGGGCCACTTACCTACCCATCAGTACATGTTGTGTTAGCTTCACATGATGCTTCCCTCAAGATGCAACGACTTGTTAGTCCGGAACTACGTTAATATGAATGCTCAGAACCCCTACCTTCTAATGACTTATTTCATCATAATGTCTTGCATTACTTCTTTTAGGCTTCGTCAGAAAGAAATATTCATCATTCATCTCAAATCTATGTAAATGTTCTAAATCTAAGTTAAAAACAGAGAACCTAAACATGGGCCAACGGCCACCCTCCGTAGTCTGTCTTTCCCATACATTCTATATCCGAAGACAGAGCCGGATCGAGCATCCGAACTCGTAGTGTCCATACGTGCAACCCACACACTAGTCTGATCATCGGCCCCATGTATCATGTTTTCTCCTCAGACCTACTGACATTATTGACTTCCCATACCGACCGCAGAGCTACCGTTGATGTACTTACCACATAAGTCCAGTTAGGAAGGATGCTGCCTTTGATGTTTTTCCTTTGAACATTGATGTAATTATAAATCATACGATATTATTTATGAGCATGTTCAGCCTTTGTGATAAACACTAAATATACTACACCAAACCAGGACGTGGTTTATTGTACTCCCTTACGGCACGAAATCTACCCTGGCACGAGGGATGCGAGGTGTCCAGTGTATTTTCGAGACATGTCCTGCAAGGAGCCACACCCACACTGGCACACAAACCTACTCTGTTGTATCTGCGGAGGGTGAGGCAGGGGTTACAAACATCCTAGCCTTAACCAACGTAGTGGCATATAATTCAGCCCGGCTACTTTACTGACCCTTAGGAAGTGCTGGACTACACTACAGTTGTCGTAGTCAATAATCTAAACATCAATACTCTCTCTCTCTCTCTCTCTCTCTCTCTCTCTATATATATATATATATATATATATATATATATATAGGTTATTTAATGTATGTATGACTCATGGTGAGGTGCCTGAGGATTGGCGGAATGCGTGCATAGTGCCATTGTACAAAGGCAAAGGGGATAAGAGTGAGTGCTCAAATTACAGAGGTATAAGTTTGTTGAGTATTCCTGGTAAATTATATGGGAGAGTATTGATTGAGAGGGTGAAGGCATGTACAGAGCATCAGATTGGGGAAGAGCAGTGTGGTTTCAGAAGTGGTAGAGGATGTGTGGATCAGGTGTTTGCTTTGAAGAATGTATGTGAGAAATACTTAGAAAAGCAAATGGATTTGTATGTAGCATTTATGGATCTGGAGAAGGCATATGATAGAGTTGATAGAGATGCTCTGTGGAAGGTATTAAGAATATATGGTGTGGGAGGCAAGTTGTTAGAAGCAGTGAAAAGTTTTTATCGAGGATGTAAGGCATGTGTACGTGTAGGAAGAGAGGAAAGTGATTGGTTCTCAGTGAATGTTGGTTTGCGGCAGGGGTGTGTGATGTCTCCATGGTTGTTTAATTTGTTTATGGATGGGGTTGTTAGGGAGGTAAATGCAAGAGTCTTGGAAAGAGGGGCAAGTATGAAGTCTGTTGGGGATGAGAGAGCTTGGGAAGTGAGTCAGTTGTTGTTCGCTGATGATACAGCGCTGGTGGCGGATTCATGTGAGAAACTGCAGAAGCTGGTGACGGAGTTTGGTAAAGTGTGTGGAAGAAGAAAGTTAAGAGTAAATGTGAATAAGAGCAAGGTTATTAGGTACAGTAGGGTTGAGGGTCAAGTCAATTGGGAGGTGAGTTTGAATGGAGAAAAACTGGAGGAAGTGAAGTGTTTTAGATATCTGGGAGTGGATCTGTCAGCGGATGGAACCATGGAAGCGGAAGTGGATCATAGGGTGGGGGAGGGGGCGAAAATTTTGGGAGCCTTGAAAAATGTGTGGAAGTCGAGAACATTATCCCGGAAAGCAAAAATGGGTATGTTTGAAGGAATAGTAGTTCCAACAATGTTGTATGGTTGCGAGGCGTGGGCTATGGATAGAGTTGTGCGCAGGAGGATGGATGTGCTGGAAATGAGATGTTTGAGGACAATGTGTGGTGTGAGGTGGTTTGATCGAGTAAGTAACGTAAGGGTAAGAGAGATGTGTGGAAATAAAAAGAGCGTGGTTGAGAGAGCAGAAGAGGGTGTTTTGAAATGGTTTGGGCACATGGAGAGAATGAGTGAGGAGAGATTGACCAAGAGGATATATGTGTCGGAGGTGGAGGGAACGAGGAGAAGAGGGAGACCAAATTGGAGGTGGAAAGATGGAGTGAAAAGGATTTTGTGTGATCGGGGCCTGAACATGCAGGAGGGTGAAAGGAGGGCAAGGAATAGAGTGAATTGGAGCGATGTGGTATACAGGGGTTGACGTGCTGTCAGTGGATTGAATCAAGGCATGTGAAGCGTCCGGGGTAAACCATGGAAAGCTGTGTAGGTATGTATATTTGCGTGTGTGGACGTGTGTATATACATGTGTATGGGGGTGGGTTGGGCCATTTCTTTCGTCTGTTTCCTTGCGCTACCTCGCAAACGCGGGAGACAGCGACAAAGTATAAAAAAAAAAAAAAAAAAAAAAATATATATATATATATATATATATATATATATATATATATATATATATATATATATAATTTCAAATGAGACAGACCATTGTAATAATAACCATCATAAAATAAAAAAGTCACTGTCCAGATGAAAAGCGAGGGATATCCCATCAGTCAACGGTAAAATCTACTTTGAAAATATTAATTCATAAACAGAAAATGTCCGCGCGAGCTGACACATTACCTCTCACCTCTCTGATATATTCTATAAAAAGTTGTTGTTAGGCGACAATTTTTTATTTGCTCAAAACAATATACTACAGGTAAAGTTATTTATAGTGGGGAAATTCCTGATATATATATATATATATATATATATATATATATATATATATATATATATATATATATATATTATGAACTGGTGTGACTACGTACGATTAATTATCAACCATGACATAACTGGTTAATGTATTTCTCTACACAGTCTGTAGGGCGTGGCGAGTGATGACAGGGAATGTGTATTATGTAAAGTAAGACATGAATAACCCAAGTATCCGGCCTGCCAGAAAACGGCAGTTCGGTAAAAGGTTAATGAGGACATCTTCCCCCACAGCTGCCTCGCCTGACGCAGCAGACCGCCGGCAGCAACTTCCTACATACAACACCCCCCCCCCCCCCAACACACACACACACACACACACACACACACACACACACACACTCTTCCTGCTGGTTTACGTCCCTCTACCAAAACACTGACTGGAAGAGGACTCTATTGATGTAACTAATACTCTCTCTCTCTCTCTCTCTCTCTCTCTCTCTCTCTCTCTCTCTCTCTCTCTCTCTCTCTCTCTCTCTCTCTCTCGCTGGTAGGCAGGTGGCAGTAGGGCAGCCACCAACCAAGAAGATAGGCTACCGGTTGCATCAAACCGCTCGGTATCTGAAGGATATGTGACAGCTGCGTAATCAACAGTTCTGTGGCTGTCAAGTGTCGCTCCCTGGGCCCAGTTACTGTCTTTTTTCCGCTCTCACCCACACCTGGGCTGGTGGCTTTCCGTCCACAATCATAGCGTCTCCCAAACTCACACACATAACACAACCGACTCGTTCTTCGTAACTCAAGATTTGTGGGGTAAGCTGTGAGCGATAGCGCAACCTATTAGGAAAAATGTCGTCAAAAGTCCTCGCAAACCAGTACTCTCTCGCTCTCCCTCCCGGCGCTACCCTGTCAGAGAGAAAGAGAGACTGTAAACTGGTTCTTTCTACGTTCATTAAACTGCATGATGATTATACGCAGTATCAGACTGGTTCAGCATCTCCGTGGGCAGTACTGTAGCCTGGTTCAGGTACTACCACCTGCTCAATACCTCGATCACGGCTGACCTACTCTCCCTTCCAGGATATCATGCTGGCCTAGTCTCCCTTTCAAGGTGCCACGTTGGCCTAGTCTCCCTTCCAAGGTGCCACGTTGGCCTAGTCTCCCTTTCCAGGGTACCAGGCAGGCCTATTCTCCCTTTCCATGGTAACAGGCTGAACGAGTCTCCCTTGTAGGCTATCAGGCTGGACTGGCCTCCCTTCCAGACTACCAGGCTGCCCTAGTATTTCTCCCTGGCTACCAAGCCAGTCTGGTCACCTTTCCAGGATATTACGCTGGCTTAGCTTCTCTTCCAGGATACCAGAATGGCTCAACCTCCCTCCTTGTGTACCAGGCTGGCTTAATCTCCCTCCTAGAGTACCCGGCTGCCCTAGTCCCCCTTCCAGGATGCCAGACTGGCCTAGTAATCCCTCTCAAGTACCAGGGTGGCCTAACTCCGGAACAACACAGGGGACTCTCCCTAAACGGTTGGGCACCAAAGCACACCCGACGTGAGCCAGACTCTACCCTGAGATGGACCGGTTTATATAAACATTACAGCCACTATTGCAAAAATAACAAATGGTCCCTTCATGTTTCCAGAACAATACTGTTACTATTCTGCAACAACAACAACAACAACAACAACAACAACAATAATAATAATAATAATAATAATAATGATAATAATAATAATAATAATAATAATAATAATAATAATAATAATAAAAATAATCTTTGTCTCCCTCGCTTTAGCGAGGTAGCGTCAGAAACAAGAGAAAAATGGCCTTCTTTACAGTCTGTAGCTATTATGTATAACAATAATAATAATAATAATAATAATAATAATAATAGTAATAATAATGAAATAAACAAGAAAACAAGAGAAGGGTCAAGGATTACCATCAAGCTACAAGTGTAGACATTCGCATCCCACTACCGTATATATCAATTCAATGTCGCAAATGACAGGTGCAGCAAGGTCTCCTTAATGACCACAGGTAATGATAACAGGTAATGACCACAGGTAATGATCACACAGCACACACATGACAAGGATATTAATGATACCCGATCGTTAAGGTCAATATAACCAACGCAGGCGGACGTAATCACTTGGTAATATTATCCTGTACACTCAGTCGACACACAGATTAGAATGATATGTTATCAGCCGGAAGGAGAACGCGGGAGGCTCACCTGGGGTTACGCCTCTGTAATGCCAGTGGTAAGTATGCGATCTTGGGTCACATACGAACACGAGGCAGACGACACAGGTTTAGTAATATTTAAGAACGACTCTTGAGTACGACCTTTCGATTTACAAAGAGAAGGAATAAAGTGGGTGTTGAAGTGGTCAGGTTCGGCCTATAGCTTCTGTGTGTGTGTGTGTGTGTGTGTGTGTGTGTGTATGTGTGTAAGAGAGCTAAGGGGCAGACTTAAGATGATGGGACAGGGACGTAAATGATCTAAGCGTCAGGTGGAGGATGAGGAAGGAAGGTTTTAGCCTAAGAGTGGACTGAGAAAGGCTAACACTAGGCCGTGATGGGGACGGGGTCGGCCCCCAACACTAGGGAGGAGCCGTCTGCTGTCACCCAACACTTTAACATAAGGGGGCGGGCGGCAGCTCCCGCTCTCCACCACCATCTCCCTCACTGTGACCAGACTCCACCCTCTCACTGCGGCAATGTCGTCAATATTTTGTGTGTTTTCTCGGAAGTTATTCCATTTCCTCTCGCGTTTTCGAGTAATGTAAACAACTAAGTCTCATTTTCTGTTGGAGCCCAGATTAGAGGTACAACTTGCATAAAGCTGAGTTGAGTTCTGGGGCTGAGAGTAGGTCTACTGGTTCAGTAACTACGAATTACCCTTAGGTTCTGGTGATTCTCTCCACCATCGTCTGTCTTTCAACAACCTTCAACCAACACCCGTTTTCCTCGACTTTAACCGTGGCCTCCCCGTAACGTAAGCAATGCTCCACCACCAAATTTTATCAAACAAATTGACATTCACTGGAGCAATTCAATTTACGTGGTCCTTCACTG
This sequence comes from Panulirus ornatus, assembly GCF_036320965.1. Lineage (NCBI taxonomy): Eukaryota > Metazoa > Arthropoda > Malacostraca > Decapoda > Palinuridae > Panulirus > Panulirus ornatus. The sequence goes on from NC_092235.1 coordinate 17,029,099, forward strand.
TAGCGTTATGGTCGACACTCCCAAGGTAAAATGTGACGTGTGGGCCTCTATGGCCTTCAATACACCACTATTAAATGAAATTCCTTAATGTCATTTCTCCCTTTACCTGGAACTTCTCTGCCAACACTACATCCACCTCGGGTGCAACGTGTCACATCCAAACGACCCAACCTTTCAATTACTACACAAAAATACATAATAGATGTGTTGCCCCTTCAACAAAATATCTTAAAAGACCTATTCACAGTTTCCTCTGGAGTAGAATCTTAACGCAGATACTCGCAGGTGGCCAAGCACTCTAGTTGCGATGGCCCTGCCTCACGGCAAAACTCGTCTTAGATAATCATAAAGAAATAAGAAGCAATGCAGAATACCGGAAGAACACAGACACTATCACAATCTAGTTCAGTAATGTGAAAGAGCTCTGAGCAATAATTCTACAGACCTACCTTTCGGTGAACACAAGACAACGGTTGCCTTCTCTGGAGGGATGATTGGATGGATCCTGCGGACTTTCAAGACCAGACGACCAGGGGGGAAAAATACTTTTCAAGGTGGTAATTCTTTAAGGAACAAATTATTGCACTGTTCTAACATCATCCTACAAGGCACGCAAAATTGGAGTTAGAAAACGTCCAGAGATCTTACACGCCCCACATGAACGTGGCAAAGGAACTTAATCACTGGGAACGGCTGAAATCAGTGAGGCTGTACTGCCTGGAGCACAGACGGCAGAGGTTAAAATACTGTCTTAGTCCACCATAACCACAACCACCACAATCATCCCCCACCAGTCAACCAAAACAACCACCTCAATCACCAAAATCATCCCCCCACCAGTCAACCACAACAACTACCTCAATCACCTCCAACCGCTCACCCACCACCACAACCACAATCATCCCCCGCCAGTAAACTACCAACCACTCACCCCAATTCACGCCACTTAATATGTATCTACATTTTTAATCTTCACGATCACTGCGAACCGTATACCTCATACGCCAAATCCTCTTACAGGACAATCAAACCAAATGAGACTATTCATGAGTTCCAAATGCCGGTCTCACTATTCCTCGATGATTTCCTGATGACGGTGATGACATAGGAAAAATAATGAGTTGTCAAACCGTATCGAATATTCCGTGTCTTCAGCCATGATCACGATTATACAAGTCTGGGGCACAACGGTACAAACCCATGTGCACGATGCTCTTGTGATGGTCGGGTCAGAGGCCAGGTCATCATACCAAAGGGTCAACGGCTGACCTCAAGGGTCGTATCACCGTCCTCCTAGGATAACGAGACGGAATAAAAGATGGCAATTACGTTTCCCCAACTCTTGATGAGTGACACATTCAAACATCTGGACACTGTACATTACATGTGCCCATGTTCACATGTGTACCATCAACCTCCCTCCTTTCTGGGTCCACTCGGCTCCTGCCCACCTGTCACCCTCCTATGTCCATGTAATGTACCCACTGTACTGGCCTCCACCTACCCCTACACATGAACCCAACACCCAGGCAATCAAAAAAAATTGCTTTGTCTATGTACACTTAAACAAAGAAATTCTTTAAAATATAAAATAAAAAATATTTTCAACCCCTCCTAGCCTGTACCAGCCCCCCACCCCTCCTCCTCCTCCTCTCAAGTCGACCCCTCCTCCCCACGTCCATCACCCCCCCTCCCCCCGGCCCCTCTAATCCCCCCTTCCCCCTCCTCAACAGGTCCTCCAGTCGATTGCTGAACGGGATGGAAGATAACCATAGTCTTCAACCGTGCACACCTCTCATAGACCGGATATGGTGGCAAGAAGGTGAGAATTGGGGTGGGGGGAGAACAGTTCAATTTCATTACTCTTAATGTCAAATCTTCATTTGTCTACAAAATGCACAGGCATCAGAGCTTTTCAATGACAGCCTGGGTGAAGGGTACGTGGCTAAGGAGTAGGCGGAGGAAACAAGTACAGAGTGTACAGAGGAAAGTGAGAGATAGGCCTGAGTAAAAAGAGAGCGAGTCTGACGAGGTGTAAGGTGTTACGATGATGCAACTCTAATGCATCCAGCCAGTCCCGGGACTTACACCTTGTGGTGCGACGACAGCCCACATGACCACATCGGCATCAGGATCTCTGTAACCATCAGTCACATGAAATAACTGGAAATAAAAGCTACTTTACATGGTACCATCTGCAGCTTCTTCATCTACACCAATAACTGAGAGACCGATAGTCGCAAATGATAAGTTCTACACTCAGTCATTGTCTCCCTCATGTTCTACATGAAACACAGACTCTATGCCTCTCACTACGACTCACAGGACACGTCAGTATAACATAATGTAACATAACAAAACACGGTCAACTGCCGGTAAAGAAAAATGACTCGAAGCGTTTCAATACGTCGCCATCAATCAGTGCATCAAGTCATCATGACTTTCAATCTCTATCCCACGGAGAGTGAGTGACTCACGAGATCACAAGGGTCACGACTCTGGACGAGTCCCAAATGATGATGTGTTTACTCGTTCATCCACAACACAAGCTGCAGGTCCCTTGTACGAATGTTCGGAAAGGACACCATTGGCGCAGCCTAATACTTCTGATAACATACAAAGATTAATAACAATTATGTTCAATGTATGACAATTCCATTCGATGAATAACAGTTGTATGTGCTAATGACAATCATATATGATTAATAACGATTATGTACGACGAATAACATTCATATTCGATGAATAACAATCATTTTCATTACCTTACACAACAACAGGAACACATGTTGCATAACGTTTTGTTACCATCATCACGACTACCACCACAGTTCACCAACATACGTACAACACCTGCTGGGGCGTACAGAAACACCTGAACACTCTCTAACACTGTACACTGAAACTGTAAAGTATCTCCATCACTATACAATACATATACTGACATAAGATCAACGCCTGTACAAGTCCCCATCACTGCACGGACACTTACATCACCACTACACACTGTAGAAAACTACCATCACTATACGCCAACATCTGTAACTATCACCATCACTATACACCAATATCTGTACACTCCACCATCACTATACGGCAACATTTGTACACTACCACCATCACTATACGCCAACATTGTACTATTACCACCATCACAATATGCCAACATCTGTACACTACCACCATTACTATACGCCAACATCTGTACCCTTACCTCCATCACTATATGCCAACATCTGCACACTATCACCATCACTATACGCCAACATCTGCACACTATCACCATCACTATACGCCAACATCTGTACACTACCACTATCACTATACGCCAACGTCTGTACACTACCACCATCACTATACGCCAACATCTGTACACTACCACCATCACTATACGCCTACATCTGTGCACTACCACCATTACTATACGCCTACATCTGTGCACTACCACCATCACTATACGCCAACATCTGTGCACTACCACCATCACTATACGCCAACGTCTGTACACTACCACCATCACTATACGCCTACATCTGTGCACTACCACCATCACTATACGCCTACATCTGTGCACTACCACCATCACTATACGCCAACATCTGTACACTACCACCATCACTATACGCCTACATCTGTGCACTACCACCATCACTATACGCCAACGTCTGTACACTACCACCATCACTATACGCCTACATCTGTGCACTACCACCATCACTATACGCCTACATCTGTGCACTACCACCATCACTATACGCCAACGTCTGTGCACTACCACCGTCACTATACGCCAACACTTGACAGCAAACACTTTTTACGACATCTCCAACACTAAGCACCCAGGCCTATACATCATCTCCAACAATACGCACCAACAAGAGCACAATATCCGCACCACCACGAGCGCCACCCGTCCCTCCAGTATTCACCTTCTACTCCAGCAGACTGGGAGTGAGACGACTCCAGAGCTGGGGGTCGCTCATTCCAGGCGATTCCAGAGGCGGGAATGCTTTAAGTGTCCCTGGAATACACGCTGGTGACGAAAACAGGAATCTCGGGCACCCGACTTGAGTCTCAAGTTTGAATCAATAAGCCCAACTCATTCCTATTTTTGTAACATTTTTATAACCAGTGTGACTCTCCTCACACCATGGCTGGTGGACTCTATCTCACCAGCGTGACTCCTTGCACTACTCAGTATGTCTCATAAGAAAAGAAAGGTTTGAAATATGATAATCATACATCGTTTGCACATTTTCAAACTGAATATATATATATATATATATATATATATATATATATATATATATATATATATATATATATATATATAATATATATATAATATATATATAATATATATATAATATATATATAATATATATATATATAATATATATATATATATATATATATATATATATATATATATATATATATATATATATATATATATATATATATATATATATATATATTCTTTAAATTTTATACATTTGCGGATTTTCTATCGTATGTCTATAATCTTACGAGAAAATTCGTACATCATATCTTTTATTACAGTTATTCTCTCTTCCACTTCTATGGTTACGAGATATACGAAGTGGCTGGGGTGGGTGGAGCGGTGAGGCAACTACTCCTGAGCTTAACGACCTACAGGAGGCTCTCCTGCTGGTGTGTGTGTGTGGTGCAGGGAAGATGGCAGCCACACCTTGCTTAAGTACAGCCTGGGGGCAGGTCCTTTATCATCAGTCTCCCCCACCCACCCCATCCCCCCGTAACACACACAACACCATAGGAACATGTTAATTCTCTCTCGGTTCAAGGGCTTGTGGGTAGGTATGTACAACTCTCTCTCTCTCTCTCTCTCTCTCTCTCTCTCTCTCTCTCTCTCTCTCTCTCTCTCTCTCTCTCTCTCTCTCGGTCCGACTTACCATCCCTCACCTCAAGGCACATAATAATTTTCCTAAATCTTCTATTTTAGACGACATTACGAGGGCAGAAAAAGAGTGGCGGCCGCCGGGAGTGTTAGGGAGAGATAGTGAGAGACAGAGCCGGCAGAGGAACCACCCTGCAGGAGAGATACTGCGAGACTCACGATGCACAGGCAGCCACTCAGGAGGAGAGATAGCGACAGACGCAGGAGCCACGCACGAAATATGGCGAGAGACGCTTGGGTCACACAGGAAAGGTCGTGAGATTCACACACGACGCAGATGGAGCCCTACAGGAGATAGTGTGACACGCTGGAGGGGAAAAGCAGCACGGGGAGAGGCAGAGACGTGATGATGCACGAGTCACATGAAAGAGAGATGCTGTGAGACACGCGGGAGTGGCCACACATAAGGAGAGATAGTAAGATGCAGGGGAAACCCAGGCAAGAGATAGTGAGAGAATGACTAACAGACTCCACAAGACGAGAGGTTATGACGTAACTGGACAAGGTGAGGCAAGAGGGATAGAAGATGGGGTAAGGCAAAAGATGGTTGAAGAAAACGGGTTCAGCGACGACGTAATAAGATACACGGATGTGAGTCATGAACTAGAAGGATGGAGTACATAAAGAAGGGAAACAAACATACACGACCATAGAAACAAGAGAGATACAAAGAGATAACGGCGGGTCACGAAGGAGTAGAAAACGAGGAAGAGGAAGATTTGTAAGTGTGGAGACGGGTCGGTCAGCCTGGTGACGACGTGTCTCAAGACAAGAGGGACGCTCGCTCTCCCTCGCTCTCCATCCCTCCCTCCTCTCACTCACTCCTTCCCGCAGCAGCAGGACAACCGTGGGAGGCAGCAGGACCAGCCGTGCGTGTATGCAGGGCACAGCAGGAAAGCAGGAGTCTCCTGCTCCCTGTGCGGCCCCTCCTCCCGCTGCACCTCTATTGACTCGTGTGGTCACCGTCCCTGGCCACCACCACCACCACCGTCGCCACCACCACCGCCGCCGCTTCTCCTGCTTCTGCCACCTCTTCCACGATCCGGCTGCTACACTCTCGCCACCCAGGCATCACATCCACACTATTCCCAAGCTATACATATATTATCTACGGCAGCCAGACGCTCCTGCAGGTACACACACACACACACACACACACACACTACCTTCTGTATAGAAAACATACGATGCCTCCCCTACTACACCTCATAACAAAACAGGAATACGTTAGCACTATTTACTCTCTCTCTCTCTCTCTCTCTCTCTCTCTCTCTCTCTCTCTCTCTCTCTCTCTCTCAATCTAATGTGCCGGAGCCCATCACTCGTGCCTCACGCAACGGTATCAGAGCTGTAGAACTTGAGGAACATATTTCGCCACAGCAGGACGGGAACCGTACAACCTTCTGCTACATGGAAACGATTGATGGCTGTTCCAGCCGGCTTCATGGGCCACAGCTTCCAGGGAGGGTACAGAGAGTATCTCGTGGTACTTCGGAAGAGCGAATCCCTGGGAAGAGCCGGCCAGCCTCTCCTGCCTCCTCCACCTTCAAGTAGTGAGAGGAGGGAAGTTTCCACCCGCGGTGACCTGCTGTGGCCAGCCAGCGGTGACCCAAGACCAGACCCAGGGTGACGCACTGTGGCCAGCGGTGACCCAGGATGACGCGCTGCGGCCAACCAGCGGAGACCCAGGCGGGAGGGAGAGCAGAAGAACCCAGGTGAGGAGGCGGCAAAAGTGTGGAGGTTATGGTGGAGCGGCTGCCGTGCACACCTGAGGTACAGCCTGGAGGAGGGCAGGAGGCGGTCTTCCCTCCTCCCCGCCAGCACATGTCCTCCTCGTTTCGTCCCACACGACAAGACAGTAAAGAGCCACAACTTACTGTGGCCGCGTCCGTTGAGTTCATAACTCCGGTCAAGTGCATCATGAACCCTACGCTGCCGTCACTACACCTTAAGAGAGCCTTGAAGATTACCATTTTTCTCCCCCCTGAAGCCGGGCGGACCTCTGGCCAGGACACCCTCCGCTGCTACCTGGTCAACTCGACCGTTTCATACAGCTGGTAGTATTTCTGTGTCATGCACAACACCCGCCTCATCCGACAGGCGAGGTGACGGTGTTCGCAAGAGGAGGAACACTCCTGACAATCACATATCACCACACTTTCCTCTCCTGGTTCTGAGAGCAACTCTTACTTTCCAAAGAGTATAGCTTGAAGTCCTCCATATCCATCATTCCAGGAGGGTTATCAACTTAGCAGACCTGGAATTGGCTGGACCTTCCAGCCTTCTTGCCAGTACTGTGAGGTGCGCCGCCCTACGCCATGGCCTCCAGTAATTCGGGACATCAATTGAGTTAGCTCCTCCAGCGACGACGATGAGGGCTGACCCTCCCGGTACGCCTGTGTCGTGATGTCACCTCACATCATCGTCCTGCTCGCGGTGGCACAAGTGCTTGAAACCCCTTCACCACCACGACTTAACCCCTTCAGTACGATGACGGTTGCGTCGTCGTGGTCAAAGGGTTCAGTTGTACTCGGGGGTTACATGCTATCGTAATCAAGGGTCGCAGCGTCGTGCTCAAGGGTCGTAACGTCGTGCTCAGGGGTCGTGTTCAAAGGTTTAAACATCATATTCTGTACTTCCGCCAGGATCAATATTTTCATTTGCTATTGACTGTCCCAAGATCCTTTTCTTGAAAGGGTCCTGATGTGACTCCAGGACCACCACCCCAAGAGTTCCTGCAGCTCCAAGTCTACGCTACTTTCAGTGGCAAAGAAATGATGGACTCCACTGTACTGAAGAATTCTTCTACGAGACGGTATTCCCCTTCGTCAGCAGATGACACAGAGCTGGTGAAGATCACTCTTCACATGTGGTGTAACCACAGGCAGTCGAAGTTCGGTAACACCATTATATATATATATATATATATATATATATATATATATATATATATATATATATATATATATATATACTAAAAACCTATGAGATGACATTTACTCTAGGAGAAGATGGCGTGCATGAGAGAGCACACAGCCTGACGGGCACACACCATTCCTCACCAGCCAATCCGGAGCCGCTAGACAAAGTATAAACACTTGACTCCAGGCATCATGGTGGCACAACACTCTACCCGAGTCATCCAGGCCGCTTGCCCATCGACTTTTTATAGCGCGATTCTCTTTTATGGTCCCCGATCGCACATACGTGATCCCAGCGCCATTTCCCCCTTAGGCTACATCTGCCGGGTCATTTCCCCTTCTATCGTTCCCCCTATAGCAGGGAATAATCAGATGGAAGATGAAGGATTGGCAGGGAGGATGAAGGACAGCGGGGGAAATATTCCCGAGTCGGCAGTCTTGAGGGAGGGAGGAGACCAAACATGGCGGGGGGGAGGAGGGATGGTGGCCCCGGCCATGTTCGTCTCACACCCGCCACCTGACACTGGCGGTGCCCACACCGACGCGGCTGTTCAAGTCTGTACAACACCGGCAACACTGCCTGCCACAGACACTGCCCCTTACGCCGGCACGATTACTGTGGCACTCCCCCCTAGCATACACACAGGCACTGTCACAATCACAGCCACAGACAGTGCAGAAGACACTGCCAATGACAAACATTGTCGTACAGATACAGACAAGGTATGTTCCTCCCCCCAGCGTCCAGACTTCTCAAGAGGCAGCAGCTGGCCCACAGTTATATCAGTGTTGTGTGATGATGAGGGCCTGCGTAAGCCTACAGCTGTTTATGTTCCCACATTAACCATCATGACGAATGTATGTGGACCTTCACCATCAAACTAGTCACAAAAGCTATACCTAAAAATAGTTTTCTGGTCCAAAGTTTGCTGCTAAAAATAAGTCATCACCATCGTCATTATCATTATTACTATTGTTATTATTATCCTTATCATTATTATCATTATTACTATTATCATTAATATTATTATTATTATTATTATCATTATTATCATTATTATTATCATTATTACTACTAGTACTACTACTACTACTACACCAGGAGACACTTGCCTTCATTAATATTTTGCCAGGAGTTCAACAGAAGGCCAGGAGAAAATCGTGCTGAGGACCTTCCCAATTTTTAAAATTCTATATGCAAAGACACTTGTCTTTGCATATTACATGAACATCATAAATTTGAAATTCCCATCAGTCAGACCTCCTAGGGTTATAGCACCTAGCAAAAAAAAAATCAGTATCTTATAATCAATATGCAAATTTATGCAATTTCGTGCCCCAAAACGTAATGAGACGGTCCCCAGCACGATGGCTGCTTATAACGTAAGAACGAAGATTGTATCATGTATTGTTCTCAGGGTTTCTGAGCTAAGAAGATTGTACCAACAGACAGACAGACTGACGCACGGCTGACGGCATAATATCCCACATTCACAAGGTGTTGTGGCCACACATACAAACGTCTGCCCACACTGTCATCCTACACGGTAATATAAAACCAAGAGGACCTCCCCCAGATTGCATTTACACCCTAGCACACGTTTACACCCTCAACAGCATTTGCACTAAACCAATCCCCCAACATTTACAGTATAAAAATCCCAACGCCAACACCCCGGAAACACACACACACACACACACACACTCCTCGACATTTACACCCTGGCAACACCTAGAGCAGCGGGGGGCTTGCTCCAACACTTCCTCCAACACCTACAGCCCCGCCAACACTGAAAGGGAGAGATGTTGGGGGGCGGACAGCAGTAAGCAGAGAGGGGGCGGGGCGGGGGGATAACGGTGTGATTATGAGCACACACACGAGAGAGGGGGGCAGCCATCTTGTCCTCTCGCTCAGTTAGAATCAATAAGAAACTCCCGGAGATGTTCTTACCTCCCTCCCTCCCTCCCTCGACCCCCTGCCAGGGGGCAACAAACCCCCATGAAGCCTGGGATACCTGCCAGCTGTGTGTGTGTGTGTGTGTGTGTGTGTGTGTGTGTGTGTGTGTGTGTGTGTGTCAGCAGCAGAGCCTTCCCTACCGTCTCGGCTCCCGACCACCACCACCACCACGGCTCCAACATCTTAACCAAGGCCGGGATTTCTCCACACACACACACACACACACACGAGACGCGGCCATACGAGAGTAAAACTCGCTCTATACGGTAAAGAAATACGCAATTACAAAGTAACACACACACACACACACACACACACACACACAATACCTTCCAACTAGACAGACGAAGCTGCTCGATACACCACTGGTGTCACCGTTGACAACAGCTCTGCCAAGTATATTGCCCTCCAGGACACCCTTAACAGCCTCCAGAACTGGACCATCGCCAACCACGTCAACCATCTGCCAAACCAACGACCACTGTCCTGCACATTAGTCCCTCCTCCAACCCTGTCTCACACGAGGCCCCAGCGCCCCCTCCAAGTGGTTCAGTCCACCAAACTTCCCATATCACTATAGACGGTATACTAAGCTGGACAGAGCACGTTAGTGTCATCATCAGATCCTCTAGCTATCGTCTGCACATTGCCCGTCTACTCAAGACACTTGGCCTCCCTGCACCTGTGTACTCCAACAACACTTAACTTTCACTCTTCCCCCTAAATCTCACCTATGCCTCCCCCAGCCTGGTCCTCCCCTACTTCACGACTGGGATTACAAGAACAGGTGCAGCAAGAGGTATGGGAGATCATCGTCAGTCCCTCTTCCTCCACCTATCCAGAGATGCTCAATAAGGTATTGGTCCAGCCTCGCCCTCGTCTCCTGCCATCTGGGATCCCTCGTCCCTGAGATTCGATACAGCACGACTAACCTATCGAGCCCATCACATCCCTTGCAAACCGCTACATTTCTTTTTATTATTGTAATTTTTGCCGCTATCATAGAGGCTACTTTATCGTGCACCCCATGTTCATAGTATGGCCGGTAGGGGGCCACATGCAGTCAATGGGCTGAACCAAGGCGTATGAAGCTGTCAGGGGAAACCATGGAAGGGTATGTGGGGTCTGGCTTTCAAATGAGGGGCTCTGGCTTCGATGTATTAAACATGATAGCTGGAGAGTGGAAGTGAGCGAATGAGGCCATCCTTTGTCTGTTTCTGGCAACACCTCAATATTCCGGGAAGCGGCGAACAAGTATGAAAATAATCAATCTATAGGTGCAGTTAATTCATCAAATGGTTAATCATTCTAAACTACAACGAGCTTTGTAGTAATGGCTTTGATCTAGTACCAAGAGTACTGGTTCCAGGTCTTTCTAGTAGTTCTAATTTTGTTCCAGAGCTGTTCTAATCTAAAGGGTACTGGTTCCAGGTCTTTGTACTACTTCCAGAGCTCTGTACTAGTTCCTGGCTTCATAACATGTCGGGGAGTTATAAAATCCTATAGAGCTCCACAAAGCTTTGTAAGAGTTTCATGGAGCTCTAAGCTTGTGCTGGAGGGCTCTACATAAGTTCTGGAATGCACTTCTGACAAACTCTGTTCTTCTTCCAGTACCTAATTCACTGGTACCAAAATGCTCTAGACTTGTTTCAAAGAGCACTATATTTGTTCAAAATAGCTTTCCTACTGCCTCAAAAGATCTTTAATTGTTGCGAAGCTCTTTCCACCATCTCTCTCTCTCTCTCTCTCCTCTCTCTCTCTCTCTCTCTCTCTCTCTCTCTCTCTCTCTCCTCGGTCGACGGCCCTACATCAGTTCTATACGAGCCCCAGATTCTTGCGCTAGTTTCACACAGCGCAGCTCTATTTCCTGTTAGCTTTTGTGTCAAAGAGCCCTGTACTTGTCTCAGACAGCTCTGCAAGACCCTAAGAGCACCAGGTTTCCCAGAACTCTACTCACCTGAAAAAAAGACGTTAGTGAGGCTTTCCTGGTAATAGCAAAAGGTCTCCAATTACCCCCACGCAGAACCCAGAGCTCTAACTTCGCAGCTGTTTCCAGATATAACAATTACGATCCACGTCACGAACGCCACACTGCCCATTGGCTGGCTTCTGGAACTGGGTGGGGATCATGTGCAGTCTGCCACTTCAAGCACTCTTGCTACTAGTTTTCCAGTAATACGTAAAATAAAGAAACACGAGATAAAATACCATCATCTTCCAACCAATCTTACTATCAATATAAAGATTACATAAACATTAAAAAATTATACCAATTAACAGATGCACTAAAAATAAACAAATATTACATAATAACTATCAAAAAATTACTCTGCAATGAAAATAAACATTTGATTACACAAAAACTATCTAAACACAAATACTCCCCAGTGTCTCGAATAAGACACAACAGAAAACGGTAACTTACAATGCGTCGCCCGCACCCAACACAAGATCTTCTCAGAGTGGTTGTTCCTATACCTGTCTACATAATCATATATATTAAAAAGCAATCAAATACAAAGAGACAACTGTATGCACAACTTATTTTCCCAAGGACTAATTACACTAAACGTCTGAAAAAACTACGCTAACACAGACACATTCACGCGTTCACTTTCGAATTTTTTGGTCTGGCACACAGAAAACGGTGACTTACAAGGGTGGCATCCACGCCAAACTGGAGAGTCGGTGATCGGGATTGTTCCTTACCTTATATTGACTACCAGAGGCTGGCTCGCACCCGTGTCCTCCCCTGGGAAGAAAAAGACAACATATTACTCGTGTGGCCGCCTCAATACCGTACACAATATAATTTCGGTACACCACATGATTACGGTAGGTAAATGGTACGTTAGCATAAATCTCAACCATAACAATCGCGATACACGACATAATTAGAAAATGAATTATACATTACATAATGGCTACACAATTAAGGTTAACGACATGATTATAACACACAACTATGATACACTACACAAGCTTTACATAATAGAGTTACGGTACAAGACAACAATTATAGAACACAAAAACTCCAGGACACATGATCACTATACATGAATGAACACAACAATATTATGGCACAGAACAATTACTGTACACAAAACAATTACAAAATATTTACAATAAGTACGGTACACGGTAAAATTGTTACATAACATGATTTCAGTAGGTTACACATTCTCGTGCTACATAACATTACTAAGGTCATCTACTGTTACTCTACATAATTACCATACAAAATATAATAATGGTAGGATGTTACGTACAAACTATAATAAAGATTCAAACTGAGAGAACTACCCGGATCTGACGTCAACATGTATCCTTCCGCCAGCTGCCCCACCCGACCTCCACACAATCTTCCGTTTTCTCCGACGTGCAAAATGTGATCCTTTTTAACAGCAGGTCTGTCCTCATTTTGATGCCTAAGTGATTTTCTTTTCTCACTAAGCATTGAACTTGATGTGTGCGTGATCAGCACACGCACACACAGACTCTCCCTCAAGCCAAAAAATGAGTGGTATCATACTAAGAACTTTATTAAAAAGGAACAAACTAAAGATGAAAATTTCAAATGTTTATACGGGAAATAAAACTACATACTGTAGTGCTGTATGGTCGCCAGTCATGCGGACTGAGCAAGACAAATTACAGAAATACAACCCAGAAAAACACTTTACAAGGACAACCAGCAAACTGCAGCGTATGTATTATCATGAAAGACTGATATATATATATATATATATATATATATATATATATATATATATATATATATATATATATATATATATATATATATATGGTAGAGGATGTGTGGATCAGGTGTTTGCTTTGAAGAATGTATGTGAGAAATACTTAGAAAAGCAAATGGATTTGTATGTAGCATTTATGGATCTGGAGAAGGCATATGATAGAGTTGATAGAGATGCTCTGTGGAAGGTATTAAGAATATATGGTGTGGGAGGCAAGTTGTTAGAAGCAGTGAAAAGTTTTTATCGAGGATGTAAGGCATGTGTACGTGTAGGAAGAGAGGAAAGTGATGGGTTCTCAGTGAATGTAGGTTTGCGGCAGGGGTGTGTGATGTCTCCATGGTTGTTTAATTTGTTTATGGATGGGGTTGTTAGGGAGGTAAATGCAAGAGTCCTGGAAAGAGGGGCAAGTATGAAGTCTGTTGGGGATGAGAGAGCTTGGGAAGTGAGTCAGTTGTTGTTCGCTGATGATACAGCGCTGGTGGCTGATTCATGTGAGAAACTGCAGAAGCTGGTGACTGAGTTTGGTAAAGTGTGTGGAAGAAGAAAGTTAAGAGTAAATGTGAATAAGAGCAAGGTTATTAGGTACAGTAGGGTTGAGGGTCAAGTCAATTGGGAGGTGAGTTTGAATGGAGAAAAACTGGAGGAAGTGAAGTGTTTTAGATATCTGGGAGTGGATCTGTCAGCGGATGGAACCATGGAAGCGGAAGTGGATCATAGGGTGGGGGAGGGGGCGAAAATTTTGGGAGCCTTGAAAAATGTGTGGAAGTCGAGAACATTATCTCGGAAAGCAAAAATGGGTATGTTTGAAGGAATAGTGGTTCCAACAATGTTGTATGGTTGCGAGGCGTGGGCTATGGATAGAGTTGTGCGCAGGAGGATGGATGTGCTGGAAATGAGATGTTTGAGGACAATGTGTGGTGTGAGGTGGTTTGATCGAGTAAGTAACGTAAGGGTAAGAGAGATGTGTGGAAATAAAAAGAGCGTGGTTGAGAGAGCAGAAGAGGGTGTTTTGAAATGGTTTGGGCACATGGAGAGAATGAGTGAGGAAAGATTGACCAAGAGGATATATGTGTCGGAGGTGGAGGGAACGAGGAGAAGAGGGAGACCAAATTCGAGGTGGAAAGATGGAGTGAAAAAGATTTTGTGTGATCGGGGCCTGAACATGCAGGAGGGTGTAAGGAGGGCAAGGAATAGAGTGAATTGGAGCGATGTGGTATACAGGGGTTGACGTGCTGTCAGTGGAGTGAATCAAGGCATGTGAAGCGTCTGGGGTAAACCATGGAAAGCTGTGTAGGTATGTATATTTGCGTGTGTGGACGTGTGTATGTACATGTGTATGGGGGGGGGGGGGTTGGGCCATTTCTTTCGTCTGTTTCCTTGCGCTACCTCGCAAACGCGGGAGACAGCGACAAAGTATAAAAAAAAAAAATATATATATATATATATATATATATATATATATATATATATATATATATATATATATATATATATATATGGTAGGGTACACAGTACAAGCGGTATGGATATACTGGTACCAGCACTAGTAGGGTACGACTGTCAGTGTGGGTGTGTGTGTGTGTGTGTGTGATGCAGGCGACACAACTCCGGGACCAGTGTTCAGGAAGGTATAAGTTACGTGTGATAACATCGTTGTATTACTTCATAGCAAGAAAAGTTTTTATCGCTATTGTTATGGACTTTCCCTAATGGGTGTGTGGAGGCACTGCAACTTTTATCAAGCACCGGTATATATATATATATATATATATATATATATATATATATATATATATATATATATATATATATATATATGTTTGTTTGTGTGTGTGTGTGTGTGTGTGCGAAGGGTGCTGATATGAGCTTAAATGACAGTGAAATTCACTACACTAACGATAAACTTGTGTCGATGATCTTCAACGTTAACGTTACACATAAATGTTAATAAGGTTAAGCAAGGCTGGGGTCATAAGCTTAAAGTGTTATCAATACGCTTACAAAAGCGATGCACAAAAGATATGATCATTACACGAGGGTTGTGTGTTCACCAACATTTTGTCGTCATAGCATAACAACATATATAACTCCCTCTTTATAAGGGGGAACTCCTCCAGCCTCAGGGTTGCGCTGAAGGACTCCTTTGGAGTACGAAATTCCTCGACCAAGATTGTGCTCCCATTCGTCATCACCAAGGACACAGCCTCGCCAACGACGACTTTTCACTCGCAGCATAACCACAGGCAGAGAGGAGTCCGGTAACGCAATTCGTGATACGCTCAAACAATTATGGTCCTTGTACGTGTTATTGCTAATAATCTTATACAACGATGAAACGCTTTAAATGTTCATGCGCCTAAAATAAAAATGCCATCATTAAGCAAGAACACGCCCAAATGTAAGTGCTTGATGCGCTTAAACATCGTAACGATATGCTCACAAACCCCCTGATGCGCGCGATTATAAGGATGGTGTTGTTGCGCTTCAACAACGTCCCCTGCCTGAACCAAAACGTAAACACACTGAACACTTCACCGCTAACATTGTGTGTCATGAACACGTCATCCTGACGTTACTCCTGCTATTAATACAGCAACACTATGTATAGCGCTGTTTAGCCTAATAGCATATATCAAGGGCTATATATTACATCCACTAACCTTAAATAGCTAATCATATACTCAATGTAAGACAGTAATAATGGCCACCGTCTCATTAAACTCACATTGTGTACGTTCAGCTCGAAACCTGGCTATTTCTAGAACTTTACTCCATCTAAAAATGCTCTGCAATCTCATTTTATCTTGAATTGTCCACAAACAAATAATGATAATATTCATAACATCAATATCAAGAAGAATAACAAGTATCATATAACAATAAAAGAAATTAGTCCATTTTGTTTAAGACTAAGAAATACAGTGTTATCATGACTAGGATAATGAACACCTCTCCCCCCACCCGCCTAGTGAGTCACCCCCAGGAAGTGATACCAGACACTGTAATAATGTGAACCCGATCCTTATAATAATAACAATAATTATCATTGTTGCGCTGAATCGATCATGGCGCACATTTTCTTTCAGTCCATTTTCTTTCAACTGTCTCCCCTTCACGACTCTCTGCTCCTCCCCACAATGGCCAATACAAACACTCAAGCCGGTTGTTCCTCCCCTGATGCTTCCTGGTATTCGGTTACCCAGACATGGAATCACACAGATATATATCTAAAATACGTATCAATAAATATACGTTGAACTTCACTCGCCAGGCGACAAATTATAATGTTCACGGACTCTCATTCAACATTTGTTGAACGTTCGCATGTTCTATTAACAGCAAGAGCAACATTACATCAATACAAGTAAAGAAATAATAAGAAATAGTTATACATATGTACTTTTAGTCATATAATATGTATTACAATATTCAATCAAACTTCAGGAAACTCAAAATATCATATCAATGAAACTTCAGAAGGTAAAAATATAAATTTAGTGCGGTTGTGGGATACGCATGTAAACCAATCACAAATACAAGTGCTTGAGTTACTTCTATGATATCCCTCATCCCTATGATTACATTCACTTAAATCCCAACAAATCCCCTTCCAAACCCCAGTACATCACTGCCCATCGCTCCACTGACTCCTTTCCTATTTACAGAAATCCCTCGTTAAGCAGCCCTAGGAATCTCCTCCCTGAAATCCTTACCATTCCCCCACTCACCAACAGCTTGGCAATCCACTCCCAATTAATCCCTCTCCCTCACATCTATCTCCGAGGAAGATCTCATGGATCGTGCGGGGTGGGGGAGCTGAGGAGTAATTCAATACCTTACTCTGAAAAGCGAGACACACTGAGGTGACCTGTGTACCTCTGCCAAGGGAGGAGAGAGAGAGAGAGAGAGAGAGAGAGAGAGAGAGAGAGAGAGAGAGAGAGAGAGAGAGAGAGAGAGAGAGAGAGAGAGAGTTTCGATTTATAAAGCTATTTTTTCTTTTACCAACCACAGAGGTCTGGAAATTATAACTGGCTATATATATGATGCTACCACTATGCCTCAGACTGTGCCTGGAGTTACTTCCCCCGTGCGGTCCATAAATCAATGTTACCTTCACCGTTAAAACCAACCAACTGATTATGCAATTAGAATATTTTCTCTGCAACTGTATACTTCGCTCCTCATGTAACGTGTGTCTGAATTTTACTGCTATTTTATCTTACAAGATTACATGGAAAGCATGTGATATCTACAAAGTAAACACATTATGAGCATAAAAATGAAGTCCCACTTTAAATGCAGCCTGGCTACATGCAGGTCTGTGTAACTCAACCCTTTAAAAAAAAGTACGACGGGACAGCCCTTAAGATACGATGGCCTGACCTCTGACCTTAACGTCAAAAGCCTCAGGTCATTCGGGTGCGAGGGCAAGCATGGTAGCGGTGTGCTCCAGGGAGGCAGCTTAATGGTAAGTTTATATTCTTAAATCTGCACGTTATGAGTGTGGCCTGACGTAAGTGTGCATTCATATGGGGATTAACCCGGTGGCTGCAGCTGGGCACTGATCTAGGATCAGGTTAGGCCGGGCTCCAGTCCACCGGCGCCGCCATTTGTAAAACAATTGACTTCTGCTGAATAATCTCGGCCGCCAGTTCACAGGGGCAGAGTTTTTGTCTTCTGTTCTGCGACGTTAAGACGTGCACTCCCAGCCGTGATCTGGCGCCTCTATTGTGTCTCGCAGGGAATACCCCCCCTGCGAATCTCTGCCGAGCTGAAACCACGTACGCTATTGTGAGGTTAGGACACGGCGATCCCTTGCAATGTTGCCAGATAACGACTATTCTTTGCGTGTGTGTGTCACTCTAATCCCCTAAGCATAACGGTGCGATCTCGGAGCTCTAAGGCACGGTACCTTCAGCACGATCCTAGGGCATGTTGACCTGGTATATGACATGATTCCTGTGGGTCAGGTCAGAGGTCAGGCAATCATATCCAAGGGTCGTACCAATGTGCTTAAGAATGGTACCGATGTTCTCAAGGGTCGTACCTAAGTGCTCGAGTCGTACCGATGTGCTCAAGGGTCGTACCGTTGTTCTCGAGTCGTACCAATGCGCTCAGGGATTGTACCAATGTGCTCAGGGGTCGTACCGTCGTGCTCGAGATGTTAAATCCTTCTTCACTAGTTTACGCTACAGTTTATGTCAAAAGTTAAGCTGAGAATTCTACTTCAGCTTGGCTTAAATACAAATGATTTAGCGTCTCAATTCAGCTGGCTACAATCCCAGGTAAATATGCTTATACAAGATTATGTAATAAGCTTACACCATATCTTATGTTCTGTTCCAACAGCATAATGATTTAACTACCCTGAGGTTAATGTCGTTAACCCGGAGCAATACATGCAATTCTGATAAATGGGGTCATGGCTGCATTCACTGACTTAGCTTATCCATGGCCAACCTAACACTACCCATATGGCAACAATCGCTGGGTCAGTTTACCATACCTACCTTATTCACTGTAATATAGACAATCTGTATGTCATCTACAGCCCTCACTAGATCCATCTGACATTCCCTATGGCTTTCAACTGATGTCGAAGAAATAAAATAGGACCAGCACAGCCTATACGTTATATCCAACATCAAAATAAAAAAAATTATACGTAAAGTACGTACGTATGCAATATATTGGATAAAACATCCAAGAACTGAGACGTTCACGAGTGGAAAACCTCACTAATAACGAACCACCTCAGCTAAGAACTTCAAAAACAACCCATTCAATCAACCAAATACCAACTTACTACAAATCAACTACTAACTTAGAAAGCAAAATAGCAATCCAAGCTTCAGCAACAATAAAAACAGGTGTTCATTATCCAACACACAAACACGCAGACACCAGCCATGGTTCAATTGAATCGCATTTCATATCAACTACAAAGTTACTGGACAAAGTTAAGCACAGCTACACTGGTAATCCAGCCAGCCAGGTTACTGGTGAACGCAGCGGCCATCACAGTGAGGTAGCGGCGGGAGTGACCAGCGGAGGAGGCCAGGCAGTAGAAGTATCTAGCATGGCTTGTCCCGAGAAACGCGGCGGGAATCAATAAGGAATTTTCTGGGTAGCTGTAAGTGTCCCCCCCTGCCCGCCGCCCCACCCGCCACCACCCAACAGAAAACGAAGACACTCAACCGCAGCAGCAGTGGATGGATGTACGACCCGCCTGGTAGAGAGGCCAAGGGAGAGCAGCTGGAGGGGGGGAAGAGCAGCACAAGGAGGGAAAGAGAGAGAGAGGGGGGGGGGTGGGATGGGGGTAGAGGAGAGCAGCACAAAGAGAAAGAAGATGGAAGAAGAGGAGGACGAAAGAAAGTGATACATCGACAGCAAGTGGCATAGTAAATGAAAACAGGAGGGATCAAATAGAAAATGGAAGTACATCAAGGCTGGTAGAGATCGTGAGGTCAAGAGGATTTAGTAAGTGAATCCCTTACAGAGAAGAAAACGGAAGGGGAAGTACCAGATGAACGATAAGTATTTCCCGTGGAATTAATAACAGCCGGACGTGTGTGGGAAGGGAAGGAGGCTTATGATGCGATGGTAAACGACTCCTAATTAGCCAATCAATGTCAATCACACACCACAACCACCATCCTACATGATTATTATACCACACCAATTAATACAGACACCTTACCCACACACACTATGTATTGCACCTAATCACACAGCGCTCCCTAATTACTCCAAATCATTCCAACACATCACAATGGATCGCTACAAATCTAGTCGCACCTTTACTCTCTCTCTCTCTCTCTCTCTCTCTCTCTCTCTCTCTCTCTCTCTCTCTCTCTCTCTCTCTCTCTCTCTCATTTACGACAGGTGATAGTCGGTCAGTGTGAGGTCGTGCCATGCGACACATGCTGAGGTTCTGGGGTTGGGAGAGTCTTGATGTCGACTTCATACACACTCGTGGAACAACCTTGTTTATCTGTAAGTCTAATATTTACATATCTGAGCATGACGGTACGATGTCTGAGTATAGCAGTATGATCCTTGAGTACGACGGTACGATCTATGAGGCACGACGGGGCGAACCTTGAATATGACGGTACTACCCTTGAGCAAGGTGATCAGGTCAGGTCAAAGGCCAGTCCATTACACTCAATGGTCGTACCTTCGTACTCAAGGGGTCATGCACTATACACGTTCATTTACCAAAATCTGGTTTCAGTAAAGTTGATTTCCATTCAGGCCATTTCTCAAGTGGTGACGTATACACATCTACGTTTTAACAAGTGTGTTGCTGGCATAGTGTGCACCTGGGCCGTGTTGATCATGTATGTTTGTCTACCGCATGATGACGACACTTGTGCATGTTGCAGTCTCTTTCAGTGAGCCAAGTGTTCTACTGAGGCAACCATGGCGGCGACAGAACCTCTGCGTGTGCTTCATCTCGGCAAACCCTCCTGCTTCCTATGGTGACGCTACCCGCGGCGGTACACATAACCCTCGTACAAGAGCAAGAGGTGTGATCAGTGTCAACGCTCATCTGGGTTCCCCAGGTCTCGGGACCCAACCTATCATTTCTTTTTTACGCAAAGGTGACGTCTCTCTCACGTTACCATCAGTCCAGGTTCCGTACTGTGACATGGCGTCTCCTTCCCTTCCGTTCATGCCGGGGGTGCAAACTCCCCCCTAATGTTTATTTTCAGGGCGGCCACTGAAGACTTGGTTACAACCACGTATCCTTCCTACGGCACCACAGAGCAACCCTCACCACACATTACATCTCTGAAACACATTCCTGCCTCTCTATCTCCACACAAAAACAGACATTTTCCCTAAATTATTTCCTTTAGTCATATATAGAGCAGCAAATTACGAAAAATCAGTTTAAGACCATCGTGAGATTATATCCGAAGCCTGATTCACTTACCGGCAGTTCATCGATCCTGAGGCAATACTTAAAAACACTAAACTTTCGGTCTGGCTTCTTTACAGGTAAAGTCTTGCGGTGTGAAGGGAGGGCAAGTTAAGGTCACCTGACGCCAAGTATGGTTTTTCGCTGTCTGGAGCCCCCAGAGGATCTCCACACGGTATCAACGACAAAATTGACTAAAGGACAGACAGAAAGTTTTCTATACCTGGTTCACGTTTTTTTTTTTTTTTTACGAAGACAAAAGGTGTTCTTTAAGTAGTTGTATCAACGGTCTTTTGAAAACCGACTTCGTAAGGGTTTTCTCTGAGTAACTCCGAGGTTGCAATTACGGTAACCACAAGTCGTTTTCTTTGGAGTACGTAACGGGGCTTCTGTCATGGTTTTCCTGGGGAGGTACACATGTGGCCGGCTTTATGTACCAATATAATGGTTTCTTTAGAGAGCGAGGCAAGGTTTTCTTTCATCAATCTGGCACGTTTTCCCTTGCCTGTTCGGTAAGGTTTCTCCGTGTGGCGAGATATGGTTTCATCAGACAAGTTGGTAACGAAGAAATATTTCTCTCCAGCGTCTCTTAACTTATCCTTCATGACTCCTTCAGCACGACGGTACGACCCCGTGGGAAGGTCGGTACGAATCTTGAGCACGACGGTACGTCCACAGGGAAGGACGGTACGAACCTTGAGCACGACGGTACGTCCACAGGGAAGGACGGTACGAACCTTGAGCACGACGGTACGTCCTCAGGGAAGGACGGTACGAACCTTGAGAACGACGGTGCGTTCGTTGGGTAGGACGGTACGAACGTTTGGCACGACGGTACGTTCGTTGCGAAGAACGGCACGAATATTTGGCACGACGGCACGAACCTTGAGCAAGAAGGTACGACCTTTAGATATGATGGCCAGGCGTTGGGCGTGACTTTATAAGTCAAAGACTTTAGTCAGACACCATGACTTAGGTGCATTATCATATTCACAGTCAAACATCCACAATAACCATTAAATCGTTGTTTATTTAAGGGATGGGATGTGACTGTGAAGGAAGAGAACAGAGGTACAGATATAGTAATCAAACGCGCGCGCGCACACACACCCAAGCGTTTGTGTTTGTAAACCAGTGACCACCATTAGTGAGAATCCAATTCGTTTACTGTATTCAAGGCCTCTCTCTCTCTCTCTCTCTCTCTCTCTCTCTCTCTATATATATATATATATATATATATATATATATATATATATATATATATATATATATATATATATATTCATCATTACCGAGTATTCTCATTATGACTTAGCGCCATAGCACATGATGTTGGTACTGATAGCACCATAGCTTGTGGTGTCAGTATATAATACATATTACAGTGCCCAAACACGAATCTCACTCTCAGATATACTGTAACTGCGTTAACTAACTTGCCTCCAGCATGCTTCAAATATAAATTAATCTCGTCTCTTTCTCACTGGTCGTTAACACCAGCCTCCAAATCGTCTCTCACATTCCTCACCACTTGATAACAGACTGGTGGAGAGGACCAGGAAGTTCCTGGATCACCCACGTTTAAACCAGGTGAAAAAGAACCACCAGACGAGCGAGTGACTCTTCCCTTTTTCTTGACTGCTACACTGCGTCCGGACGCCCCTCGCTCTGTCCACCCTCCTCCTGCCCCCTAACATCTCTCCCTCCCTCCCTAGCAATCCCTTTCCATCCCTCCTCCTCCTCCTCCTCCTTCCATCCCCCTCCGGCCTCCCAAGTCCACCCCTCCACCTGGGTGATCCAGCGACACCCGTGAATCAATAAGCACCACAGAGGACAGTCACCCCGAAGGACTCGCGTTTTCTATCCAGCTTGAGTTAAGGCGTGTGTGTGTGTGTGTGTGTGTGTGTGTGTGTGTGTGCCAGGAGCCCGCGCGCCGCGCCCGCCCCTTCTCAACCACCGGCCGCACTCCACTCACCGTGTTATATGACACCAGTCTGACACTTTTATCAACGTTGCCACTTTCTCCTGCTGCACACAATATTTCCTAGGATTAATTTCCACTCTGCTGCTTCGCAAACTAGATTTCTGGAGGTTTTGATGATGTTGCGACGTAATGGCCATCCTCTAACCTCAATAAATCACCTACGCACGAGCTGAGATCCCAGGTTGATGTACCTCGTAGCTGGCTGGTGGAGAACTCATCATGTGGGTACATTGTGAATCAAACATTAACTGGTTGTGCTCCATGATCACGACGGTACGGTCCTTGACCACCAAGCGACCGTGCGATCCTCACACACGACGGTACGATCCTTACACATGACGGTGCGATTCTTACGCACGACGGTACGAACCTTACATATGACGGTACGATTCTTACACACGACGGTACGATTCTTACACATGACGGTACGATTCTTACGCACGACGTACGATTCTTGACCACGACGGTACGATCCTTACGCACGACGGTACGATCCTTACACATGACGGTACGACTCTTACACATGACGGTACGATTCTTACGCATGACGATACGATTCTTGACCACGAAGGTACGATCCTAATGCACGACGGTACGATCCTTACGCACGACGGTACGATCCTTACACATGACGGTACGATTCTTATGCACGACAGTACGATTCTAGACCACGACAGTACGATTCTAGACCACGAAAGTACGATCCTAATGCACGACCGTACGATCCTTACACACGACAGTACGATCCTTACACATGACGGTACGATCCTTACGCACGACGGTACGATCCTTACACATGACGGTACGATTCTTACACATGACGGTAAGATTCTTACGCACGACGGTACGATTCTTGACCACGAAAGTACGATCCTAATGCACGACGGTACGATTCTTACACATGACGGTACGATTCTTACGCACGACGGTACGACCCTTGGGTATGACGGAATGGCCTAAGACCTGACCCGCAAGTGTTTGGTCAAACAGCCAGGCGATTGTGCCAAAGGGTAGTACCGTAGTGCTCAAAGATCGTACCGTCGTGCTCAAAGATCGTACCGTCGTGCTCAATGGCTGTACAGTCGTGCTCAAGGATCGTAATGTCGTGCTTAAAGATCATACCGTCGTGCTTAAGAACTATATATTCGTGCTCAAGGATTGTACCGTCGTGCTCAAGGATCGTACCGTCGTGCTCAAGGATCGTGCCGTCGTACTCAAGGATCGTACCGTCGTGCTTAAAGATCGTACCGTCGTGCACAAGGACTGCACCGTCGTGCTCAAGGATCGTACCGTCGTTGCTCAAGGACTGTACCGTCGCGCATTAAGGATCGTACCGTCTTTCTCATGGAATGGCATGTCCTCAGTAGAACCATTAGGGTGACAGGCTGGCGGTAGCAATGTGACACACGAGACAACCCAACCCTGCAGTGTGAGAGAGTCGACCCGGAATTCTGAGGAGTCACGTCTTAGCACCAACCACCACGCATTACACCAGTACATGGCTGCAGGAAGAGGGGCACTTAGTAGAAAATGAAATGAGGAAAATCCGCAAAGCTGTACAAGTTAAATGGGAATAAAATGATTAAGACACCGTGAGCCATTAAACACGATAAAGGATGTCATATTTCTTGATAAAGGAACTATTTCATCAGACAAATAAAAATAACAATAAAACTTATCAGTTTTACAAGGAAGAGAAGCAGAAACAGACGATAACAATACAATAACAGGAGGCTGTGTGTGTATCACCTTCAACTTACTTGACTTAGCTTTCCCATCTGTCGAGGTCAGTACTGGATACCCCCTTCCTTCCCATGTTCATCCTTAGTACAAGTGTTCATCCTTAATACAGGTGTTCATCTCTACTCAACAACGTTCATCCTTACTATGGGTGTTTAACCTTACTACCAGGTGTTCATCCTCATTACAAGTGTTCATCCCTCCGCTACTGGTGTTTAAATCATATTACATGTGTTCATCCCTATTCTCCTGGTGTTCATTTTTACTACAGGTGTTCATCCTTAACTCTCCTGTTGATCATCCTTGCAACAAGTGTTCATCCATAATACTGGCGTTCATCCATACTCGTGGTGTCCGTTCTGTCTACTGACATTTATCCTCACCCTCATAAAACTCGTTCTTTTTCTCGTACAGATCTTATTTCCCCACTCAATTTGTACCTATGTAGCAACATCTCCGAATGAGCAAGCGGCAAGCAACTGCAATCCAGCCGTGCTAGAACGTAAATTCTCTCTGCATCCATTTCTTGTCATTCGCTTTCCTCTGTTCAATTTCAAAACACCGCAGTATAACCAAGTTATATTATAAACATGATAGGCTCAACCACAGCTTCCACTCTGCCTCAACCACAGCTTCCATTCTGGCCTAACCAAAGCTTCCACTCTGGCTTAACCATAGCTTTCACTCTGGCTCAACCATAGCTTTCACTCTGGCTCAACCATAGCTTCTACTCTGGCTCAACCACAGCTTTCACTCTGGCTTAACCATAGCTTTCACTCTGGCTCAACCATAGCTTCTACTCTGGCTTAACCATAGCTTCCACTCTGCCTCAACCACAGCTTTCACTCTGGCTCAACCATAGCTTCCACTCTGGCTCAACCATAGCTTCTACTCTGGCTTAACCATAGCTTCCACTCTGGCTCAACCACAGCTTCCATTCTGGCTTGACCAAAGCTTCCACTCTGGCTTAACCACAGCTTTCACTCTGGCTCAACCATAGCTTCCACTCTGGCTTAACCATAGCTTCCACTCTGGCTCTACCATAGCTTCCACTCTGGCTCAACCACAGCTTCCACTCTGGCTTAACCACAGCTTCCACTCTGGCTTAACCATAGCTTCCACTCTGGCTTAACCACAGCTTCCACTCTATCCTGGAAACCGCATAATCAACACCGAAATTTCTCCCTCCCAGAAGCTTGGGGTCTCATGTTGGTGTCGTATTATCTTTACGCGTCCTATGATGGAGCTCACATGTTTGATAAGGCTCCTCCGCCAACTCTATAAATAACTAGAGTGGAATTAAAGCCTGGCGTCTCATTCATCCTCCTGGCACCACCTATCTTCATCCTTCCTTTACTGTCTCCCTCAGTGTTGCTGCCCTCCTCTTGTTCTACAGGTAGTGTGTCAGCCACTGCTCTCGTATGTCCCCGCGTCTGGCTGCTGCTTCCCAGTTTGTGTGTGGGGACCAGCCACTCGAGGAATGTCCGTTGTGATAATGCCTCCTTCTCAAAGCTAGTCCGTCGAGTTCTCTTCCCCCTCTCGTCCTTCCCTCCTCCTATAACCTTTTCATATTGCAAAGTCAAGTCTACAAAAATCTGCGGGTAAAACTAACGACTTTGACTGACAAGACGAAATAACGATAACAAGAATGTCAAAAAAGAAAACAAGAAAACAAGAGAAAGTGACAGTCAAGGAATGAAGAGGACAAGAAAGAAAAAAAAAAGCAAGACAAAAAAATCTGGACAGAACTTAAACAAAGTCTGTTAAAAGTGAAAACAAAAAATGGGGAGGTTCCATGAATCATCTTTATAACAAAAGGGCGCAAAGTAACGGACACAAGGACAGGAAACTGAATCTGAACAATAAAGTGATAAATATAGAAAATATATGGATGAACCAGGGGTGAAGTGT
>NC_092235.1:17061235-17268735 GCF_036320965.1 Panulirus ornatus
CGCGATCTACACACAGAGAGCGTTCTACAGCTACGGCCTTACACCTACAGGACTTGCCTGACGACCCAGGATGGTCTGTGCTCTGTGACCGGACTCTGCAGCTGTACCTGGAACAGAAGAAACATTATCACCAAGACGGAAAGACGAGATAACATTTCCAAAGAAAATTCATTTCTATTTCCTTTAGACACACAAACTTTCTATCGCCTCTTTTTCTGAGGGAACTCTCGTCTTTTTTCAACATTCTCTTTGGCAAATATATTTCTTAAAAGGAAGAGTAAATCGCTTTGTCCATTCCCATCTACGATTACCACAAGCAAACTTCTCATAATACGCAAGCATGTTAACACAGGATACAAGTGCAAGCTTACATACTAAAGTAATACAAACTTACATCTTAAAAAGACTTTCACATTTAACACCATCGGTCATAACCCTTGCCTCCACCCACCTTCCCCTCCCACAAATGGTCCTCAAACATGGGTCTTCTCTCTGTAACGAGAGTTTTATCTCCGGGATGGTCTCCCAGTAGGGAAGACCTCACCCTTCAGTGACACAATGGCTCTCATTACTGGCCCTCGAAGTCCTGCCAGCCAGGTTAGTAAGCAGGCACTGCATCCCCTGCTAGAGAGAGAGAGAGAGAGAGAGAGAGAGAGAGAGAGAGAGAGAGAGAGAGAGAGAGAGAGAGAGAGAGAGAGAGAGAGAGAGAGTAGCCTTGTGTTGCAGAAACCTTATCCAGTGATAAGGAGGAGACCTTATCTCACCACCATGTTCATGATGCTATGATCTCATCCAGTAATAATGAGGGTCCTCCTCCTCCTCCTCATCATCATCATCATCATCACACGTGGTTCGGGAAATCAACACCGTCTGTGATGCTCCAGCCTTCCCCTGACATGATGTCACGACAGAGGAAATACAGCAACACACTATAACCCTCAGAGACCTGGCCTAACTGAACGCTGATCCTCACAGACATCTCGAGCTCCTTCAGTCACCATCACCTCTCCTCCCCAACTCCCTCCACTCCCACTCCATGAAGCATGAGCCATGCAAACTCCCCCCACCCCAGCTCCCTCCCTTTGAAAAACAAAAAAGGCTCTGTTTCATCACCAGTCAACACAGAACAACTAACTGCAATTGGAATCCTACTCCTCCTACCCCCGGCGTTTTGCCGGCGGCCTCCACGAACCGTGCGTGCACTCCTCTGTCCGTGAACATTTTACGAACATCAACGAAATCTTTTTTCCCCCCTTTCTTTTTTTTTTTTTTTTTTAGTATTTCAGGAACGTTCCCTGAGCCGCCCCCCCGAGAGCAAGTTGCTAATGGCCGCCGCGTTTTTCTGGTGCCGGGATCTCTCTCTGCCTTTGCCACAAAAGATATTTTTTCATCCAAGTGGGATTTTTGAGGAAGTGTTGCCAGTGGTCCGCTCCAACCACTGTGAACATTGAGGGCTGGCGGGAGGAAACGATCTCCACGGGGTAATTACTCTCCCTCCAACCTTCCTCTCTCAGTATTGGTCAACTATAGTTTTTCCTTAGTGTGTGTGACACAGGTCTACGCACCTACACCTCAGCTGAGGAGAACCAAAAATTATATATATATATATAACCAGAGTGAACCTGGGGTCAGATTATGACAACAACAGACTGTCGGCCATTCCTGGCCATCCAGAGACCTGTAACTCAACACTGTTTATTCCTTTTCTTTTCGTGAGAACAAGAGCTGGAGTGTTGCCGCTAACTTGAGGGTATTGCCATGAAGCAACACAGCCCAGACCACAAGCCGTGCCTGCCAGCTACCTACCACCAGCTGGGCCCAAATCCAAGGCTCACCGGGGAAAACTCACACATCAAAGAGACTTTTTCCCACGGAATCCAACGATTTCTGCTTTCTACATGCGGTAAAGCCTGTAATCCTGTTATAAATGTAATTTTTCTGAATAAATTACTATTAGTAAGAACGCAAATGTTGAACACACACAAACACACACACACATTTACATTAAACGGAGGTACCCAAACAGACACATGGCTTTCATTCCATCATCCCTCGCCACAGACTATAACGCGGGTTCATTCCACCATCCCTCACCATAGACGAGGAATGGCATAAACGCCTCTGGTCAAACAAAGACCTTTTGTGACCTTTGTAATCCCTCTGCGCTACCGCCCACAGGATGAGCATGGGGTGCACAATACACCAGCCAGGATTACCGTCACGAATCACACCCATCCTCTGGTGTCTCACGGATAACACACAACCTTTAAGCCTGCATTACCTCAAGTGCGGGTTAGACCACTGTTACATGAACAACATTTCATGCCAAGTGCTTCCCTGTGTGTGTGTGTGTGTGTGTGTGTGTGTGTGTGTGTGTGTGTGTGTGTGTGCACGTAATTCGTCTGGCAAGGATTAACAGTTTCCTCCCTGCCACTCCTGAATCATCTTTCATGATTACCACCATCGCCATTATGATCGCCAGATAATCATTATCATCATTACCAGTATCTTACAATAGGCTGAACGTGACACTACATCACGCAAGGGAGAGACTCCACACACTGCTGGAACTGCACCAGTCCTATGGTGCGGCTCATACATTCTCGCTAACCCAACAAATACCATTAACTGAGAGGCTTATGTGTCTATGTATCAAGAGACAAATGTTTACTATAACACTGTGGGTGAATGTGACCACGCTGAGGGAGGCACACAGCTGTACACTGGGTGGGAGGAGGGTTCAGGAAGCCCACACCTCTCTCCTACTTCCATCTTCACTGATAACAGGCCTTGTGTTATCTATCGTTGTACTGTTATCATAATTATAACAGTCCAGTATCCTGTCATTATCACAACCGTTATACACACTAGCCATTACCGAATCGTCCAATGACCGTAGTTATCAGTACGTAACACCAGGGCCCTACCATTATACCACTTGTCGTCATCATCACAGTCTACCACTAGGAGCGGGTCCTCTCCCTAACCCCCACCACCACACATTCCTCCCCTGACACACACTACACCCTCTCCTTCATCCCCCATCTCCAGCACCAGAGCCCCACTGCCCCTCCTCACCCCACACACTAACACAGCAAGAGATATGCAAGTAGGAAGCTCGCCAGCCGGGAAGCCAAAGTGCGTTGACTCTGGTAAACAGGACGATAAGTTCCAGGAGGTACTACACTCACTGGAAATACACTTACATGAAATACGATGTTCCATAAGGGATTAGGACCGCTGGTGATCTACCTTTCAAGTGTTATCTTTTGTCTCTGTTGAGTCTGATGCCAGAGGTTTTCTCCCGTGCTGGTTACGTCTACGTTCCAGGGGCTTTCTTCGGCCTCTCTCAACTTTACGTCGGTGCCACAAGTTTTCTTCTGTGTTGGTTACGTCTAGGTTCCAGGTGCTTTCTTGTCCGTGTTAACACAAGGTTCCAGGTGCTTTCTTGTCTCTGTTGACGCTCGGTTCCAGGAGTCTTTCTCAAGCGCTGGTCAAGTCTAGGTTCCAGGAGTGTTCCTCGGCCTCCGTTAACCCAACGGGTTTAAAGATGTTTTCCATGCCTCTGGAGACTCCAGTTTCCATGTTGACATAAGTCTAAGTGGCAATTATTTCTGTAAAAGGAACATGTGTTCAAGTTACAAAAATCTCAAAGATTGTCTGAGTCGACGCAGGGAATTCTACGGTCGATAAACGTATCTACGTTCCAAAACAGGTATCAACTGCTCCTAAAGTCCCTCCAGCCTACGATTCCACCGTGGGTACCAATCCTTCCCATAGTCCCTCCAGCCTACAATTCCAACATGGGAACCAACTGTTCCTACAGTCCCTCCAGCCAAAAATTCCAGCACAAGTAGGTACCAACTGCTCTTACTTACATTCCCTCCAGGGTACATCGAATGGGTTGTCTGCAACCAGTACGATCCAAGATTCCAAGTCACTTGATAAAGAACGTCTGGAAAACCAATGTTCTGTTCTAGTGGTTCATGGCAGTTGTGGCTATATTTAGGCTGGTCATGTAACCTGTCTCGTGATAGCTATGTTGAGGGAGATTCCCCCGTAAATACCCTGGCAATTCGGTCCATAAACGCAAGCCTTAACCTGGTGAAAGTTGATCCATTAGACTGTTGGGTGCTGCTGTTGCCTTAATCACTGCAAAACATCGCAGGTGATTTGGTCTGGTACTAGAAGAAAAAGCTTTTTTTTTTCTCTGAAGAAGTCGAACAGGCTGTGCATAATGTAGGCTGAAGCCCCCGGGAAGAGACATATGTTATTTTCCCTAACATAGCCTGGCAATGGAGACCGGAACTTTCATGGATTCAACTGACACAGCTTCTACCACATCTCTCATTCCACCCAGGGATTACTTTCGTATGTGCCTCAGCCACTACGCTCTCCAGCATCTTCCTGATACATGTATATATATATATATATATATATATATATATATATATATATATATATATATATATATATATACACACAAACCAAGGTACAACTCTCGTATCTACCATCTAATGTATATATATATATATATATATATATATATATATATATATATATATATATATATATATATATATATATATAGTTAGGGCGTGTCTAGGTTGTTCATTCCTCTTTGTGTATTCACGAAAGTAATATGGGGTAGTAAAAGACCTGGAAGATGTTTTTCAAACTCTGCAATGACGAGAGAGAGAGAGAGAGAGAGAGAGAGAGAGAGAGAGAGAGAGAGAGAGAGAGAGAGAGAGAGAGAGAGAGAGAGAGAGAAACTACTTAACCCAACCATCCGGGGACTCATCAGCTGCGGTAAACATGCGTTGAACTCTCACAGGAAGAGGGGAAGGGAGCGGGGTTGGGGGGTTGGGGGGGCTGGGGGACTGGGATCAAGGTTAAATACCGGAGGAGGATTATTCTCGTTGTTTTCATCTTGCACAAGCTGTAATCCTGCAGACACCTTCCTCCAGCTGGCGTCAGGGACGGTCAGGTCAGGTGACATGCCACAGAAACAACCACATACAAGTGTTGTGCCACAACACTTGTAAATTACCTTGGACAAATACCGTTGCTATTACATCTCCCTTAACCTGAACCTCTCTGTCTGAAAGGCCTTGCAGATGGCGCACGGTGTTCATCTCGAGAGCACGACGGTACGAGCCTTGAGCACGAAGGTCGTGCACGACGGTACGAGCCTTGAGCACGAAGGTCGTGCACGACGGTACGAGCCTTGCGCACGAAGGTCGTGAACGACGGTACGAGCCTTGAGCATGAAGGTCGTGCACGACGGTACGAGCCTTGAGCACGAAGGTCGTGCACGACGGTACGAGCCTTGAGCACGAAGGTCGTGCACGACGGTACGAGCCTTAAGCACGAAGGTCGTGCACGACGGTACGAGCCTTGAGCACGAAGGTCGTGCACGACGGTGCGAGCCTTGAGCACGAAGGTCGTGCACGACGGTGCGAGCCTTGAGCACCGCGGTACGACCCGTGGGTGGCCAGAACTCTGACCTGACCTTTAAGGTGCCATCACCAACACCTGTACCTTAGGGCAGGTCCAAGTGAGGTCACAGCACGACTGGAACTATACAGTACCACAACAGCCAGGGGAGGAGGTGGGGAGGGTGGGTTCAGCCCCTGGTTACAGGGAGGAGGGAGACGTAAGTACCCCCAGCTACCGGAGCCCTCCCCCAGCCTGACACTAGGCAGTCAAGTGGCTTTCCTCAGCCCCGTGAAGCCTCCTCTTAACACGCCTTCACACACCTGATGCCCGACACCCACTACCAGCCCACTCACTATACCGGGTCACTCACAATAACATTACACTGTGGTTAAAGACCCAACCATCGTATAAACCACTTCAAACTAACGTCCTATCCATTATATAAAACCCTCCTCTAGCAACCCATCCGTCATTAAAGACCCATACATCATAAAACCCACCTGCAATTGACGACCCCACGCGTTATAAAGACCACCTCTACTAAACGACCCATCCATTACAAGAGTACAATGGCCATCTCTCGTTAGGAACCCATGCAGTGGACAAGGCGGTGTCCAGGTTTTCAGTTGAACACAGTAACACCAGCAGCATAATAACACCTTCTCTCCTGCTAACACCTGCCCCACCTTCCCTTCCCCGGTAAAACCAGTACTGCCCATCTGTGCTTCATCAAGCTCCAGATACACTAACCATGATATAAGGGGTGATCACGATCACTCCCCTCCCCGGCCCCCCAGTGGAAGAGGTCACTACTCCCCCAACCCCCGATAACAGGGGTCCCAGCCCCAGGTATCGGGGGTCCCGGTCCCCCAAGGTCCCAGGACGCTCGCCAAGTCCACTTCAGAGACCCACAAGATGGCGCCTGGGTAGGGTTACTTCCCTCTGGACAAACCTCAACGGAGCTGGTCGACTCGTCAATGATTCTGACATGTCTATATCATCAATCTTTTCCCCTACAGACCCTAAAACTGTCTTCAGTTTCAATTTTTAATCGTGTGTCGTCTATATACAACTGTGTTGGATAGAGAATTCCTCCGCCATCCACACTTATATCAAACTTTCAAGTTTATTTTCTCTCAAGTATTCCTTACGATTGTTTTCACAGTCTTCTTCCCTCCCAGCTCAATCTCGGGCCAAACTAAGCCGCTGCTCTTTGATGAACCAAACTGGTCGAGGATGTGACCCGTACCATTCACATCCACAACGTAGCCACTTTCCTTCTTCGTGACATTACCCGCTTAAACTCGATGGCACGACCCTTGAATACGACCTGACCTTCGTGAGTCACGTGTGTGGGTCCAGACCACCACATCCTGTGGGTCGTTACGAAACGTCATGCTCAAAAAAAAAAAAAAAAAGTAATTTTAAATGAAAATCGATAGACTAAATTCAAATCCATGAGTCATTAAAAAGATATAAAAAAGGAGATAATTCGGGGCTTCCTCAGGAGTGTGAATGTTCGGGTCACTGACGCACGTGGGATGTGAACCAATAACATCGTTTGTTTACGTTTTTCGGCTGCATCTCGTGATCAGCTGATGAACAAGGCACAAGACCCGGACTGTAGCTGCCTCCTTGCCCAATGCTGCCAGAGCCGGAACTCATTCTCTTGTATAATGTCAATGTGACTCTTAAATGGCTCTGAACCTCCTTGATCGCGTACAAGAAATGATAATGTGTCAAGAAACTGTGGTCTAGTTTTACTGGTCTCGGGGCGACGTGAGAGCAGGTCTCCGAAACAAAACATATGAGCATCGACAACGCCTGAT
Source organism: Panulirus ornatus (assembly GCF_036320965.1). Lineage (NCBI taxonomy): Eukaryota > Metazoa > Arthropoda > Malacostraca > Decapoda > Palinuridae > Panulirus > Panulirus ornatus. Next base: position 17,068,504 of record NC_092235.1, read on the forward strand.
ACACTGCACGGCCACCGGCCAAACATAAACGTTAATCAATTAAACAAACGAGGATTAATAACACTCATAAAACATCAACAACCTTCAGCTAGACAGTGGAGCATCAATCTCCACCACACAGCCAAAACATCAACAATCCGCAAAGGGGAAAAAACATATGCAAATATACACCAACCTAACTTAACACAGGAACTCTGTTCAGTACAGAGGAGAACCACCACAAATTCTAGTAGCCAGTGGAATGGAACCGAGTCAATAAGACGCAGGAGGGAGGAGCGGGGATGCCCTCAACCTCAGGCCAACTGTTCATATCATTTTTCCCCGTGTGTGTAAAATGGCAGAGCTGGGAATAACATGCCCCCCCCCCCCCCAAACCCAACCCCGCCTACATATTGCCTGACTAACTCCCCCGCCCGGCCCAACAATGGTTCCCTCCCGCTAACTTTATCGCTACAGTTCCAAATGTTTATAGATTTGCTGTTAACGGATTCGCTTGACAATGTTTCAGCCACTCTTTTTTTTCCCCCCAGTTGAGAGAGCAATGTTTAAAAGTTGTAATTAACGGTCGGGTTGTTAATCCTAAGTTAGGCTATCCTCCTCTCACTGCGCTGCAAGTTTATGTCTGCCGTTAACAATAATTCTGAGAATTCATGACATTTTATTGAGTGGTGTTTCACAATATTTTACCAGTGATGGGGAACCAGGAGGAATATTTTCCCAACTGTGGAGCACAGCATGACAGCCGGGCTAAACATGCAGCTCACGGCCCCGCAGGCTTTATGCAGCCAATCACTGTCACTCACTGATAAATCCTGATTACTATATTTTCATGTGACATCTGCCATGAAATGTTCCCAGAACAAAATTACTGTAAATATACGCGATACTGCGGCCGGCCCAGTCCCACGCTGGCGAGGCGGACGCTGCCTGGCTCCCAGCGAGGGACGAATCACCAGCGGCCTGAACAGTACTTACTTACTTACTTTCCTACCTACATACATACTTACTTACTTACTTACTTACCTACCTACTCACTTACTTGAAAGCACTTACGATGAGATTTGGCCAAGAGGTAAGACTACAGATGGTGCTCACTACTGGAAAACACACCGTTTCTAAGAACGACTTGTGTGAGTTACGTGATGTCAAGAGATGGTGAGGATGTTCGTTTGAGGGTGAGACAGAGAGAAAAGACAACAACCTGGCTCAGGGAAGAGAACCTGACAACCAATGAAGTGCTGCTTCACTGAGCAGCCGTCGCGAACTCTCCGGGTAGCCGGGCAGGAGGCAGTGCCGGCATTATAACTCCCTGGTTGGTGGCTGCCATCCACCTACCAGGGAGGGGAAATATGTATAACGAAGATTAAGGTCACATTTCTACCTCATCCGCAGACGCGAGGAAATTCCACACCAGCTTAGATCCTGACTAGTCATGAGTTCCCTCGTCCCCTGCACCTCCTACCCCATCACCCAAGAATGAGTCATCAACACGTCATACCAGATCACTCATAAGTTTGCTATTCATCAACACGTCATACCTGACCACTCATGAGCTAGTAACTCATCAACACGTCATACCTGACCACTCATGAGCTAGTAACTCATCAACACGTCATACCTGACCACTCATGAGCTAGTAACTCATCAACACGTCATACCAGATCACTCATGAGCTAGTAACTCATCAACACGTCATACCTGACCACTCATGAGCTAGTAACTCATCAACACGTCATACCTGACCACTCATGAGCTAGTAACTCATCAACACGTCATACCTGACCACTCATGAGCTAGTAACTCATCAACACGTCATACCTGACCACTCATGAGCTAGTAACTCATCAACACGTCATACCTGACCACTCATGAGCTAGTAACTCATCAACACGTCATACCTGACCACTCATGAGCTAGTAACTCATCAACACGTCATACCTGACCACTCATGAGCTAGTAACTCATCAACACGTCATACCTGACCACTCATGAGCTAGTAACTCATCAACACGTCATACCTGACCACTCATGAGCTAGTAACTCATCAACACGTCATACCTGACCACTCATGAGCTAGTAACTCATCAACACGTCATACCAGATCACTCATAAGTTTGCTATTCATCAACACGTCATACCTGACCACTCATGAGCTAGTAACTCATCAACACGTCATACCAGATCACTCATAAGTTTGCTATTCATCAACACGTCATACCTGACCACTCATGAGCTAGTAACTCATCAACACGTCATACCTGACCACTCATGAGCTAGTAACTCATCAACACGTCATACCTGACCACTCATGAGCTAGTAACTCATCAACACGTCATACCTGACCACTCATGAGCTAGTAACTCATCAACACGTCATACCTGACCACTCATGAGCTAGTAACTCATCAACACGTCATACCAGATCACTCATAAGTTTGCTATTCATCAACACGTCATACCAGATCACTCATAAGTTTGCTATTCATCAACACGTCATACCAGATCACTCATAAGTTTGCTATTCATCAACACGTCATACCAGATCACTCATAAGTTTGCTATTCATCAACACGTCATACCTGACCACTCATGAGCTAGTAACTCATCAACACGTCATACCAGATCACTCATAAGTTTGCTATTCATCAACACGTCATACCTGACCACTCATGAGCTAGTAACTCATCAACACGTCATACCTGACCACTCATGAGCTAGTAACTCATCAACACGTCATACCAGATCACTCATAAGTTTGCTATTCATCAACACGTCATACCTGACCACTCATGAGCTAGTAACTCATCAACACGTCATACCTGACCACTCATGAGCTAGTAACTCATCAACACGTCATACCTGACCACTCATGAGCTAGTAACTCATCAACACGTCATACCTGACCACTCATGAGCTAGTAACTCATCAACACGTCATACCAGATCACTCATAAGTTTGCTATTCATCAACACGTCATACCAGATCACTCATAAGTTTGCTATTCATCAACACGTCATACCTGACCACTCATGAGCTAGTAACTCATCAACACGTCATACCTGACCACTCATGAGCTAGTAACTCATCAACACGTCATACCAGATCACTCATAAGTTTGCTATTCATCAACACGTCATACCTGACCACTCATGAGCTAGTAACTCATCAACACGTCATACCTGACCACTCATGAGCTAGTAACTCATCAACACGTCATACCAGATCACTCATAAGTTTGCTATTCATCAACACGTCATACCTGACCACTCATGAGCTAGTAACTCATCAACACGTCATACCAGATCACTCATAAGTTTGCTATTCATCAACACGTCATACCAGATCACTCATAAGTTTGCTATTCATCAACACGTCATACCAGATCACTCATAAGTTTGCTATTCATCAACACGTCATACCTGACCACTCATGAGCTAGTAACTCATCAACACGTCATACCAGATCACTCATAAGTTTGCTATTCATCAACACGTCATACCTGACCACTCATGAGCTAGTAACTCATCAACACGTCATACCTGACCACTCATGAGCTAGTAACTCATCAACACGTCATACCAGATCACTCATAAGTTTGCTATTCATCAACACGTCATACCAGATCACTCATAAGTTTGCTATTCATCAACACGTCATACCAGATCACTCATAAGTTTGCTATTCATCAACACGTCATACCAGATCACTCATAAGTTTGCTATTCATCAACACGTCATACCAGATCACTCATAAGTTTGCTATTCATCAACACGTCATACCTGACCACTCATGAGCTAGTAACTCATCAACACGTCATACCTGACCACTCATGAGCTAGTAACTCATCAACACGTCATACCTGACCACTCATGAGCTAGTAACTCATCAACACGTCATACCTGACCACTCATGAGCTAGTAACTCATCAACACGTCATACCTGACCACTCATGAGCTAGTAACTCATCAACACGTCATACCTGACCACTCATGAGCTAGTAACTCATCAACACGTCATACCTGACCACTCATGAGCTAGTAACTCATCAACACGTCATACCTGACCACTCATGAGCTAGTAACTCATCAACACGTCATACCTGACCACTCATGAGCTAGTAACTCATCAACACGTCATACCTGACCACTCATGAGCTAGTAACTCATCAACACGTCATACCTGACCACTCATGAGCTAGTAACTCATCAACACGTCATACCTGACCACTCATGAGCTAGTAACTCATCAACACGTCATACCTGACCACTCATGAGCTAGTAACTCATCAACACGTCATACCTGACCACTCATGAGCTAGTAACTCATCAACACGTCATACCAGATCACTCATAAGTTTGCTATTCATCAACACGTCATACCTGACCACTCATGAGCTAGTAACTCATCAACACGTCATACCAGATCACTCATAAGTTTGCTATTCATCAACACGTCATACCAGATCACTCATAAGTTTGCTATTCATCAACACGTCATACCAGATCACTCATAAGTTTGCTATTCATCAACACGTCATACCAGATCACTCATAAGTTTGCTATTCATCAACACGTCATACCAGATCACTCATAAGTTTGCTATTCATCAACACGTCATACCTGACCACTCATGAGCTAGTAACTCATCAACACGTCATACCTGACCACTCATGAGCTAGTAACTCATCAACACGTCATACCTGACCACTCATGAGCTAGTAACTCATCAACACGTCATACCAGATCACTCATAAGTTTGCTATTCATCAACACGTCATACCAGATCACTCATAAGTTTGCTATTCATCAACACGTCATACCTGACCACTCATGAGCTAGTAACTCATCAACACGTCATACCTGACCACTCATGAGCTAGTAACTCATCAACACGTCATACCTGACCACTCATGAGCTAGTAACTCATCAACACGTCATACCTGACCACTCATGAGCTAGTAACTCATCAACACGTCATACCTGACCACTCATGAGCTAGTAACTCATCAACACGTCATACCTGACCACTCATGAGCTAGTAACTCATCAACACGTCATACCTGACCACTCATGAGCTAGTAACTCATCAACACGTCATACCTGACCACTCATGAGCTAGTAACTCATCAACACGTCATACCTGACCACTCATGAGCTAGTAACTCATCAACACGTCCTCCAAGCTTGAGGGCCTCCCAGACAGGCTTAGCTCCTCGTCCTGCACGCATGAGGGCCTCCTACACATGCAGGGTGAGCTCCTCTTCCTCCTAGCTTGAGGACCTCCAGTAAATGGGTGAAGCCCTTCATGTCCCAGGCCTGAGGGGTCAGGGAAGATGATCACCCAACTGGACAACCACTTCCTCCTCTTCCAACACTTCATGATCCTCCCAAACAGCTTACCAGGACCTACACACCCACATCATTCCTCTCTTCCCGACCTCACAGCACCCTCCCTGACCACTCAACACTCTCCCCGACCACACAGCACCCTCCCCGACCACCTAGCACCCTCCCCGAACACCCAGCACCCTTCCCGACCACCCAGCACCTTCTACGACCCAAAATTCTCCCGACCATGCAGTACTCTGCCCGACCACCCAGCACTTTCCTCGACCACCTAATACTCTCCCCAACCACCCAGCACCCTCCACAACCTCGCAGTATCCTCCCCAAACACGCAGTACCCTCCTCGACCACCCAGCATCCTCCCCCGCCATCCAACATTTCCCTCAGCCACAAGCACTCTCCCCGGCCACCCAGCACCCTCCCGGCGAGCCAGTCATGTCTCTCCGCCAGAACTAGACACAAGTTAGGATGACAGCCAACTCATCATTCGGGCCAACTCTGCCCGCCCTCTTTCCTCACAACATGCTTCAGGCCTCACCTCTTGTGGTGGCAGCGGTGTGGTAGTGCTGTGGTGTGGTGTGGTGTTAGCAGTGGTAGTGGGGTAGTGTGTCGTGGTGTTTACTGGTACTGGTGTCTGTGGTGATGCTAAGACCATTAATGGCGATGGTGAAGGCGTCGTCATCGTGATAGTGAGACACCATCACCACCATTAATAATGAAGCTCACCATCCAGACCCCTAGCTACGTCAGGGTACCAAGAGGATAATGACGGTGCCAGGTTGTCTGCAGGTAGAAAAATACCTCACACACGAGACGCCCCAGCCCTCAACAACCACAGGTCTATCTTACCTCCCTCATCTGCCATCTATCACATGATGCACACAAGACCCTCAGTGGGAGGCGTGTTGGGGCAGGGGGGGGATGTGAGGTGAGGTGCGTGTTCTGGGTCAGTGATATGACCTGGGTTTCTGGTTAACACGCCATACACATGAACATCTTGCACATGGAACCATGTACGTTACCCTCACCTCGACGTGTGCACCACCATTAGGAGTGACCACACGTTGTCCCACTTCACCAAATTCTCCGCTGTGTGTCGACACGTTCCCTACCGCCCCTCCTCACCTCCTCCAGCAGGCCAACCACTTCGATATTTCTACGACGACACTATACACACGATCTATCACTTCGATACGTCTTGCAGTCTCATAAAACCCCATATTTCAACCGGTCCTCTACTTCTATATATCCGCCACATTGACACTTGTACCACCAGTTCTATACATCCACCAATTCTGTCTGTCCGGCCACTACGAAGATTCTCCACCTCCCCTGTGACGCTCAGGCCAGAGCAATGTCCCACACTTAAACCAGTCGTCCCTTCCAACGTGTCTCTACCTCATCAGGCCTTGTACATGGACAGTGGCTCAGTGAGACGAGTCCTCCACTTCAACACGTCCTCTTACCTTCCCCCTAAACTCTGGCGAGTCCCTTACTTCGACAGGTCCGCCAGTTCCACAGGTCCTACAACCTGACAAGTCCCCCCACCTGACAGGTCCTGTGCTGCCACACACGTCCAGAGGATCCCTCCTGTGCGCGCTTAAAGGTGTTAGCGAACAGAGCTGACAAACACTACACAAGTAAAAGTTAACTGCACTCCCTCCATCCCCAGACGGAACAGAGTGACAAAGAGACACACTAGTCATTTAAGGATTATTACTCGGCGACGCTAAACATAGAGTCATTTGTGTTCCCCCCTGGTGACGCCGTCCTCACATTACACCCACCAACCAAGCTGCTGAACCACATGTTATAAGCAGGTGCTTTGTTCGTCTAAGGAGCGAGAGGCAAGCACCACCACCACCACTGTTGTGTGTGTGTGTGTGTGTGTGTGTGTGGTGATGCAGCAGGAGCGGGTCGTGCTGGACGTGTCCCACACCCCCACAACACTGCATCATCACCACTCATCACACAAACACTCCATCCCACACAACCCACCACCGCCACATGTTCATCCTCCTCACCATCACCTCTAACTCGATGACAACCCTTCTACCTCCTCCATCCCCAGCTTTCTCCTGCACCCTCCTGGCCATCCTAGTCTTGTCCTGCACTCTCCTGGCCATCCCCAGCCTTGTCCTGCACTCTCCTGGCCATTCCTAGCCTTATCCTGCACTCTCCTGGTCATTCGTAGCCTTTTCCTGCACTCTCCTGGCCATCCCCAGCCTTGTCCTGCACTCTCCTGGCCATCCCCAGCCTTGCCCTGCACTCTCCTGGCCATCCCCAGCCTTGCCCTGCACTCTCCTGGCCATCCTAGTCTTGTCCTGCACTCTCCTGGCCATCCTCAGCCTTGCCCTGCACTCTCCTGGCCACTGTTCTGTCAGGGCTGGTCGCTGCAGGCCAGGCAGGCATCTTGACCATGTTCGTCACACACCGTGTGTTCCATCATCTCAGTGCTACAGCATGTGACTTGGTGACATCATCAGCGAGGCAGACTCTCTTCTCTGACTATACCTCGGGGGCTGCTACAGTCAGGATGAAGGCCACTCGTTCTGTAGTCTTTTGTTTTCTTTGTCGTCTTGTTGTAGACCACTTCTAGTTTTGGGTCGGTGGAAGTTCGGTTGCATGTCACAAGTTCTCGGGTTTGGGGTGGTCGCACTGAAGGCGCCAAGGTCTCTGGGGGTTTCTGTGTTTTTGAGGCAGGTTTTTGGTTTCTGGCGAGATCACTCTAGATTTGCCGTGGGGTCACAATCATTTTTCGGGGAGGCGTTCCTACTGTTGGTGAAGTGTTCTGTGCATCACAAATTCAAATTCCAAACGTGAACAGACCTCCTCCAGGGCTAGGCATGAATACTGAAAGTAAATTTCCCAGGTCCATTATGGCCCAGGGCGTGTGGAGAATTTCCTTATGTTGGCAGAATAAATTACTGGCCATTATCAGGGGGCTGAGAGTCACACATCCCTCCCTCCTCCCTCCTATATGTCTGGACGTCGCCATTAGGTGCACCAGTGCTGCACAGACCCCCCCCCCCCACACACACACACACGACAGTACTTTTATCACACAGCCTCTTACTGTGCCTCCCTTATCGCAAGGGCTGTTGCACGTCTCCCTCAAGGCCGCTGGTTTCTAAGGTTGCTATTGTCTATATCAAGGGTTTCTGACTGCCTAAGTCGCAGCTCACACTTGGTTTAGTGATTCTCGTTTTTTTTTTAAAGTCTACTTGCGTGTCGAGGATCACTGGTTTCTACGGGTGTTTCTTTATTTTTGCGGGTAAACGGGGGGTTTCTAAAGTTGGTACTGTGTCGTAAGCTAATTAGTTTCTACGGTCTCTGTAGTCTTTTCTGGATCACTGGTGTATACGGTTGATACCTTAATGGATTACACGGTCACAGAGTTTGGTGGTTTCTGAGGTTTCCATTTTCTTTAATAAAGGTCATGGGTTTCAAAGGTTGTTTCAGAATTGTAAGCACCAAGTTTTATGGTTTGTGTCACCACGTTGGCTAAGTTTCTAGGGTGTTGTGTGAAGCTGACTGCATAGTAAGTACTGTGGGTCTCTGTTTTCTAGAGTTAGTGCGTTCTTGCCCGTAAGGCCACTGATATCTTAAGGTTGCTACAGTCTCAATAAGAATCTGGTTTCTAAGGTGGCCAATGCCTTGCTATACGCATATGGTTTCTGTAATTTAAAAAAGTCGGGTTTCTAAGGTAGTTTCTGCCTTCTGATGCGTCAGTGGTTTCTACGGTCGTTACTATCCCCATGAAACACTATTTCTAAGGTCTCTACTGTCTTCCTTGAAACAATGGTTTCTAGGGTTTCCATCCCTCTACTGACTAACTCGATTCAAAAGTTGCTACTCTCCTTGCAGTCAGTCTCTGGTTTCTAAAGTGGCTACTTCCTTGCAATTATGCACAGGTTTCTACTGTCTTATAAAGACACGAAAGCTAAAGACGTGATCATCTTGCAATGGAGAACTGGTCTCAAAAGTCTTTCATGTCTAACGGCAAGACAGTGGTTTCTAGCTTTACAACATCGTTCCGCTTTAGCGTCGAGCTTTCCAAGATGGCTGTAGGCCCCCCTGGTCTCTACAGTTGCTGGGCGTGGCCTGGGTGCACGTGCGCGGGGGGGGGGGGTGAGTGGACGGTGTGGGGGGAGCATTCAGACACAGGCTCGTAAAAACGAGACCTAAGCGTGAGGGGGAGGGTGGAGAAAACACCTTCAAGTGCACCCACGTACTTTAATGTACCACACGGAGGCGTTGCTACTCACCAACAGGTTGTAATCAACCTAATCATCGAAACAAAACAAAAAAAAAATCGTCTAAATATGCAAACGCAAAGAATTCCCATGACAACAGCATAGATGATCAAGGATGCATAGCTGTTAGGCAAGACAGGAGATGACGATCAGTTCCAAAGATGAGCGATGTAAGGAAGGAAATAGAACACACACACACACACACACACATGCGGTCTAACTAACCCAAGCCTTCAGTTGCCAACGGCCACCAGCGCCACAGGATAATCATCCTGTGAGGTGGCGGCAAATGTTCTGTGGGCTGTAGCCCATCATGTAATCTGTCGATGACAAAGGAGACGTCCGAACTGACCTTTACTTGTAGCATTAATAACTCGTACAGTCCAGCCGACCCAACAGCTCACACGATCAGCCAACAAACCAAGCAACCTTTACACACACACACACACACCTCACGCCGCGTCGCTCCCTCGTCTGCAACGCCATCTGCATCATCCATTCACAACTACATCACAATCTCCATCTAGGTTCAACTTGTCTGTAACATCTGCAGTCCTCATTACCTTTACTTAATCCCTTATATTCACTTATTCATTCACCCATCTACCTAACCATTTTCTTTTACTTTTATTAAATATTTGTACGAGTCTTAACAAGAGCATCTTCCATGAGATCCATACTGTACAGGAGGAACGTTGTACATGAGGGTGTGTAAATAACAATATTTTTCACCGTCTCCCCAAGAATTACGTGACAGGGACGTGAAGAGCACGACTGTACGTACGACCTTTGGGTACGATGGCCAGACTATCCTACACCCACGGGTCGTACCGTCATACTGAACCATTTAGAAAAAAAAGTGAAATGTGAATATCTGAGAAGGTGAGGCCTGGGCGCCCTGGAGGAGGACTCCACCACACAGGACGACCCACCTCCCCAGCACCTGTTCCCTCCCACACAGGACGACCCGGGCGATGTGGGTCACTGGTTCCTGGGGATATCCCCCCCCCCACAGCTCTTCCAAGCACACTCAACAATACCGACTGAAAACTGTGATACTGGGGTGGTGAGAGTGGTGATACTGGGGTCGTGAGTGGTGATACTGGGGTGGTGAGAGCTGATACCGAGGTGGTGAGTGATGGTACTGAACTGGCGAAAGTGATGGTACTGGGGTGGTGGTGAGTGGTAGTACTGGAGTGGGAGGCGCTGGTACTGGAATGGTGAGTGTGGTGGTACTATGACAGTACGAGTACAGTATGGTACTATGGTAGTGAGAGTGGTGGTACTGGGGTGGTAGAGTGATGGTACTATGGTAGTGAGAGTTCTGGTACTGGGGTGATAGAGTGAGCTATGGTAGTGAGAGTGCTGGTACTGGGGTGGTAGAGTGAGCTATGGTAGTGAGAGTGCTGGTACTGGGGTGGTAGTGAAAGTAGTGGCACTGGGGCGGTAGTAAGAGTGGTAGTACTGGGGTGGTAGTGAGTGATGGTACTATGGTAGTGAGAGTGGTAGTACTGGGGTGGTAGTGAGAGTGGTGGTACTGGGGTGGTAGTGAGAGTAGTGGCACTGGGGTGGTAGTGAGAGTAGTAGCACTAGGGTGGTAGTGAGAGTGCTGGTACTGGGGTGGTAGTGAAAGTAGTGGCACTGGGGCGGTAGTGAGAGTGGTGGTACTGGGGTGGTAGTGAGTGATGGTACTATGGTAGTGAGAGTGGTAGTACTGGGGTGGTAGTGAGAGTGGTGGTACTGGGGTGGTAGTGAGAGTGGTGGCACTGGGGTGGTAGTGAGAGTAGTGGCACTGGGGTGGTAGTGAGAGTGGTGGTACTGGGGTGGTAGTGAGAGTGGTGGCACTGGGGTGGTAGTGAGAGTAGTAGCACTAGGGTGGTAGTGAGAGTGGTGGTACTGGGGAGGCTAAGACTAGACAGTAGGAGGAGGAGGAGAGGTGACCGAGTGAAGGACAGCAAGTCGGACACCAATGAAGCCAGACACTGTGTGGGTTTTGTTAATTCACCAAGCAACTCTCCCGCGACTTAAGTGTGTCACCTACTGCTACAGACACTTGACTGTGCCGCTGCTACAGAGGCTACAGGCCGAGGGGTTCATGAGGCCAATCTGCCTCCACACCACTTGTCGTGGCTGTGGTTAGAGAAGCGTTGTTGACGATGCTTGTGGCGTCCCATCTGACGGAGGCTGTGGGTGGCGGCAGCAGCTTTAGACGTGGTTGCCTCGTAGATACCGTGCCAAGGGTTGCCTAACTCTCACCTGACAACTGATGAAGGGTTTGTCCCTGGCAATTAAGGGCATCAAGACAGAGAGAAGCGGGGGGGAAACATGAAGATCACGAAGGGTGAAGAAGAAATCAAACAGACCAGACGAGGTTAATGTGCTGCTCTGCCGCTCGTACAGCGGTTTTCCCACATTCTCGTCCCACACTGCAGCTTGTTAAAACCTCCCTAACAACTGTCGTAAATGTGGTAGTAGGCGACACAAGAGACATGCCCAGGCGGATGAATACATCGACTGTGTCTGTACGTCCGTGTCTTTAAGTTCGCCGCTGACATGTCTGTTCCACTGACATGTCCTCTTACACCATTACTGCCCCTGTGTGTGTGTGTGTGTGTGTGTGCGTGTGTGTGTGTGTGTGTGTGTATGCACTTTATATCTCCCCCTACACGACCCACCTCAGCATCTGGGCAGGGAGGGAGCGCCCCGCACCACCCAGGCTGGCCACCACCAGTTGGAGTGGTTTGGTTAAGTTGCGTGAAGGAATGTTGTGCTCTCTACTGCACCCACCACCACCACCATCGCTCCTGCCCAGCTCTGCACCTCTCCCTCCGCTTCAGTAATTACACAGCTACTGGGCTCTCCAAGTCTCTATACCATAGATCTCTCTCTCTCTCTCTCTCTCTCTCTCTCTCTCTCTCTCTCTCTCTCTCTCTCTCTCTCTCTCTCTCTCCAGTGAGGTATATAGTTGCGGGGGAGACACACACACGTCGCCTTTGCACAGGACACTGCCTCCTCCTGATGACTGTACACCGTGGTGCTGAGCGTACCGTGCGCTGACGCCATTATCATACCTCTTACAGCTCAATTTGCCGTATGTGAGAGCGGCCGTCGCTGTAACTCCAGAAGCTAAAGAAAAAAAACTGACTCGTAATTTGCAATACCAGCTCAGTTTCCGGGTCATCTATCATGTGAAACTGGCTCTGCGTGTACTACACGTACTGATCAGACAGTGTCGTGAAAAACACGGACGCCCTGTCGCTAATTACTTGTGCCGGACCATAACACACATGCACGATAATTCTGATACCTGTGTCATGTTGCAGGTAAATACATAGCGCACATGATAACTCTAATAACTGCATATGTATAAACTGTGATGATAAGAGATAATCATATCTAAATTGGTTTCTGTACACCTTCTCGCAGCTTTCGTGCTCAATGTGGTGATTATCGTACAGTTCAGTAAAGCATCGTACTCAATCACAGTAATGAACGCACAGTGTAGGTGAATATCGTATCCCAGGACGGCAGAGTAAATGTTGAATACAAGAATTTGTCGGAGGCGAGGTAACTTGATGATATTTTACCTGTTGACAGTAATGACGGGACAGCCTTGTCAGCCGCCCACCGACCGTTGACAGCAACGGCTGTATACCGTTGCTGAAGAACTCCAGGACTATCTGTTGACACCTGCTGTTCGTTTAGGGTGTTGCTAACTATTGTATCCAGGCCGCTGACAGTAATGATGGGACGGACTGGCGCTAATTAATGTAGCCTTGAACAAATTAGTATCGTATGCCGTTGTCAACCATCACATCCGCTGATAACCACATCATACATCGCGCTGCCGCCTATCACACGAACTGATGGTGATGATCGTACAAAGTACCGACAACTAACGTATCCGACCCAACAACAGTCATGATCGTGCGATGCGCCGGCCATTAATGTACTGACCAACACACTAACAATGATGATCGTACAATACGTCGGTCACTAACGTACTCGACAGTGATGATCGCCCACAGAGTTACTAACCATCGTACCCTTCCCACGGACAATAACGTAGGCACAATGGATGGGGTACGAGGCAGTATACAGGAGCGGGGTTGAAGCCATCACGGCGCAGCATGGGGAACGGGAGGCCTCAGCAAGGGAGGGAAGGAGGGCTCAACACACACACGAGAAAGACTGTTATGTTAAGTGAGTGTCCTGTATTGACCAACCCCACCGGCGGTGACTCACGTTCCACTCATTCCTCAGCGAGTTCCACACCACCACAAGGGGAACCAGAACCACACCGCCATTACCACAGGGACCTTCACTATTCAACGTGTGCACAATGCTTTCTGAACTTTCGTAACTTACACAGACTAAGCACAGCAATCTCCTCTACACAACATGTGCAGAAGCTCTGGCACTAGTGAGTTATGTGTGCACGAATACCAAAACCCCTCCAATATATATGTGGCTAAGCCCACGACCCTCTCCTTCACATATAGAGGATCAGAGACACCCCTCCGCGTGTGGAGCAGCTCTTTAACTTGTAATTCACATACAGAGAAGCTTAAATAGATCTCTGACACACAAGTAAAAAAAAATATATCCAAACCTCTTCTTAGCGTACAAAAGAGCGGTAGAACCTTATCACTAAATGTAGGGAAGCAATTGAAACCCCAGTTCATTTCAAAAGGACGATTTAAACTCCTTGACTCTAGGACATATCAGTGTCCTAGGAACAGCAACCTCCTCCCTAGTATGCAGCAGATGACTGGAATCCCCAACCCTCCATACCCTAATGGCAACGCTTGGGGTATCTAAACCTCTTGAAGGAACATCACGATGATAAGCCTTCTGCTTGATTATCCAAGAATAAGAGGGGATTATTACAGTCCTCGAGTAAATAATCACCTCATGGACTATCATGTCCCTCTAATGTTACTGTCTTCCAGCAGATAACCTCATCACTAACCCTCAGGTCTTCTGTTAACAGTTCTTCCCATGTTCAGTCCTCTAGCAGACAACCTCATCATGGACAATCAGGTCTTCCGTTACCCGTCCTTCTCATGTACTGTCTCCCAGTACATAACACCGTCAATCAGTCCTTCTCATGTACTGTCCTCCAGCAAGTAACATCGTTATGGACAATCAGGTCTTGTGTTACCTGTTAACAAAATAGTTTAGGAGCATCCAGCACTACTCCAGTCCACAGGTGGAGTGCTGTGGGCACCTCTCCACAGGTGGAAACCCACGACCATCTACCTCTCCGTTGGGGCTGGTGAGAATGAGGATTTAAACCTCTATAACTCCCAGACAAAGGACCATTCAAACTTCCCAACACGAGTGGCAACATTTCAGATTCTATACGAGTGAAGCCATATGAATCTCTTTCACGATCTTCAGTGTGTGGTGGACTCCAACCTCCATGTCCACACGCCGTGAACATCCTTCTTAAGACGATGGATTTCCTTTAACGTTGTACGCAATACTCTGTACAACGTCATGTTCAGCATAGCAGCAGCGGGAGCTGGTGGTGGTCAGGGCTCACAATGTTGAGCTGTGTAAGCGCCGCTCCAGGCCCGGTAGATGAGGCAGGGTTGGGTGGTGGTGGGTGCTCACATCATGACTAATGTGAGGCCGGAGATCAATACCAGGAGCAGACGGCATCCTACCAACCACAACCTCCTTCTGCTGCTCCTTCCACCGCTCGCCCACACCCGTCACCACTAACTCACTCACACTGCCGCCAACTTAACCCCTTCTCTAACCTGAACTAACTACCCAATAACATAATTCCCCTGTCACTAAACGACTGTTTCGTTAATCAGCAAATGACTGACGTCAACCTGCATCCCTAATGACTACCATACTGGCACCTGTAACAACCCCCATCTGCTCCCCTACACACGGTTCCCGAGTTCGCCCCACCAATCTAGTCACTGGAGCGAACGACGGATATCAAGTTCGTTCATCAGTCAGCGACAGATCCAGTGTCGCTCAACGACTACCGCACATGTGTCGTCAGTTCGTCCGTAATGAGTGGCTATACAGACTTAACCACACCTTCTGCCTCACGCAGCGCTTTTATCACACTGTGGGGGTGACTTACCCTTTGGGAATCATGAACAAATAAAAACCACGTGCAACCCCCCCCCCCTTCCTCCCTGCCTCCACCACCTCCTTGCACCTGACCATTCCCCAAACACACTCACACACACACACTTGCCATGCGTCATGTGGCTGCCACACTCAGGCAACACCCGTGACTCAGCAGGGCCACACTCACAACACAGCCACGTCCTAAGCCCACGTCGTGCTCACTCCTGCGTTATGATACAACACTGGTAATCTCCTCCAGGCCTGTCTCGCCTGCTGCACACCCGGAAGGTCTTCCTCCCCACACATGTCTTTTCCTCCCCACATACCTTTAAGTTCTCCTTCACACACACCTGTGAGGTCTTCCTTCCCACACACCTATGAGGTCTTTCCTACACATCTGTGAGGTCTTCCTTCCCACATCTGTGAGGTCTTCCTTCCCACACATCTGTGAGGTCTTCCTTCCTACGCATCTGTGAGGTCTTCCTTCCCACGCATCTGTGAGGTCTTCCTTCCCACACACCTATAAGGTCTTCCTTCCTAAACATCTGCAAAGTCTTCCTCCCCAAAAAATTAAACCTTGAATTCAAGACTTACTGCTGTTAATAAACACAGATTATCTTGTAAGATAATCATAACCACCGACCTGAACCCCTAAGGTGCTGGGGTGGTACGACCCTTGAGCACGAAGGTATGGCCACTGGAAACGGCGGTACGACCCTTGGTTATGATGGCCTGGCCACTGCCCTGAACTTATGTGGCAGGTCAAAGATCATAACCCTAGGGTCGTATGGCATGCTCAAAGGGTCGCCTAAGGTGCTAAGTAATTCCTTACTTCTAACCATATCGTCCAATTACCACCAGTTTTACAGTGAAATAAAAAACATTATCCAGATTTCAATAATTTAGCGAGCAACTTTCCAAGTTACATCATAAACAGGAGACGAATAATTCCATCACACTAAAAATATATACGAATATCTAATCCTAAAAATATATGTGATATGTTGACAGAATCCTTAACGAAGAGGATGTCGTGCATAGCTAACGAATGATATAGAAATGAGTCAGCAAGCGCCCGCCCGGGTTCGAATCCTGGGCACAGCAGGTCGGCCTTCATACAACCAAGGTGTTTATCCTCCCCTCGGGGCTGGTCGATGAATAGGCTCCTGGCTTAGGCTAGTGTGTGTGTGTGTGTGTGTGTGTGTGTGTGTGTGTGTGTGTGTAAAACACGGTTCATATATACAAAGTTAAGAGACAAGGTACCGTGAAGTGTAAAGCTCTGTCCTCATACTGCATAAATATGTAAATACAAATAAGCAATTACACACACACAGACACACACACACACAGACACACACACTCACACACATAAATAATTACAAGACAGTAACCTAACCTTCCTACGTACCTATTCAAAGACTGTCGATTCAATATCCCTGTACACTACCAGGTTAGCCACTACCATAAGGTAAGGATTAACATTTTCTCCCGTCCCGGCCAGTGATATTCTCGTGCATGCGCCTCTGGCTCTGTTATCTCAAACAACATCCTACAACCCTTGTTATCTTCCGCCTTCAATAGCACACTGTGTTTGTTAGGTCCACGTGTGATGTACCAACCAGGACGTAAGCTGGTTAGTCACATTCCCAAACATGTCAGTTTCAACACGTATTTATGTGATAACTATAAATAATTACATTCTACCTCAAATACTGCTACTACTATTGCTTAACTACTGCTACTACAACTTCTACTGCTGCTACTACTACTCATACTATAACTACCAGTACTGCTACTAATACTGTATCACTACTACTACTACTACTCATAATAATATCAATAATAATAATAATAATGATAATAATAATAATAATAATAATAATAATAATAATAATAATAATAATAATGATACATGTAATGGTCCACAAGGGTATGCCTGAAAGTACAGCAGTCCCGCCCACACCAGGGATGAGTCTTGGGCAGTGAAGTTAAGACGCAGGAGGATGGTGTATGTGTGGCACATGAGGGTACAATCTGTGGCGAGAGGAGGGTCGGTCGTGTTAGCCTGGAAAGGGGGTGAACAAGTGCGTGCAGGGGGGTGAACAAGTGCGTGTAGGGGGGTGAACAAGTGCGTGTAGGGGGGTGAACAAGTGCGTGCAGGGGGGTGAACAAGTGCAGGCAGGGGGTGAACAAGTGCAGGCAGGGGGTGAGCAGTCTTTGATAGAGTCTGTTTCGATACATAATAAATGGCAACAAAAGACAGAGAGGATGTGTGCAAATGAGTCCATTTATCGTTTGTTCCCCACCCAACGTCACGAAACTACAAAAGGCAACAACAACAACAACAACAACAACAACAACAACAACAACAATAATAATAATAATAATAATAATAATAATAATAATAATAATAATAATAATAATAATAATAATGATAAATCGATGACCTAACCTAACATATTCAATCGAAAGAGAATTTCTGGGTCCAAACTCGTCGTGATCATCATCATCATCAAGTGGCCAGGTGTGATCACCTCCTGCAGCAGGTAATAATAATCCTGAGCGGCAGCTCCTGCCTCGGGCTTCTGGCTGAAATCCGACACCTCGCCAACATGGCGGACCCTCCGGGAACCTTAATCACGCGTTTCCTGCACCTTCCCCGGCTATCATCGATGACATACGTGGTCTGCAGGAACCCCACACCGAGAGCGAGGCTCCTGGGCACAAAGGCATTATCATCCTGACGACGACCACCACCATCACCACCGGCTCACCTCTGTTACCTTCACCCACGCCAGTCGTACACTCCACACGGCCGCCATCGCCGCGCCAGCCAAGCTAAGACGGTTGTTAGCAACGGGAAATATTAACACTTGTATTTTCCCTACGGAAATATATCAGTATATTTCCTCCCTTTCATACTGAGGTAAAACGATTTGTATGAGGTGGGGTGTGGAGGCCAGATATATATATATATATATATATATATATATATATATATATATATATATATATATATATATATATATATATATATATGTGTGTGTGTGTGTGTTGTGTGTGTGTGTGTGTGTGTGTGTGTGTGTAACAAGAGGTACAGGAGGCGAGGCAATATGATACGGTGCCAGTAGCAACATGACGACATATAAGGGCGTGTCCCAGCACCTCGCTCCGTCCACTACCTTCCTGCCGGTGGCTGTACCGGCCCTGCAGCAACCATGAGGACCCGGCAGCTGCTGCTGTGGTCACGCCTGCCTCCTCCTCTGCCCTCCCGGATACCTCGCCATTACACATCACACCTCCACATTACATCCCCCACGACTCGCATTACAAATCTCCCACTAATTCTTTAGTACCGACGTTCAAGTAGTGATTAACGACTTAGGCGAACCAGTCGATAACTATTCCCTAAATTGTATCAAATCCAAGAGCGGGAGCCACTACGAACGTCCGGGGGTGATGAAGGATGGTCGAGAACATTCTGGCCGGCCTGTGTCTCCACGCCGACACTAGGGAATGACAGCCATATGCCAGACGCATTCCTTCAGCCGCTACCCACCCACCACCACTGCTCACTTCCCTTCCCACTCCAGTCTCGCCTATCCCACTCCACATCCCGCTCATCCCGCCCTCTCCCTCTCCCCCTTCTCAGGGACACACGTCAGGTTAGTGATACGTTCGACAATGGACTGCAGATTTCTATCAGTTTGTGGCCCGTGGAATTACTGCCAAAATTAATGGACATATCTTTTATGTATATAATTATCCCAAGGACCAATTTCCAGGAGCATGTTTTGGTGTAACCCAGGACAGCTTTCTAAAGGCTCTTGCAGCCCAAGGTTGCGCTACCTCCAGCAGCAGGAAAAAGTATACTCCTTTGGAATTCTCTGACTAGACTGCACAAGAAGATAACATCATCACGACTGGGGCAACTAACACGACTGAGGGACATGCATCAAAACTACCCTCACTGAAGCAGATGATAGAAGTGTCATGGGAAATAGGTCAGACGACAGTAAGCAACAAGGGAAATAGGTGAAGACTAAAGCAGGAACGAGAGAAATACGTAAGACTAACAGAAGAATCAGGGGAATGGGTAAGACTATAAAAAAAATGCCAGAGACAGCAAATACAACTAACTTACCATTAACGATCCGTGCGTCGCTTACAACCAAATACTTTCACAATAACAGCATAACTTGTTCCCATTACATACCAACCAAATGAGTTTCCTCCGTGGGAGTAAACCCACACCAGTAAAAGCTTCAGTAAAAATCATGAAAAACCAGTTAACCCAACAGGTCCAGTCCAGACCCTGGGAAGCCGTGGCGCAGGGATTTTCCAAGACGGTGTGTACCAGAGAGCTATGCGCCTCAACACGTATAAAAAAGGGACGAAAAATATCAAAAACAAATACAGTATCATTATTATTCTTATCATTGTTGTTGTTATTATCATTATCATTACTAATACCCTTTCATGGGCGGTCCTGCAGTTTCAAGGCTGCACAACAATCAGTAGCAGGGAAATGATGGACTCCTTTGGAAGATCTTTGCCTTCAGTGACGATGATACAACTTTGCTGAAGATTTTCCACTCGCGTTGTAACAAGCGTCATGGAAGTGGAGGCAGGGAGCACCATATACATACCTATACGTTTATATATACATATATATATATATATATATATATATATATATATATATATATATATATATATATATATATATATATATATATATATATATATTCTATTCCTGCAGACGTGGAAGCTGGATCTGGCTTACGACACAAACGGAAACCGGAGACATTACTGATCGAGAAAAAGTGTTGAGAGAAGTTAGCCAGACGCCAGGAAGCAGCTGCCTTGCCCACTTATGTACACCGTCGTCAAACACCCATGATTATTATTCACAAGCTGCAGACCCCGTGGTCTTCCCGTATCCACTCACTCGAGCCATGACAGACCACCTTAGTTGGCCTCTCAGCACGAAGAGAGGTACGGTCCTCTAGCAACGACAGCACGACCCTCCAGCACGACGGATTGATACGGTGCGGCCCACGAGAACGAAGGTACGATCCATAAGCAAGACCCTTTCGCACGACGGATGAGTATTGAGCATAACGGTACGGCCCACGAGAACGTCGGTACGACCCTTAACACGACAGTTGACTCTTAAGCACTACTGTCGGCCCACGAGAATGACGGTACGACCCATGAGTACCACAGTACGACCCTTGAGCACGACTTTCTGTGAGGGCAGCAACTCTTACACCAGTTTCCTCACAATGAGGAACAAACTTCGCCAGGCCTTCCCATGACGGTAACACTGCTTGGCACACAGGCTCGAACCCAGGTAATGTACTTCATCAGATGCGGATACTGCCCACAGCACCACGGCAGCCTCTCCAATAACAATAACTCGCCCCGCTGACGATTCATCACCCAAGCATCATAGAAACTTGCCCCACACCTGACTAGTTTGTGGGGGCAATATGTTGGGGGTAATTAACCTGTCTGGGACTGACTTACGCTTGGCTTGTCCACAAAGCAACACCAGTGACCCCACTTACTACGCCGGCGCGGCCAAGGGTACGAGGTAACATAATTCAAATCATCGCTGTCTCAAAAAAAGCAACGTCAGTTTATATATATATATATATATATATATATATATATATATATATATATATATATATATATATGTTATACAATGGTTAGCCTTTGTTAAGCCAAGACACCCACATACAACACACATCTCACACACTCAGCCTGCCTCCTACAGACTCTGCCTGTCTCTCACACGCCGCCTCCCACTGGCTGGTCCATATTCAATGGCTATATGAGTGGTTTAATTAATGCCCTTCTCTCTCTTTTCATACCTTATCTCCCTCCCTCCCATCCACTTGTAAGTTTCCCTCCCGTTCCGTCCAGCTTGCCATGCCTTGGCCACACTGCCTAATCCATCCTCAGGCCATCGCCTCTCCTCTTCCCTCTCGCTAACTCTCGCACTCATCAAGTTAATGGACTGCTTCTCTCCCTCACTCACCCCCCTCATGGCTTCCTCACTGCCGGCGTCTCCCTCACGTAACAAGGAAACTCACTCCCTAGGCAGTTCCCTTCCTTCCTTCCCTCCACCACCTCACTGTGTGTCCGTCCCTCATCCAGTAACTCAAGTTCTCCCTCCTCACTGTCCCCCGTCTCCCGGCAGACCCTCACTAAGGGTGTCTGTCCCTAAGCAACCCAGACGTTGTGTTCACCGGCCCCGAGCCTCAGGCGACGCAGCGGACTACGTCAGTCCCCGGCACAACCGAACACGACGACTCTACGATCTTTCACACGTCGGTACTGCCGCGTCTGTGTCTGTCTGTACAACAGCTGCGACGTCCGCGTCGGTGTCGCCAATCGTCTGGGTCTTAGTTCGTCGTCTTCCCATATGTCTGTGTATTTCACCTTCTGATTATCTGCACATCTATCTTTTCTCCTTTTTCTCTATCTGCAAATCTCTGTACCCATCTCGTCATCTGAGGAGCAATCCATCCATCACGTTCTTCCAGCAGTTCCATCACTATCACCCTCTTCACCAAGGACTGGCTGCCTCCATCTTCTATCTCCATGGTCACTAATCCATCCTAACAACGTTGCCCACCCTGGAGGAACATACACTCCCTCCTCTGTTCTCACAACACCTCCAGTAGTACTGCAGGTGTCATAATGCTCAGAGGATAATGGGAATTATGTCCACAATTACATTATGTCTTACCTGAGCAAGGGTTCTCTCTCTCTCTCTCTCTCTCTCTCTCTCTCTCTCTCTCTCTCTCTCTATATATATATATATATATATATATATATATATATATATATATATATATATATATAGAAGTGATAAGCAAGATCCTACCTTAACGCAGAAACACGCTACAAATGCCTGAGACGAGAGGTATAACAACACTAAGGTACACAAGCACGACGGTACACGTTCCCTTAGAGGTGGTGCGGCAACACTACTACGGTACACAAAACACGACAGACGTAACGTGAGACTTAGGTACGGCGGCGGTACTATGATCCAGTGTTGGGTAAGGCCCCATTAGACGGTGAGGGAAGGCGGAGGAGAGAATAGGACAAGGCTGGGATGGGATGGGAGTGGGGGTGATAGCATATTGTAATGCAATCATCTGAGCGTGTACCCGCCAAGCGTCAATACTGGAGGTGTGGGTGGTGTTGCAACCCGGGGACCGCCAGGGAACTCACACTACCACCACACCTCAAGCTGTCACGACCATGCACCCATACCATTACTGACCCACTGGAGCACGGCCACGATCCCGTCACCCTCCAGTATGATGGTCTGGCTTTACAAAGGGTCGTAGTTCTCCTGACACTTGTAAACAATGGCCATTTCAAAGACAGACAGATAGGCAGATACAGATGGGGTCCCACGAGTATGGAGCTCTCTCCCCCTACAATACAAATCATGACACACAAGAAGATACGAACTGACACATCTACATACATACAAATAAACATATAAATCAACAAACACAAGACAAATCTTTTGAGAAGAAGGTAATTATAAACTACAGTTATCAATATAGATGATGTGTATATTTGCAAATACTGAATTCCTAGAATACACAGCATGAAGGTAAATTGTCTATGTATGGCGTGTGTTTGAAGAGAAGCACATAGACAGTTAACAGCTACAAGGCTTTATTTGTCCACGTACAAAGAGATAAAGAATAAGAGGAAAAATGTATTAAAGAAAACTGAAACTAATGTCAAAAGCAATGACATTAGTATCAATGTCCTCACTATCATAAATGCCTTATCCTCATTGTACATGCACCGTCCTCAGTGTAAGTTCACTGTAAATCCACTACGCTCAGTGCAAGGGCTTCATGGGAATGAAGCCGGGTAACCCCACACACGTGCAATATGAACTCCCACAACAGGTGCCTCGCTCTATGTACTTGACCCAACCCACGTAAGGGATATGAGATCCTAGTTTATGAGAGAGACTACCAGCCCACGACCACATCTTAGCTAGGAGTCAGGTGTTAGCGCGTAGAGCTCGCCGCAAGTCTTGTCTTGAATAACACCGCTTCTCCCTCTGCCACAACGCTCATTATGTCATCCTGGCGGGTTCGTCTGGGACTGCCTTCAACCATACGAGCAAGCTTCAACTGTCTCACTGCACGTTTTCTTATTTCCCCCGGTAGTGCGGTGAATGATCTTCCCACCTTCATCTGCAGGCATGTCGGAGAGAGAGAGAGAGAGAGAGAGAGAGAGAGAGAGAGAGAGAGAGAGAGAGAGAGAGAGAGAGAGAGAGAGAGAGAGAGAGAGAGAGAGAGAGGTAACACCTCGTTCCTCACTAAGGGTATGCGTGTGGACGGGAAGACGCAGACAGACGCGGGAGAGGGCAAAGAGAATATAACAGGAATTGATGAAAGGTTACAGATGGGAGCAGTGCCGGAGACAGTACCAGAGCAAGGGAACGACAGGCAAGGAAAGACAGAATGGAGGAACGGGATGGGTGAGGAAAAACAGAAATGTCGGGGGCGGGGAGGGACAGGACCGGAGGAACTGGACTGGAGCTGCCACCGGTGGTCCGTGTCAGTGGATCCGCCATAGCAGCAGTTGAAGGCCCACCCCAGCCAGGGCGACGCCCACCCCACCTCCCTGACGGCCTCGTTAAAAACTCGGGTATTGTGTATACTCAGGTTTCCCCATCCTGTGACTGGTACTGGCTGGCTGGCGCTCTCTCTCTCTCTCTCTCTCTCTCTCTCTCTCTCTCTCTCTCTCTCTCTCTCTCTCTCTCTCTCAGAAATCTGAAAATGGAGCAACGCGTGTGTAAAACGTTCCTTGCAATACAACATACAGCAGTCACACTCTCACATACACCAGGAGCTCACGAAGGTCAAGGCTTCTAAGAGCAACGAAGACGGTATCAGAAGTAGGAGAGGTGAGTTGCAGGGAAAGGCTACAGGCCTTATATCTGTCCTCCATGGAAGAGAGAAGGGCGAGGAACGACTTGATCACAGCCTTTTGTTTCGAAATCAAGTTAAGTTCGAGAGTTACAGGGAGAGAACATCCACATGCTTCATAATCAAACTAAGGAACAAACTTGCTAGAAGAGATCTGAAGTACTACGACAGTATAAAACTGGTTGCTGGATGGAATAAAATGAAGACATGGTAACTGCAGACAGCACACATAAACTTAAGAAGTTATATGATAGTAGAGATAGGGCCCTCCAATTGTAAAACTCCCTCCCTATATTGTAAAAACGGGTAATTACACACATACACACACACCTGGCTTAGCCTGAGGTGAGTGTGTGTGTGTGTGTGTGTGTGTGTGTGTGTGTGTGTGTGTGTGTGTGTGTGTGTGTGTGTACATAGGAGTAAAGACATCGTGATAGATGTATACAACAAGAGACGGGGCAAAACCAATGTAAAGCTCTCTTCCCAAGTGCAAAACTCTCCCATATCACAAATAGTAATCACATACACACACACACACACACACACACACACACCTAGGCAAAGAGGTGTTGCATTAGCTGGCAGTGAGTCATGCCTTACTGTGAAATGTTCAGGTCATGTGTCTTATGTGGTGGTAGACGGTGGCTGGGGGTTGGTAGGGGGTGGTAAGTGTTGACAGGGGTGGTGGCACAGACGATGGTAGTGGGTGCTGGTATGGGTGGCACAGACGATGACAGTGGGTGTTGGTATGGGTGGCACAGACGATGACGGTGGGTGTTGGTAAGGGTGGCACAGACGATGGTAGTGGGTGCTGGTATGGGTGGCACAGACGATGGTAGTGGGTGCTGGTATGGGTGGCACAGACGATGGTAGTGGGTGGCACAGACGATGACAGTGGGTGTTGGTATGGGTGGCACAGAAGATGACAGTGGGTGTTGGTATGGGTGGCACAGACGATGACAGTGGGTGTTGGTATAGGTGGCACAGACGATGATGGTGGGTGTTGGTATGGGTGGCACAGACGATGATGGTGGGTGTTGGTATGGGTGGCAGGGAAGTACTGGTGACAGCAGGGGTGGCACAAACGATGACAGAGGGTACAGTTATGGTGCACAGTTGGCCGTGCGCGACAGTGAAGACACTGGTAACCGTGGCAGCTGGCGAGGGAAGATGGCAATTGGCAGTGGCGGAGGTGGGAACGTTCGTAGGTGGTGGCAAGATGGGTGGGGTGGTTGGCTGGTGTGGAGACTTCCCCCAACATGGTGGGTGATCACGGCACAAAGGACTTGCCCCACTACCACCAGCACCAGCAGGACTCGGTGCGACCGGGGAAATCTATAGTGCAAGTTGTCATAATGGAGAGAGAGAGAGAGAGAGAGAGAGAGAGAGAGAGAGAGAGAGAGAGAGAGAGAGAGAGAGAGAGAGAGAGAGAGAGTTCGTCCCGCTCACAATAATTAAACAACTGACAGCAAGGTCCACGCCAGCATGATTATGAAATACTTCCGTAGCAGCGTTACCCATGAGAGAGAGTGAGTGAGTGTGAGAGCGCATGTAAGAGGCAGCTACAGGGGAGGGAGGGAGTCATGCTGGCCCCCACACGGGCTGGCCAGGGATGAGGACGCCCCACGGGGAGACAAAGACTACAACAAGTACGGTAATATGGCGACCAGGGGCCCGGCCTACCATCTGGGACCTCCAACCTCCTCACCCAGCAGACATTTCTGACCCTATCGTCAGCAGTACCGCCTCGTGGATGACTATCTTTGGGTGAAGGTGCAGTGTGTGTGGTGTGCCTTGTCCTCCACGGCACCTCTGGTACTTATAATCAATGCTGGAAGTAGATGTCGCATTTTACCCACTGCTCCGCCTCACCCGGGTGGCCGCTGTACGATAAGCTTCCCCTGTCATCCTTCGTGTTTACCCGGGCTGAGCGATTTATTGCGGTACACCGGCAGCACGCGTACCTCCGCCCACCATACGGTACGTACCGTGCGATGGCAGGATATCTTGGAGATAATATTGAACCAATGACGTCCTTATGGTAACCTAGTTGAAGCGTCCCCCCCCCACCCCACCCCGGGGGGGCGGGAGACAAGAGGCCTCTCGGATGACACACGAAGCCCCGGCCTTTTGACACACAAGTCTGATCTTTATGAGACACACCACCAAACCCCCACGCTCTCAAGAATTCTCTTCCTTAACTAGTCCGTACCTAAGGTCCAATGTTCCCTGGATGCAGCCACCAGATCCACCACGGCGAAACACGGGCGACTCTGGCCCTCAGTTCCTCCTACCATAATGCCGGCTTTCGTTGGCATCCCGGAGCGCGCCCCTCCCGTGTACTTGACATACGACTCTCAACCGTAACATCCCGGGCGAACACATCACGCGATTTTCAGCTTTATGACAGGCCGAGCATTCTGGTGAGCGACTCTGGGCCATAAGACCCGGCTCCCCCGCCCGCCCGCCCGGCCAGGCGAAGCTGGGTATCGGGGAAGACAGCCGAGGGCGGGCGAGCGAGGCCCCCCTACCCCCCCACCTCTCAACTTTATTCACAGCTTTTGACGAGTACATTTCCTTCTCCCAGCAGCCCCCGCCATTAGACTCCATCTCACGACACGCCACGCTTTACTTACGAATATCATTTTGTTTTACGGGGAGCAAAATGTTAGGAATATACGCCAACAATGTGAAAACTGCGGTAAACAGAAGGAAAATCCCCTCCGGCAACCGGGCACTTAGACGTATCTGAATGAACCTCAGTCTTAAAAATGGCGCGCACGGTATTTTTTCCACGCTGTTTTTCCCCCCACTACTTTCTTTCTTTCTCTCCGCATAAATACTGGATATGTGGAGGCGAGACATGGAGGAAAAAAGACATGGAAGACCTGATAAAAGACAACATACGAGGGAGAGCGGTGAACAAAGGCGAGGCGAGGCGTGACGGGGAGGAATTGACTATACTGTTGGTAGAGGAGGCAGGGAGCGAGCGGGCTGGCGGGCTGGCTGGCTGGCGGGCGGGCGGGCGGACGGACGGGCCCCCGGCCCCCGCTGCTAGCAGGAAATGGTGTAGCGGAGATAAGACACGAGCACAGCTCTACACTACTGCCGCCAGGAACACACCAGGCCGGCGGGAGGTAATCTCCAAGCCATCACACTCACACACACACACACGGGGAACACTGACGCAGACAAAGGAAGTGCACGAGGCAAATGTAACTAGCAACACAGAAGCTAGCGATAAAAGGAGAGAGATGGAAGACATTGCACATCGCACAAGACAGAGAGATGATGATCAGGTTTCATGACAGCGTGAAAGATATACACTAATTACTAAATAAACAAAGCCCAAAGCAGACATCTAAATTACTAACCAGACAAGCTGGGCGACAGTCCTAAGAACAACATATTTGGGGATAACGCAACACATAACCATTATCAATAGTTACTATTAATATCATTATTATCATTATAATAATAATAATTATTATTATATTATTATTATTATTATTATTATCATCATTATTATTATTATTATTATTATTACTATGGGTACCCGAAGCTTCGAGGCTCATCTGCAATCAGTAGCTGGGAAACGACTGACTCCTCTGGAGTGAGTTCTTCCACGATTGTACTGCGATGATACAGCCTCACCTAAGGTGCCTTGGTCACTCCCGGCGTAACCAGACAGGCAGAGTCCGGTAACACAATGTAAGGGACATAAAATCGTAGACATTAACATAACATTCCAACGTTACAAAATGGGTAAAAAAAATTCATTCATAATGTTGCTCGCAGATATGTAAAAACGAATCCAAACTTTGACCGAAGATACGTGGGTTAAAAGTATCCCAAACTTTGGTGAGTGTAACGTTATATAATTCAGTGGCTGAGGCCACAGTCCCTGGACCTTTTATATCCACAGGTTACACGTTTGCTACACCGCCCACAGGATGGGCAGATGTGCACTTAATCATCAGCAGTTTTTTGCGATAACCACCAAAATCAGGTAATTATGGAAGTAATGAATGGTTGAAGTCATTAGGCTCCATAATATAGACCGATCCCTTAAGCAGGACGGTACGACCCTTAAGCACTAAGTTACGACCCTTGGGTACGTTGGTCCGACCTTTAACCTGACCCTTAATTAAGGACGAGATTAAAGGCCAGGCCTGTAGTCGTGCTCGAGTCCTGACGTGGTGGTCAAGGGGCGTACCTTCGTTCTCACACGGGTCACACCGCCGTTCCCCAGACAGATTCTTGGCCGTTTGTGTAACGGATCACGTAAGACAAACATTACACTACCCTCTCACTACACACACTCCTGGGAACTGACAGGAGGGACGGGACGTCCAATGAAACCCAGCTTAAGGAAAAAATAGTATGGAAATACCTCTTTACTAGTTTCCCATGTTCTAGCAAAATCCTGTGGTTACTTTGAAAACTGTCCTGTGTATATGTGTACGTGTGTTAACATGTATGTAACAAGCTATTTACATACAACGGGGAGGGAGTTCTAATTCGTAGAACACGTCTCTGAGTACTATACTAATAAATAATATAAATAATATATTCAATTAACGGCAGTCCTGGGGTAAAACTATAAAGAAAATCCATTTATCATAGACTAAGGGGGGAAGGAGAGAGGGGTTTCGACGGATAATGTGTGCGGCAGTAGAGTCAAATGGTTACTGATGATGTTCACAGTGGCTGGGGATGGGGAGGTTCTTGTCGCAGTCTGGTCCCAGCTGGCATGGGCTCCATGCGGTTGTGGTGACGAACTGCATCACTGGGGGAGGGGGGGGGGATCTCTGAGGCTTGAGGTGACAGACTGTCGGTGGCGTCGTAGTGGAGAGCAGTACTTTCATCCTCCCCTTCTTCTTATGGATGGGCAGCGTGGCGTTCTCGTGAGTTTTCCTTGAATCATTCTAAGAATTAGGCGAGGTGAGAACAGATATACGGAACTAGCCAGCCCATTACCTACATGATCCAGACCCCCACACCATGACGAGGAGGGATGGGAGTCCATGACCCAGACCCCAACCCCCCGAATCATGACAAAAGAGGGAGGGGAACACTTGGCCCAGACCCCCTTCCCATGACAGAGAGGGATGGGAACACATGACTACGCACCCTCATCATGACAAGGAAGAAGGGAAACACATAACCCAGACCCCTCCCCTCACCATGACAGGGGTAGGGGGGAACACATGACAGGAAGTGGGAGGGGGAAGTTTAAAAGAACGAACACTCCTCAGCCTGGGAGGAAAGGAGATACAGAACCTGACACCAGCCAGTGTCTGGCTAGAGGCGGAGGTAGGGAGGGAGGGAGGCGGAGGTTGGGACCAGTGAGGGAGCGTGAACTCCGCCTCAGGGCTGGAAGATGAGATAGCCAAGACAAGAGGTTGGGGGACAAAGAGTGCGTTATCTAACACACCCCACGGCCAGCTGACGTCACCCTGCCCGCACACCACACTCTAAACAGACATCACAACACCCAAAGGTGACCACATACCACATCCTGCACTGACCTCACACCACACCCTGCACTGACTCATATCACATCCAGCAGTGACCTCACACCACACACTGCACTACTACCACCCGCTGTTTTTAAGTCATACCACATCCTGCGTGCCCTAACAACACATCCTACAGTGACCTCACACCATACACTGCACTACCACACCACATCCTGCAGTGACCTCTCACCACACACTGCACTATCACACCACATCCTGCACTGACCTCACACCACTCACTGTACTACCACACCACATCCTACACTGACCTCACACCACACACTGCATACCACAGCCTTCAAATCAAATCACACGACACCTTGCAGAGACACTGCAACGACATCACACCAACCTTGAAGGAATAACTCGTCTTACACCACAGTGGCACGCAAATGAAGGCGCCAGCAGCCACTGAAGTGACTTAGATAACGCAACCAAAAAAAAAAAAAATAATCCACTGCACAGTCCCAGCACAGAGAAACACGTGGAAGCCGAAAACGCTGAGATGCTCTCCTTGTGAAGGATGGATGCATGATGTGGCCGCCTCGCGCCAGAAAGAAAACCAGTTTACGTCATTATTGATAAATCAGGAGAGAGAGAGAGAGAGAGAGAGAGAGAGAGAGAGAGAGAGAGAGAGAGAGAGAGAGAGAGAGAGAGAGAGAACTTACGACGAGATTCTCCCATTAGGTTGAGCTAGGGAAATGACAAGGGAAAGCGCGTAGTGCTCACCGCAGGAAAATCCAGTTACCAAGAACGAGCCGTGAGAGTTAAATGCTATCAAGAGTTATGGAATGATTGTACGTTTGTAGACTGAATGCCACCTGCACAGGTGTGGGCGAGGCAGGAAGAGTATACAGTTACCTGGGTCGAATGAGTGACACTTAACAGCCACCGAAGTGCTGGCTCACCCACGCAGCCGTCGCTATCCCTTCCAGGCGGGTACTACCGCTACAATATCTACCTGGTCGGAGCCTGCCTACCACCTACGAGAGAGAGAGAGAGAGAGAGAGAGAGAGAGAGAGAGAGAGAGAGAGAGAGAGAGAGAGAGAGAGAGAGGAGGGGGGTGGGGGGAGAAGGAAGTAGTGATAATATTAGTGAAATGATTTTCAAGCAGCACTTGGCAACAATCAGTGTTAGCCAAATGCTACACGTTTTCACTGGAGTTTCCTACATAATCAGCCGTGATGTTCCTCCCCAGGACAGGTAACACCTCCTTATCTTGTATACCTCTTATCTAAGCCTGTGTCTGTGTATATCAGGTGACAATACAGAGGATGTAACACTTGTATACCGTGTGTTGGTGACACCTCGACCTTTATGCGTCGACACAACACACAGCACTTGGGCCCGTTCGCTTGACGCCACACAGGTTCCTGTTTACAGACACTAGTTGATAAAATATATATGTAGTTAGCTCCAGTATACTATGTCCAGTGTTTTTGTTAGGGCTTCATTGTTGTTGTTACAGCTGTTCTCGTAAATATTTTTGAACGCCTAACTACTTCTCCCACCTTTGCGTGGTAGAGCCAGAAACAAAAGAATATATGCAGCATTTGCACACATCCATTCTCTAGCTGTCATATAAATCATATTGAAACCTGAGTCTACCATCCACGGCCAAGCTCCACAGACTGTTTCATGGGTTACCTTCACCGCTTCATATGCCCTGGTTCAGGCCACTGACAGCAAGTCGCTCCTCGCACACCATATCAATCTGACCCTCCTGACTGTTGAGGACCCAACATCCTTCTAAAGCCTCATTTACTCCAACCTTCTGTCTCCTGGGTCTGCTCCTAGCACCCTCACTTCCACAACCTTGATATCTTGAGTCTTTATAAGCTCATCCTCTCCACACGACCGAACTACTTTCGAATATCATACTCAGCTCTCTCAATCAGACTGCACCTACCACCACATCTCTCTCACACTCATTATTCCTTACATGGTTAACCGGCCTCATACCACAAATCGTCCACAAGACTTTCATTTCCAACAAGTTCACCCTCTTCCGTTCTTTAGCGTATAGAGCCTAAGACTCAAATTCACACAACACTGATGGGAATACAACACTTTCAAAACACACTCGTCTAGGCCCTCACAGACACTAACCTCTCTTTCCACACACACACCTTAATGTACTCAGGACCTTAGCCGCTTCTCCCACTCTATGACTCACAACCGCCAACGTTTCTTCTGCTGCCATGTCCACTCCCAGGTATGTACCTAAAGCACCCCACTTCCTCTTCGTCCTTCCCGTTCAAATCATCCTATCTCATCCCTCTGCTGCACCACACTACCTCTCGTTCATACTCACTCAAAACTTCCTCCTCTCACATACTCTTCCAAACTCTGCCACCAGTTTCTGAAGTTCTGGAGTCCGCCACTATCATCATCTGCAAACAGCAACCAGTTCACCTACCGTGTCCCGCCATATCGCAGACTTGCCCTTCACTCGAGGACCCTTGCATTCACCTCTCCAACCATCCCATCCATAAACAGATTAACCAACACTGTCGCTGACACACCTTCACCTGGTACCACTTACCCTCCACCGATGCTGCTACTCTTCCCGTAAAATCTCCTCACTGCATTTATCAACTTTCCATTTAACCCATACATTCATAAAACCTACCACAAAGCGCCCTCTGCTTACTACCATGTCTCTACAATATCTTGAGCTTAAGACTATTACATTTTTGTCATCCAGCAGATAATCTTGTCAAGGACCATCAGGTCTCCTGTAATCTCTCCTTCCAATGTATTCCCATGTACAAGGCCTCGCTTCATCCATATCATACACCTGTGCAGATCCATAAATGCCGCATAAAATTCATTCTCCGTCTCTTAATATTTTCAACACGTTCACACCACCTGGTCCACACATCCTGTCACCTACCAGGAAAGGTATATCACCTGTACTACCCGCCTGGGCATCAGGAAGTTTAGAGTGACAGCTAAGCAGTAAGCCAGCACTTCAGTGGCTGTCAAGTGTCACTCCTTTGCCCCAGGTTGCTGTCTTTTCTTTCTACCTCAGTCATATGTGGCTGATGGCATTCATTTACAATCATACAATCTCACACATAACACCAGACAACACGACTCGTTCCTCGTAACTTCAAATTTTCCTGCGCTATGCACTAGCCTTGTCTTCAGACAAATTCTCGTCGTAAGTAGTTTCCAGAAGCTCAGTTGCTACTCAACAATCAACTGCTCTGTTCATGTCACCACCTTCTCCATCACCACTCTCCCATACAACTTCCCAAGTATATCCAACAGACTTATAACTCTGTAGTTCCAACATTGACTTTGTTCCCCTTACCTTATATAGTGGCATTACATATGCATTCTGCCAGTCCTTAGGGACTTCACCTTGGGCCAAACAAACGTTGAAGATCCTCCCTAACTAATATATATATATATATATATATATATATACATATATATATATATATATATATATATATATATATATATATATATATATATATATATATATATATCTTTCTTTCAAACTGTTCGCCATTTCCCGCATTAGCGAGGTAGCGTTAAGAACAGAGGACTGGGCCTTTGAGGGAATACCCTCACCTGGCCCAATTCTCTGTTCCTTCTTTTGGAAAATTAAAAAAAAAAAAAACGAGAGGGGAGGATTTCCAGCCCCCCGCTCCCTCCCCTTTTAGTCGCCTTTTACGACACGCAGGGAATACGTGGGAAGTATTCTTTGTCCCCTATCCCCAGGGAATATATATATATATATATGTATATATGTTGTTTTGTCGTTTCCCACCTTAGCCACATCGCGCAAGGAACATCCTTATTATAATAATCATATTCTTTTTTTCCTTGGTACCTCTGCCTCTCTCGCCTTCGCGACGTAGCGCCAGGAACGAACAATAGCATCATTTGCACATGTCCAATCACCAGCTGTCATGTATAATGTACTGAAACCAGAGTCCACAATCCACAGCCAAGCCAGTCAGACAACTTTGTTTACCCTGACCGCTTCATATGCCCTGGGTGAGCCTACTAAGAGCACTTTGCCCCCCATATACCACTTTCTCTGCCTAACTATACACTGACAAACAATCCTGTGGCAGTGGACGTGAAGAGCACACTGGGGGAGACATGAGGCAAGCATACAGTGTACAAAGGATACAATTCCTTGCGGTAACGATCACGTCAAAGAACAGGCCATCATATGCAAGGATCTTAAAGTTGTGCATAAGAATCGTACCGTTGTGCTTTAGATCGTACTATCGTACATAAGGATTGTACCGCTGTGTAAAAGAAGCGTCTCCGTGCATAAGGACCGTACCGTCGTGCACAATGACTGTACCATCGTGCACAATGATCGCACCGTTGGGAGGGAGAAGTCTGAAGTAGAACGCTACGACGTTGGTTCCTTATGCCCGTTTTCTGTTTCCTGGGGTTCCGTAGGTGTGCTGGGTCCTCAGCGGTTCTGGTGCGGCGGTGATGACGTGGAGGCTGCGGCAGGCAAGACATTTGGCTCCTTCCTGCTCAGGCCGCCGCTGACACCGACGCGTCGCTTGCCTGGGCCTGATGCAGTCGCCCTCCCTTCCCTACCTCGTGTCACGGTCCGACCGGCTTCACACTTACACCATGGAGGAGAGACGGTGGCTCATTTGGCTGTCTTACTTACGGCATATCATCAAGACCCCCGTCAGTAATGGGTTACACCTACCCTCACACCCAGCTGTCCGGCCTGCACCGCTGGGATATATCACTGTGGTGTACGATATACTCTAGTATGCCAAGTACGATACAGCTACCAGGTTATACCATAAGACAAGTTATGGGACGACGAAGGTGTAATTACCTATGACATTATGCACACACAAAACAGTAATAATTAAATAATCAACACAAAAGATTATTCCATAAACGAATAAAGAATACAAAAAAAGTGGCACAGA
The DNA here is from genome assembly GCF_036320965.1 of Panulirus ornatus. Classification (NCBI taxonomy): domain Eukaryota; kingdom Metazoa; phylum Arthropoda; class Malacostraca; order Decapoda; family Palinuridae; genus Panulirus; species Panulirus ornatus. Next base: position 17,103,643 of record NC_092235.1, read on the forward strand.
ATTTAATAATTACCTTTCTATGAGAGGGGAAGTAGAGGGGGGGAGGGGGAGGCATTAACGAAAGAGTCCTCTCCATGACGTCATACGACTGACACGAAAAATAAGGTGTGGCAGGGTGGGGTTGTGGGGGCAGGGTGGGGGAGGGGGAGGGTCTATTAGCCATAGAGGGAATATTGCTCACGTAATCCCGCGTCATTTGTCAACCCAACACTTTGTTACCGTAGTTTATCAGTCGTAATTTATGAACGGCCCAGTTCATCCTGGGGTGCCATCACTCACCAAGAGTCGTGTTTCATCCGTTACTGGGTACGTTACCAAGGGGGGAGGGGGGGATTTATGTATGTATGAGTTTCGTTGTTTTGTTATTGTTGTTGTTATATAACACCTCTGACTGGTCCTGGTGACCTCTTGGGCACGACGGTACAATCCTGTGAACACGACGGTGCTGCGATCCCATGTCCACGTCAATACGATCCTTAAGACCAACGGTACGATCCCTTGAGCACAACAAGATTCGACCAGTGAGTAACGACGGTACGATCCCCTGAGCACAAGATTCGACCAGTGAGTAACGACGGTACGATCCCCTGAGCACAAGATTCGACCAGTGAGTAACGACGGTACGATCCCCTGAGCACAAGATTCGACCAGTGAGTAACGACGGTACGATCCCCTGAGCACAAGATTCGACCAGTGAGTAACGACGGTATGATCCCCTGAGCACAAGATTCGACCAGTGAGTAACGACGGTACGATCCCCTGAGCACAAGATTCGACCAGTGAGTAACGACGGTACGATCCCCTGAGCACAAGATTCGACCAGTGAGTAACGACGGTACGATCCCCTGAGCACAAGATTCGACCAGTGAGTAACGACGGTACGATCCCCTGAGCACAACAAGATTCGACCAGTGAGTAACGACGGTATGATCCCCTGAGCACAAGATTCGACCAGTGAGTAACGACGGTATGATCCCCTGAGCACAACAAGATTCGACCAGTGAGTAACGACGGTATGATCCCCTGAGCACAAGATTCGACCAGTGGGTAACGACAGTACGATCCCCTGAGCATAAGATTCGACCAGTGAGTAAGAGCACGAAGGTACGATCCCTTGGGCACGACATGGCACGACCAGTGAGTTCGACAGTACGATCTTATGAGTATAACAAGGGACGGACGGCCACTTTACTGCTTCAATCCATTGACAGCACGTCGACCCCGGTATACCACATCGTTCCAATTCACTCTATTCCTTGCACGCCTTTCACCCTCCTGCATCATCAGGCCCCGATCGCTCAAAATCTTTTTCACTCCATCCTTCCACCTCCAATTTGGTCTCCCACTTCTCCTCGTCCCCTCAACTGAACAGATAATGTCAAAGTTATCGCTGGAACTGAACGAATAACCTCAATGTTTTATCTGAAACTGAATAAATAGCCTCAATGTTTGGTGTGGAACTTAACATATAACCTCAATCTTCTCTTGGGAAATGAATAGATAACCTCAATGACATCTCTGAATATACAGCTCAATATCATCTCTGGTGCTTAATAGATAACTCGATATCATCTCTGGAATATCATATCACATCTGGAATAGATAATCTCAGGGTTATCTGTGGAACTGAACATCAATGTTATCTGTGGAACTGAACATAATATCAATCTCTTGAACTGAATAGATAACCTCACTGTTATCTCGAAATGAACACATAACCTCACAGTTATATTTGGGACTGAATAGATAACCTCAACGTTATCGCTGGAACTGAACAAATACTTCCATGTTTTATCTGGATCTGTACAAATTGCCTCAATATTATCAGTGGAATTTAAAAGATGACCTCGTTGTTATCTCTGGATCTAAACTGATAACCTCAATGTTATCTCCGGAAGTATACAGATAACTTCAAGGTAATCCCCGAAACTGAACACATAATCTTCATATCTAAGTTTCCATCTCCTTCATCCTGCTGTCGTGTGTGGCAATCATCAGCTTGCTGGTTGGTCGACTGGCAGGGGATCTAGGCCAATCAACTGCCAGGATCGTTACGGTCGTCAGAGTCCACAATCACCACCATTCCTCATGGGTCAAGGATAATTCCAAGACTACATACACCCTCGCTATGCATGCCGCCCATGTTCTACGGGGGCTACTGTCCACGGCAGCAGAACAAAGCGTGGTTGGGAAACCGTGTAAAACACATTTGCCTTCATCTCAAGAACAACTACAGACATTAACTTCCTGACCTGTACCTGCACTTACACTTTACACAGTGGCAGCCAAGTTTAAAAAAAAAAAAACTGGTAAAGTCGTGTACATGTTGTAGTAGGCAATAATTCTCTTACTGTGCAACACTCTAACGTACTGGCAAGGAGCTTTAAACGCCCACTAACGTAGAAAATGTACCGCGGGTGAAGGGTAACTGCGTTTTCTGCAAGGACGACTATTTATGTCGGTCTACAGTTACACGCAACACACAAGTTCTTGTGATTCCTGTACCACTTCTAAAAGACGCGAAACACTCAAGAACTGTATCACTCATGAACAGTTACATCTAATGGTGCAAATGTGTAATAATAATAATAATAATAATAATAATAATAATAATAATATGTACTGAATTAACTGCAACCAATGATAAAAAATGTGCATTAGTAACAAAATTACACATCCATAAGCAGAAGGGATAGAGAGAGAGAGAGAGAGAGAGAGAGAGAGAGAGAGAGAGAGAGAGAGAGAGAGAGAGAGAGAGAGAGAGAGAGAGAGAGAGCGGACGGGCGTTTAAAAGTCTTAACACAATTAAGGTGTAGGTTGAGACCTTCCACAGAGGTAAGGATGAAACTGTTCTATTTGCAGTCTGTGCGAACTGGGATGGAGCTGGATGCCATTCCGGTAGCGAATTGTAACTTGGGACAAGGGATCTTTGGTGGCGAGAGGTGAGGGTGGCGAGAGTGGTGCAGTAGCTTCTTCCCAAAGTGATGGATGCAAAGGGGGCCGAGGATGATCTTGCATGCCCTTTTGTGCTCCTTTTCTAACAAATCGCTGTTTTTTCGGTGGATTCAGGCAAGGGTAGCCACAGGCGCATATGGGAATGCTGGAAATTTTGCAGACGTCCATAAGTTCACATTCAGGGAGGCCAAGTGTCTTGAGTCTACGGGAAAATGTGGAGGAAGATTACTGGAGGATCTAATGGCGTGTTACTTGCAGCCGAGTTTGTCGATCAGAGTAACACTAAGAAGCTGGGGAGAGTGGACAACCAGGAAGAAGCTGAGGCCTTGGGGTGATACATGGTGGAAACCAAAGTTGATGCGCATGAATACGGTCTTGGCTGAGTGTGTGGTGGCTGGCGACGGTCCAGTTCTGGAGGTCGATGTAGTCGAGAGGGCTGTGGTGTTGTCACCGCTACCAATGTTAGAGCCATCGTTGTGCTCCCATCGAGCCCGTGTGTCCATTAGCCAATTATTCATAAGGATGAGGAAGTACAATGGTCTAAGTGGTGACCTGTGGGACGCCACAGGTGAAGGCCTGGAAGATGGAGATGGCCCCTCGGGAGCGGACATCCTGGTGGCGATCACTAAGCCAAGGCATGAGACCTCTCCGAAACCCAGGGTTGATGGCCTTATTGATGGTTATGCTGTGGCTAACTCGGTGGAAAGACTTGTTAAACTCAAGGTCGGTGAAAGGCATATACAGAGGTCTTTACATCTCTCTCGGTTGTGAAAGATGAAGTCAAAGCTTTACGTTGTCGAGACAGAGGGTGTTAGATGAGGTCATCACATTACCAAACAGTTGGGGTCTACAAAGACTGCAAAGTCTGTGTAAAGCCAATCAAACTCTATGCTTTCACAGAACAAACTAAGGGTCAGGGTGAAGGCAATATGTCTTAAGTCACATAGAGACTGTAGCCTCGTTCACTCCGGTGCTGGGGCTGACATAGAAAGTCTCCCAGTGAGTCAGTGGGGCAACTTTAATGCTGGGAAGGACTGACGATGATGCTGATGATCAGGATGATGATGATGATGATGACGACGACGGAGCAGCAGAGGCTGCTAGTTCAGGGCTGAACTTGGTAAGAGTTTCACAGGTAAGTCAGTGGGTGTGGCGGAGCGCCTCACCCTGAGGCTGTGTAACTGTCTGGCGACTTCAAATTCATGCACCTACTCCGGGGACTGAGGAGGAGGTGGGCCGGGAAGCAGATAGCATCGAGGTGTGGGTGACCCTGGCAGAGGATGGTGGGCTAGTGAAATTACTGATACGTTGTGCTGCCTCATCAATGAAGAGGCGAGGCAGGGGAAGGAGGGAGTTTGGTAGTTCCTCCAGTTTGCTATACCACTGGCTGTTGTCGGTCTGCTTCCTGTGTTACGGTCTGGTACGTATAAGGAAAAGATAACAGAAAACCTGATGGCCTACGAGGAGTTACCTGCTGGAGGAGAGTAAGGTATCCTAAATTCCTAATTTACACAGATATGGACAGGATAATGAAGGAGGTCGTACCTCCCCACCCATCACATTCCCCGCCCTATCAGTCGGCAGGAAAATACCAATGGAGGAACGCCATATACAACACAAGGAATGTAGAGACATGGAAATTTTATAGGAAAACATGAATGGAAAACACATCCTAATATCATTAAAGCCCTCCCCCATCCCTCCCATGCTCTAGGTAAGAAGGTCTTAAGCCGCTCCTCTGTGAAGGAAGAAGTTAAAATACGTGTATACAGACGTTCTGGAGAAAGCTTGCCATGGCCCGTTTTTTTTTTCCCCTTAACAATTTATATCGCATCAGTGTGTCTAGGTGTGTGGTTAATGCCTTTACTTTGACAATGCCTCATGTTAGTTCATCCCGTGTTCCTTTAGTGAAGAAATGTTTGCTGCTCGTTTATATTACATCTTCCCTTTAACTTCCTCATTTCTAGTCAAAGTATCTCTAACGCGAGAAAAATATCTTGAGTTACACTATCGAAAGTGTTCAGTCCTCTGCAAAAGTCTCTTACATCTCATTAAGGCATAAGATTTTGTTTTTTTAAGAAAGTAATCGCAAATCTTATGTTTCACTTCTAGGTAATGTTACTGGTTCAGTTGCTCTTTCCTGTATTTGTTCTACTTATCTTTGGTGACAAGAAGTGAACAGTGTACTCTTACATTTACTCTTACATTTTCATTTCTAGGTACGAAACTTTAACTTGTTTGCCTTAACATGTGTAAGTAAAGTATTTTCCTCATTTTTTCATTCAATATCTTACCTAACATCTTTCAATCGTGCTTAACATTTCTATCACAATGCATTTCATTGTTGTGTGTGTGTGTATATACATATATATATATATATATATATATATATATATATATATATATATATATATATATATATATATATATATATATCCTATGTGAACCGGACAATAATCTAGCAACTTCCTCCATTAAAACACACTTCATGTTCCGGCGGGAATAAACAGGGTGCTTGAGCCAGGTATTATATCCTTGTGAGGCGCCACATTACATGATCACGTACGAGAGAAATATACGTATCTGGCATAGCCGGCAGCCCCCAACCACATGATCAGAGAGGGTGTCGATGGCTTCCCTCACACCACATCATTTATATCAACACCCACCCACCCATCCACCCCGCACGTCCACTGACCCGCGCCACCCAATGAGAAGTGCGGCTCTTGGGGCATCTGCCAATTTTATGGAGGCTGGTGAGGCGCGGGACTTCAGGTGCGGCGGGATGATGATGATGTAGGTCCCTATCCCGTCCCTCCCTCCCTCTCTCTCTCCAACCCCAGTCCGGCCTCATCCAACCAAGCCCTGCGAAACACACACACACACACACACACACACACACACACACACACACACTAATAAAATCATGCAACATGAGCCAAAAATCCCTTTATAAACTTACCGGAACCTCCCGTCATCCGTCTGGGGACAACATCCGCGTTTGAATCCTTCAGCCACCAGCTTACCTGCGGGAACAACAACGATTAGCCGATCGCTATGGTGGCAGGATTATGGGAAAGGATTGGCAAAGCTCCCAGGGGATTGACAGGGAGTGGGGATTTGGATGGAATGGATGGTAATCCCTGACTAGGTGGCGAGGCCGAGCGGGATTCCTACATCGGGGATATTTAGGGAGTGGAGGCGGCATGGTGGCGAAGGGAGAAATTTACTTCTAATCCGGTCTGATATATATATATATATATATATTTTCGCTGTAATTATATCATTAAAACAACAAATAATTATTACTCTAGGAAAAAAAGTGATGGACATAAATTACTGGTTCTCTAATTCCACATGTAATACAGTAAAAACTGACACACCTGCAATACCAGTTACATACCAGCTTCTGAGATATTCAGTCATCACACACATGAACAGTATTAAGTCTCGGCATAGAAACAATGTACGCACAGTAGTAGTAGTAGTAGTAGTAGTAGTAGCACAAATACAAATATGTTTGTTTTAGTAACATAAAAGTAGCAACAAATACAATGGTTGCGAAGCTACCGAGACCACAAGTTGATGGTTTGGTAAATATCGGTTGGCAGTGGAGGAAAGAAGAAATACCTCCATGTTCTACTGCTCTGTTATCTTTGCATATCTTAAATTTTGTGATACTTTATCCTTGTACAACATTCTGATACAAAGTTTTGACGTCACAACGTTTGATTTGAAGAACAAATAGCATTCAAGTCTCTCTCTCTCTCTCTCTCTCTCTCTCTCTCTCTCTCTCTCTCTCTCTCTCTCTTCTCTCTCTCTCTCCCATACGTAGTAGGTCGTAAGTCTACCGCTTGGGTATCGGGATGGTTAGTGTCGGCGGTGCAGAGCCAGCATTACGGTGGGTATCAATTTCCCTTCCCTAGCCCTGGCAATTTTCCCAGCTGGTATTAAGTCCATCTCACACATAACACCAGGCTGTTCAAACCTAAACTCAAGACTCGACAATTTTTAGTCTAGACCTCCTTGCGGTGAGCAAGACGCGCTGGGTTAAAGCCTGGACTGAACTCCGTACATAACAAGTCGAGGCAAAATTCAAAACCATCCGGCCTGACAAGGTACCCCAGCCCAGCCTGGACGGGTAAGCTGGGCTGGACAGGTAAGCTAAGCCAAGTACGGCAGCAGAGAACTAAAAGTGATGCTTCAATCCGGCGAGAAATTATAGCCTGACACTGTATTACAAGCGGGGAAGTTCAGTCCGGGCCGGTATTATAGCCTAGCCTGGCGATACAGCTAGGAGCCGTGATATCCCAGCCTGCGGCTACAGCAGTTGGGCAATAATTGTGCTGGTGGTGTGGCCTGGTCAGCTGCTCCTGGCGGCAAGCGTAATTAATTACCTCTCAACGTTAAAACGAATGTACACCCTCTGGTCATATCCAAAGATTTTTATCCCCCTCCCCAATTCCCTCGTTTCTCTACTACTTTCTCTTTGCGTTTATCTCCCGTCCAACAAATGACGACGAGAAAAACCAACCCCCAACACAAGATAATGAGACCAATCGACCAAACATGACATTATCACCTCGCAACACTCGAGGCTGGCAACAGACGTCGCTAGCTTAGCTCCGCCTCCTGCCTTGCCTGCCCTGCCCGCCATATTTCTATTTTTTTTTTCTTTTTGATGTGCGTTGGTTACAGACGAAGGCACCGCAGAAGTTGGACACCGAAAGTAACACTAGGGAAGAAGATGGCTGTATTATGTAAAGATGTAAAGCACATGTTTACAATTGTCTGTAAGTAGTTGCTGAATATGTATTTCTGATATTCATATATCCCCCGATATTATTCATATATACGCGTTCTAAAGTTGGTTGGTTTATACACAAATACCTATACTACGTTACAGAATGTTCAGTGTGTGTGTGTGTGTGTGTGTGTGTGTGTGTGTGCGTGTAGCAATATATAAGTATTTTCTCACGATTCTGAAGCTTCTAGAGAACCAGGTGTGTTCCATGTTTGTGTTACTGTGCCAGATGTTGGACAAGTCTGCCCGCCAACAGAGTCGCTCGCCCAACTGCCGTAAGTCGTAAACATATCAATCTTGGGTTCGTTTCCCTTCCATTGACAGCTGATGGAATTCAATCAAAACTTTTTCTATAACAAATATAAGAGAATAATATCTATATCTAGTTCATTTTATTTTATTCATCATAATACTACGTGACAGCATGATGTTAATAAATCTGAATTCTTTTTTTTTTTTTAATGAAAACTGTATTTGTAGATTTGTGTCATGTGATGGCGAGCGCAGGAAGACTGAAAGCCGTCATTATCTCTGCCATGTACGATGTAAATATACATATTTCAGGCTCGCACAAGGGTAATTTACAGCAAATTAGTATAACGACGGCGGCTTTTAATCCACCAGTCACCGTTAACAAGTACAGTCAGCTGCAATCACGACAACCTCATTGCACAACAAATAACAGACGCAACAAAACCAATATTCTTATTACCATTATTATCATCATTATTATTATTCTTTATTACCTCAGGACCCATTTCATGGGGCTCCTGCAGCTTCAGAGCTCTACCCACGTAGGAGCAGGGTAAAAGCAGACTCCTCTAGAGTGTGAAGTTCCTCAACGAGCATGTACTCTACTCCGTCCCACGACGATCGTACTGCCGCGTCGAAGGTGACTTCTCGCTCGCGGTGCAACCACTTACTTGCTGGCGGAGACCCGTCACCCCTCTGGAATTTTCACGACCCAGTACAAATTTACTCAAATACCCGCACATACAAGACTGGCGCGGCTTGCGACTCTTTAATCCCCCAGAGTAAGAGGAACGACACTTGGGCGTGACGATTCGCCCCTTGTGAACGAGGGTACGACACTTTGGGTTTATGATCCCTCTCGAGCAAGACGCTACAGCCCTTGGATCCAAACTTACTGTCTCGCCAACGGATCCAAGGGTCGTTCAGTCCTGCGTAAGGGTTGGAGTACCGTCTTGCTCAGGTTAAGACAAAGTGATATGGTCAATGTCCAATCAAGACATGACTAGCTTAGTCATCCATGCAAGAGACATGACTGACGAGTCAATAAAACAAGAATCACTGGCTGAGCTAACATCCAGTTGAAACTAAAAGAAATGACAAGCTAACAGCCATTCAAGTGTTGGCCCACACATCAGACTGCTTTAAAGTCAAACAAGAATGGTATGTATAATGGACCAGAAAATAACGTTCATAAACAGTTAGGTACATACCAACTTCCCCAGAGTCTGAGGAAGACATAGCGACTACCTCAGCCTTGCACTCTGGCCAGGCCAACGGAAAATGAAAAACCTGACTCGCCAGCAGATTGCATGACAACATTTGATTGGTGGATATGGTAAGCAATTATTCCCACCTGATTGGCTCAGACGATAAAACAATCCCGATCAAACGGATACATCTTGTTTACAATAGAGGGAGGGAGAGAAAATGTTCGGTGCAGTGATGGCGATGGTGGTGGTACCGATGGTGGCGATCATGGTGGTAGTCTTGGTCCTGCTGGTGATAACGGTGGTGGTAGTTGTGCTGGCGATAAAGGTGATAGTTGGATTACTATACACAACCAACTTGTGTACTCGTTGGAGATAACCCATGGTTGGAACATCTCTACCTGAGGGCGACTGAAGCTTCTAGATCCATCGGGGGAGAACAACGCCCAAGTACCTTCAGAGGAAGGGGCTCGCAACACGCTTCCGAGGAGTGCGTCCCCCTAACCTGACCCGCGGAAGGTGTGTGTTAGAGGGAGTGCAGCAGGAGGCGGGAGGGACGGATGCCCGGGATGAAGATTACCTTCTGTACCACCGGAAACATTATAACCACCGCACGTCCTCCGTCGGCAAATGTCGGAATTAATCAAGGTGCTCGAGCTGGCAGACAACAACAGAGGAAAGGCCATCTAAGACAAAACAGGAGTAGAGGGGAACTGGAGCACAACAGGAGAGTAAAGGCCAACTGGGACAAACACAAGAGAGTAAAGGAATAGACACAATATGGTAAAGTAGGGGGTAACAGACAAGAGAAGACTACAGAGGATATGAGAACAAAGAAAAGAGTAAAGCTGACTATTATCACTGCCAGAGGTGACAATAAGGACGCAACACACCAAGCCTCCCTCAGGCAGATGTAAACACCTTACTTGGACAAGATGGGGGAAGTCTAGTGTGTGGAGGAAGCCAGGTGTGTGGAGGAAGTCTGGTGTGTGGAGGGAGCCTAATATATGGAAGGTGCCTGCTGTGTGAAGTCTAGTGTGTGGACAGAGCTTGGTATGTGGAAGAAGTCTGATGTGTGGAGGAAGTCTGGTGTGCGAAGGAACCTGGTGTGCGGAGGAAGTCTGGTGCGTGGAGGGTGTCTGGTCTGTGGAGGAAGTCTGGTGTGTGGACAGAGCCTGGTGTGTGTGGAGGAAGTCTAGTGTGTGGAAGGAGCCTGGTGAATGGAAGAAATATGGTGTGTGGAGAAAGTTTGGTGTGTAGAAGGAGCCTGGTGCGTAGAGGGTGCCTGGTGTCTCTCTGTAAAGTCTGATGTAAGTAGAGCTGCTGTGTGGAGGAAACTAGCGTGCGCAATAAACCTACAATGCCCCACAAGGCAAAGGGGAAAAGTGAATTAATCCATCATCAACATTTCTTACGTACAATAAAGCAGCATAATACAGACATTCCCATGCAAGCACCGTCCCCGGTAATTGTCAGTGCGTTATAAAGGCAGGCAGAGTCTTACAGTATCTAATATTTACATAACGTAGTGATGGTAAGTCTTATAATTACACCAAGACTGAGTAGGACGCTCTTGACGATAATGAACTGCTGTAGGCGAGCGCCGGTGTCCGATGCTGGACGCGAAAAGTAACCTCTGTGGACAGTGGCCACTAATGAATATCAAGTTCGTAAGGGGCCACTGGAGAATGTAAAGTTCGTGGACAAAGGCCATTGAATAATGTAGTGTTCGTGGACAGTGGGCACTGAAGATAATAAGTTATAACTGTGATAAGCAAGGCGGTGGAGCCTTTCCTTCAGTGTAAGTTACCAAGCCATCAGGTTCAGCTTTGTGTCGGGCTAGAGAAGCAGCAAGTCCACACACACACACACACACACACACACACACACTTGAAATTCGCCACTGTACCTAACCTGTCGCCAGAGCTTCACCTCAAGAGAATTGCAGATGAGACAACCTGTCTGCCGGCAAATATCAGAATGGCAATTAAGTACATGGATAAGACATTGTTCTACAAATGATTCACATCGAACATTAGGGCCACAACTTGAATACGGTTATCAGGTTCCTCACTGGACTTAGACAGAGAAATAAGAAAATTTTCTTAGGAGGACAACAATGATGGTACATGAATTAAGATAGCGGAGTTATAGCGGGAGTTTAAGGGCCATAAGAATGCCTAACTTGGACAAGAGAAGGGGATGAGGTGAATTGATCATAACCTTCAAGGTTCAAAACCAGTTTGTTGATGTCGATCGACAGTGAGCAATGCCTCGACAGATGCATCTGTGTAGCACCGGGAGGTAATAGTAGTAAAAAAAAAAAAAAGTGTTGGAACAGATGTAAAAAAGTGTGGTGGATGACTGGAATAGACTGAGGAAAATGGGAAGTGGACAACTTACATCACTTAAACAAATAATCCTCAAAAGATAGGGCGCCACAAGTGGAGAATCCTCTCCACCCACGATACAAACGGGTGGTTACACATATGTGAGTGCAGGTATACGACCCGCAGGGTTAGTGAAGTGGAAACGCCTGGCCATCATCATACTTAGAGGTGGTGGTAGCAATGAACGCTCAATGATGACAGAGTCGTGCTCAAGAGCGGTACCGTCATGCTCAAGGCGTGGTACCATCGTATTCATGGATCGTACCGTCGTGCTTAATGGGTGGTACCGTCCTGCTCAAGGCGTGGTACCGTCCGTGTTCATGGATCGTACCGTCGTGCTTAATGGGTGGTACCGTCCTGCTCAAGGCGTGGTACCGTCGTGTTCATGGATGGTGCGGTCGTGCTTATCGGGAGGTACCGTCATGCTCAAGGCGTGGTACCGTCGTGTTCATGGATGGTGCGGTCGTGCTTATCGGGAGGTACCGTCATGCTCAGAGGGGGCGCTTGCGTTCGAAACACCGAGACTGAGGAAGATAATCAGACAAAGGATTCATGCCAGTGCATGATCTATATCGACATCATGCAGCCGCTGCATGGCTGGCATCACGTACCATTCCTGACACTGGCGGCGCCAGCCCACTAACCCTAGGGAGGAGGGAGGCTTGTCAACAACCACGGGGGTGTATCACCTTGTCTGGGCCCCTTCCTGGTCCCGGGGGAGGCAACAGACCTCACCCCACCGGCGGAGGCTCCAATCCACACCCAGGGGAGGGAGGGAGGAGGAGGAGCAGGAAAGCAGCTGAGGGGAAAGGAAACAAACTCTTTACGCTTCATTAACACTGTACGTACTCAACTAAGATCACCCCACGACATCTTTCTAGGGACTCCGGCAGCACAATAGTGCACTACCTCCAGCAGCAGGGGAATGTGGACTTTTTATAAACGAGAAATTCTTTGACGAGACTGTGCTCCCAGGAGTGCAGCCTCGCCACAGTGTGTGTGCGTATATATATATATATATATATATATATATATATATATATATATATATATATATATATATATATATATATATGAGGGGCAGAGGCGCACGTAGCTTCTCTCAGCTTCCCAGTGGATCAGCCCCGTGAGCCATGCTCACCTCACTGTCTTGCCCGCTGAATGACACGACAAAACATTGTTTGCTCACCTTAAACAACCTCTATAACGAACTAGCCGTTGTATGCATCATTTAATACAACTCCTAATGGGAAATTTACAGTAAACTTTGTTTTCTTTTACATATATTTTCCCATATTTCTAATGAGTAAATGAAAACTATCGTACATCAGCAGAACGTGTCATTTTCAACCTTTGAATTTCAGTGTAAAAAATAATGTTAGTAATTGTCTTCTGTTACTCCCAAAGTATATGCAATTACTTTATTTCCCCCTCTTGTTTCTGAATCACATGCGATTACTGTCTGTACTTTTAAGGAATATGCTTAGGAAAGGCAATTGTAACGACATGTTGCCATTACTTCTGCGATCTGCCCGACCCAGCAAGTTCCTTGTACGGTACTGCCATCTCTCGCCAGGCGTGTGAACATCAACCAACATGAAACACAGCAACTATAGCGAAGTCAACCGTAATACAACGTTAAACCACGCAACCATCGCGTCCCCCCAACAATGGTGGGGAAAACGTAAATGACATGACCAAAAGCCAATATAAAACCCCCCCTTCCGATGACGTATTGCATTAACCAGAGAAACGAATTTCCATCATTTCTTTTTTTCTCTTTTTGTCTCGCAGTAACTTTATAGAGCGAGTCAGGACGGAAATATCAAGGCAGTGAGTCAAGTGAAGGAACTGCGTGTTCACATATTGTTACTCGGGCCACGGGGGCGCGCTCCTTGCCACACTACATGACGCACTTGATGACAAAAACGCTGAGAATAACAGGCAGGAAAAGGGTAATGGAGAGCGAGAAGTTCATGGGGACGCAAATCATATGGGAAGGAAGAGAAAATAGATGGAATGAGGCTATGGAGACAGTGAATGTTGGAGGAGGCATCAAGTATTAACGCTAGACAACAGGGAGAATGATAACAAAATATAAAGGTAACGTATAACTGACGATAAATGATAATGCGGCAGCAGCAGCAGAGGTGGACAGGAACGATGAAAGTAAATAAACAGAAAGTATGTGACTGGTCGATGGCTTTATAATGGAAACACGACGAACAACAAAGATCTTGAACTGTTAACAGAAAAGCCAAAAACTACAGTTTGAAATAGTTCTAATCTTTTTTTACTTAACCGCTACGGTAATACAAGGTTCCAACAACCTGTAAACGCGAAACGAGAGAGAGAGAGAGAGAGAGAGAGAGAGAGAGAGAGAGAGAGAGAGAGAGAGAGAGAGAGAGAGATCCAATCCTCATCTATTTATCCATATCTACAAAAAAAAAAGTTCACGTACAACTGAACATTTCGACCGACACAATTTCCACTCTAATTAAACTTTGTTGATGTTCATTATGTGAAAAGTTGCACTCTTGAACCGGTAATAACCAGGCGAACCCAATGGTACTCATTCCCCGGGGCAAACAATTGGGAACAACCATTACATGCTGCAACCGCAGAGAGAGAGAGAGAGAGAGAGAGAGAGAGAGAGAGAGAGAGAGAGAGAGAGAGAGAGAGAGAGAGAGAGAGAGAGAGAGAGAGCTCAACGAGCATAAACGCTGATATTTAGATAACTCAACACAACCTCCCATTACACTATCATCCGAACGCCTTAACAATAATGTCAGGTGGCATGTTAACTTGCCGAACAAGAAGACAATGGAGGTAAATTCCTCATCCAATCATGATTGTCTTCCAACCTTTCGAGAAAACGGTTGGAACCCAGAGGGCAACACAGTTTTGCCATACGATTCTCTCTCTCTCTCTCTCTCTCTCTCTCTCTCTCTCTCTCTCTCTCTCTCACACACACACACACACACACACACACACACACACAAACAAAAGTCTCCAGGGTGTAGGGTTATCGTAAATGACCATGAGTCAGTATGGACCCGCACAGGGTCGGTCCTACATGGGTCCGAATCCTAGACACGATTGTCAGCCCACTCCCAACCCAGGTGTTCATCCTCTCCTTTGGGATGGTCAATAAATGTGTGTGTGTGTACAGACACATATGAGCTGACATACGTTTATATATATATATATATATATATATATATATATATATATATATATATATATATATATTCCTTCTAATCCACGGGGAAGTGAAACACGATTAGTTACCAAGTGCACTTTCGTGTAATGATCACATCATCAAGGGAGATACAAGGAAATAAAACAGTCAGTTGATATACAACAAAGAGACGTAACGAGGGCGGTAAGTGGGTGTACAAGCCTGTGTGATCTGTGTTGGGAGTTGAAACTTTGTGAGGATAACACCTGATGAGGCGGATTTCCTTTGTGAAACATTTTGTGTATTATAAAGTTTCAATTCAGAAAATCATCTGAACTGCTACTGAAGTGCGATTACCCCTTCATCATTATTATCAAGAACAAGTGTAATCGTCATATCATCAACAATATATATATATATATATATATATATATATATATATATATATATATATATATATATATATATATATATCATCCCTGGGGATGGGGGAGAAAAAGACTTCCCACGTATTCCCTGCGTGTCGTAGAAGGCGACTAAAACGGGTGGGAGTGGGGGGTGGGGGGAGTGGGGGGCTGGAAATCCTCCCTTTCTGTTTTACTTTTCCAAAAGAAGCAACAGAGACGCGGGCTAAGATAGGATTTTTGCCTCTGAGGCTCAGACATCTGTTCTTGACGCTACCTCGCTAACTTTGAAAATGGCGAATATGTATGGGGGGAAAAATACACACGACATAACTAAGGTTAAGAAAACAGGACTGTTAAGAAAATCAGACGGCAAGCAGTGTGGGCTGCCTGCACTGCACGGCTACTGGGTACGAGGTGCGCCTTGTATTTCCTGCGGCCGTTACACTACCTAACCCAACCCAGCCGGAAACCTAACCCAGCGCTGCCGCCAGAATTTCAACACCATCTTCTGTGTTCACTATTGCCCGCGTATAACATTATCACGTCTTTTCACTCACACCAGTAGGTAACGTTTGACTTCGACGGTGCGGCCCGTAAGCACGACTTTGGTATGTTGGCTTAACATTGATCTAACCCTTACTCAAGGTTCATACCTTTGTGCTCAAGTGGGGTGGTACACGTTCCTAAACAATACTGAATTAAGTTTTGATATGTACTGGTGTGTGTGTGTGTGTGTGTGTGTGTGTGTGTATTCATGTTTGTTTCAGTGTGTATGTGTGTGAGGCAGGAAGCGTGTTCTTACATACCATCATCCACAAGTGACTCGACTCCAAATGCCACCAGCTATGTAAGTGGATTAGCAAGCAAGTTAAACTGTCCTCTCGGCTTCTTGGCCGAGAAAAACACAAAAATAGTGTTTGCAGACACATTCTTGTACAGCAACCGAGATGTTGACATCTTAGCTGCCGTAAATACACTTCCTAATACACATTTACATAACCTAAGGTCATTAGTGACAGCTACGCCACACCTCAAATTCAGACAGGCAGCAGGGTAGCGATGCCACTCTCAAACAATATATAGAAACTAAGGCAACTTGTATTAACGCCTCCTGCACCGGCGAGCTAACCTAATATGTACTTCAATCTCCTGCAAGGCTGCCGACGCGAACTCCAAAGACAGCTAATTTGCTCCCTATACGTTCTCAGATCTCCAAATGCAAGGATTGTGAACTAATTTATGTGATTTCCACTAACACAGTCTAGGTAATTTATGTGTCTCCACGGAGCTCCTAACACAACCATACCAACATAATGGGAGCAGCTGAGACGACGTGAATCATGGAGCGTGGAACCACTTCCTTGGATAGTCTAGCTTGCACGTACGTCTGGCAGGCGTCCGTCTCCAGGTGACGGCATCATCCTGCTCAAACTATCTACGGCGCTAGTCTGATACATTATCTTATCTCCCCGTTTCGTAATACTTATAATCATTGTTATCAATGGCAGACATAAAATTTAAATTCTTCACCTAAAGTTTCAGATATCTTCTAATAATCTTAATATTCTTTTATACAAATGCTCTTAATTCACTTGGCATTTATAATAAGCATCTGTCACGTTTCTCTTGACAAAAACTCCCCACAATGGAAACTCATTTGCATACAAACTTTTAAGAGATATTCTAAATCTTAAAGCGGAGTGCAACTTGCCCTCGCAGCTCTGGGTGGAGTCAGCAGTGCTGGGAACAAGGGAGGGAGCAGTGGCGGAGAGAGCATAGATCCGGGTGGTTGGGTTTTATCTGGAGAAAAGAGGGTGTAGGAGGTGCCTTAAATAGACTGCCTGTCACGGCACTGGTTCCTGGCCTCCAATGAATACTGCTGGACCCCAACACTCACACTCCCCCTGATGCCCCCACGACTCACTCCCACTAGCTGCACCCCAGCACTCATTCCCACTGCTGGACCCCAACACTCATTCCCCCGGTGGTCGATACCACTCACTCCCACTAGCTACACCACAGAACTTAGTCCCACTGCTGCACCCAAGCACTCAGTCCCATTGCTGTACCCTAATATCCCCCGTGCTGTATCCCAGCACTCCCACTTGCTGCACCCCATGTCTCACTCCCACTTGCTGCAACCTTAGAAATCACTGCCACTGCTTTACCCCAAGACACTCCACTCATACTGCTGCAACCTAACATTCACACTACACACTCCCATGAAAAAAAAGTTTCGCCATTTCCTGTCTATGATGAGGTCTGGGGGATGTTATAATAGCCTAAGTTACCATCTATTTATTCTTATAAACTGCTGTTCAGAACAGGAAAAAAAAAAAAGACAACTAAAAGCAAAAACCAGGGCACCTTCACTTTTAGTTCCTTATCGCACAAATATATGAATATATAACTTCAGGCAAAAAAAAATCGGAAATATTTGCATCCGACCACAGCCCCCACACATAATGTATCTTAGTGGGGGCAATGAATGGAAGTAGGCGGGTGGTGGTGGGGCAAGATGCAGAGGGTGCTAAGGGAGAGATAAGTTGTGGGTGGTAGGGGAGCTATTTTGTGGGCGGCAAGGGAAGATATCATTTAAATGTAGTAGGTGGAGCTGCAGTGGGTGGTAGGGTAGTGATTACTCAAATATATTTGGAACAGGTGGTAGGGAAAGATGTAGCAGATGGTAGAGATGTAGCGGGGGTAGTTGAGAGATGTAGTGGGTGTTAGGGAAGGGAAGAAGTGGGTAGTAGGGTAGATATGTATTGTGTGGCTGGAAAAAAATGGGGTGGTGGATGGTAGAATAGAGATGTTGAGGGTAGTTTATTCAGACATGCAGTGGTTGGTAGTTGAAGGTAACAGTCGCGAGTCGTCTGGGTCGTGCGGGGAGATGTGATGAATGCAGTGTTGAGGTACGACAATTAGGTGTAAAGACTACAGCTGGAGAGGGAGGGTGACGCCTTCGGTCAAGTATGAAGGTATTATAAAGTGACATCAACAGATGAGGCACTGTGCAAGGCTAAGCTAGGTTAGAATATGGCAGACGAGGACGAGTGGCGCCCTCGATCAACAAATGAAGGTCTTAAAAGATGACACCACCAGAGGAGGCAGTAACATCAAGATAAGACTAAGACATCCAGCTAACGAGGCTACATCCTTAACCAAGAGCACTTGGGTTGAAGCTACGCTACCCAGCACCTCATGCGATGACTGATACAAACTACGTGTCTACTAAAATATCTTACTAATAAGTGAACCGGTTTTCACATGCAGGTTTGCCTGCTTATAATCACACGCGCTTGCAAACATGGACATGCATGAAACGACAGCTCGACTTAGTGGGTGAATCATCAGTTTCATCAGCCCTACTTGACATAGATCTGGTAGAGAAGGTTCAGAGGAGGACCAAGACTGTACCTGAATTGAAGGAGCTGAGCTAGAGGGGAGAGGACTGCGGTTAACATACGTGCCCTCGTTGTGACAAAGATGAAAAGTATCCACCTAAAATTAGCTCTGTCGAGATTTTGGCAGTAAGAAGGGCTAGCGTGTATCTTGCATGATGTGTAACACTTTCTTTCTCCCGCTACACTCATTCCGTAGAAAGAAAAAGAAACAACTTTAAAGTTTACAAGTCGAAATGATGCTTTCCGAGTATAGAAGAAACGATGACCTTGAAGATATAAAAGCTCAAGAAATTAGCTGAAGAAATAGAGCAACAACTGGCAGACGGACGAACAAAACAGTAAAAGAAAAAAAATAATGTCAACAGGTTAAGGAAAAAGAACCTACGTATGCAGAAATCATTTTTGACACACACACACAAACAACTGCCCACGACCACACCAGAACTGGCTTGATCATGTCCTACCGTAAGAGATGGCGTTCCCATATGGCTCTTTATGTACCTTGGACTCTCATATGTAACGCTACCGAGCGCTGGCCCTCACCACCACTCTCTCACTTACACTATTCTCAGAGATAATAACTATAATACCCGGCTCTCACCCCCTTGTTGACGTTACTTCAAAAAGTGGACATTTTCTCTTTCCAACATAAGGGTAACTGAACCAATCTTCACAAAAGATCGTAAACATTACTGCAACTAATGTTTACCTTGGACCGAAAAAAATTCAATTCAGCAATGCAAACCAACCTGGTATATTACCAAAAAGTTGAAAGAAAAATATATAAAACATCAATTAATTAAATAATTTTCAATAACCGAAATCGACACCCTCTTCCTCTACAATGCAGCGAAAAAAAAAAGAGATCCGTTTCACTGAAACCGGATCTTGGCATTGTCTTCATCACGAGTCAAGCACACGTTAACAATATATCAATCAGGGTTACAGACTGGTTATAGAGGGAGAGAAAGTTTGTGCGAGATCCGCTTAGTTTACGCCTTCAGGCAACAGATGGCGTTAACAGGCATTTACAACTTTGGATATGAAAGATATGAAGACATTCTTCAATGATTTAACCTTTAGAACCATGTTTATTTCAATTAGTGAGACCAATTCAACTGAGTTACATCTCTGAGCACATCTATTTCACTTGCTTCTGACAACCTATAATACTTTTCCTCTCAAACAGCGAGAGGTAATCTCCATCTTTACATCCCAGTATCTACCTACCCTCACTTCCACCGCCAATAACAGCTGTCATCATGCAGGAAAAAAAAAATCTAGACTGATGAGTTGTCCTTCGGGCGTCCAACATGTAAACATATTTCTGCTGGACTAATGACCTCTGGACGCGTCACAAACCCGGCTCAGCGCAATCCGAAAATAACATGGTATTTGATAGCTTGTTGGCGCGTCTCAAGCCTTACCCAACCAACCACCTCCCTTACAATGGTGCTTTGAAAGACTGCGCTTGGATACGTTCATCTTTACATTTCTTACTTGAATTCACGGAGCTCAGCCATTATAAAGACGTCAAAACTGTTCGTATTTGTTTATCACTATAATTATGCTGTGGTATGGGGTTCATTGCTAAGTACGTAGTTTATACAAAGCGACATACGATAGAAAGTTTGTGAAATAATTCAACCTAATTTAGGCATTTCTACAATTATGCCCGGGATTCTCACGACTTACTGAAATATCAGAGCAAGTCTGTAAGTGTACATGTGTTTGTAATACTATTTATCGCTTGCACTGCACTAAATAAGGCTAGGCGCTCGAGACTGGTGCAGCCTAGCTTGCCTGGGTGCATTCTAGCTTGAGGCTGGTGCAGCCTAGCCTGCCTGGATGCATCCGAACTTGAGATACTTGTAACCTACCTTGACTGGGTGCGTTTTAACTCAAGGTGTGAGCAGCCTAGCTTGACAGATGAACATCCTCGCGAGCCTGGGTGCGTTCTAACTCAAGGTGTGAGCAGCCTAGCTTGACATACAGCTTAGCGAGCCTTGGTGTGTTCAAGCTTGACGTTTGTATAGACTATCATTTCTGGGTGCTTTAGTAAACCTCCGATGACCATGGTCTAGCATAACTGGGTGCATTCTTCCTTGATCAAACACCCTTGCCCTTCCTAGTGCGTTCAAAACCTAACCCGCTAAGGTGCGTTCTAGCTTTGAAGATCATGCAGCCTTAACACGCCTCGGTGAGTTCCAGCCAGGGCGTGTAAAATGTCAAACCCGTCCACGACACCCGACGCCTTAATCAGGTGGGTGACACTTTCCCTCCCACAAAAAGTTTGAGATACAGCATCATGTTTGGGGATGACTACCTCCCCCCTAAACCCCGCTGACTCTTTTAGTTTTTGTCGTTGCTTCAGCTACAACTGTTGTGGCGTTTAGTTGAACTGTCTGTTGTTTCTTGTGATGATCTGGTGCACATTCTTATTGCTGCTAATGATGTCTTTTTTCCCCTGTAACTAATTAATAAGTATTCCTTTTTTCGTCGTTAACTACTCTTAATGTTGCTATTGTGTCAGCAGTGCCAGTAAGGCCATTGTTTTTTGCGCTCCCAGTGTGCTAGTTTTTGTTCCCATTGTTGCCAAAGTTTTTTCTTTTTTTTTTTGTAATGCTCTTGGAATTTTTGTCTTCGTGCTACAAGCGATGTACTTTCCGGTCTTAACTGCGCTATTGTTCTGGCGTTCACAGTGCTGTTACTACACCAGTTACTATGCTAGGTCACGTGACAGCGTGCAGGATCCACAAAAAATGAGGCAGAAATAGCAACGCTTGATTGGGGGCTACTGGGGGCTACAGGGGGGGGGGGGTCATAATAGTTATATTTTAGTTATAGTTATATTTGAAGGCATCTCAATTATCTCTAATGCTATCATTCCACGACCATACGGCAATACTGTGACACTGACGGTGTATGGCAAGTACAGTACGCCCTGCAGGGTTTCAGCGACCGTCTCTCGATTCTGATAACACCCTCCTCCACCCACACCACACATCCTCTACAGCGAGCTGGTGTATGGTCCCATCCCCACGCCATTACCACCATTTACATACCATCAGCGAGGAAATCGAGCCTAACTTAAGGACTGCTTCACATCTCGCCCACATTAGGGGGGCGAGAGGCATAAATAGACTGATAAACAACGGGTAAGAATTATACATCACGAGTGAAAACGGAGAAAGTGACCAGGTCATGAATAGTGACTCAAGAAGACTAAATCATATGACCATTAACGAATCACGGACACACATAATTGCAGGGCGTTGTACCACAGAACGAATACGTCATCGACCTTAATACGAAATCGTAGAAAGCGGCGTCAGGCAGCATAACAAACCATTACATTATCTCACAAACTACTACTTGTTTCCCATATCATTAACCTTTCAACGAAAAACAAAAATCGCACTTACGACCATTATCATCCGCTCATGGCGGCGGAATGATCAACTGAAACCGAAATTACCTGCTTGCATACGACCATCATCGTACTCATGGCACCACCCGCTGCTGAAGACAAGCAGGAAGAGTTTAAGGCTCCCAAGCAGTAAATTTAGTTAACCAACTGCGATGCTAACACATTTTTACCAACAACGAACACCAACAGTTGGGTACATCAGTCTCACCACAGTTCCCACAGAGGGCATATTCCAGGCGAAAATCTCACCCTCGTCCGCTACAGTGGGAAAACACGTTTCCTGCTTTCAAAACAGTGCGTTGTTCACGGCCACCATCCTAACATCTCCTGGGTCACACGTACACACACACACAAACACACACACACACACACTCGAAACCGTATCAAAAAATGTTATAATTTGTGATCAAGAGCAATAACAACTTGGTGAAACTACGTAAACATATTTGTTTTGTCTTATCACAACGTATGCAGGTCACAGAAAACGGACAGTCTTATGTTTATATCCCAAAATCCATATTACCTAATCAGTAAACACGTCGCCCAACACCCTAGCAACACACACACACACACACACACACACACATCTACCGCCTGAAACGCTTTCATGAAGCCCAACCACTTGATACATACTGGCAGAATACAAGAAGGCGTTGCTGAAAACTGGTTAATTATGGACATTAACTTGTGATGGTGGCGAGGACAGTAACCTACCTGGTGGGGTGGTGAAGACAGTAAGTACGTGTGGCAGGCCACCACTCAACCTGAAAACAGTCTTCCAGACCGCCCCTTTCCCCTCCCCGACCCCATCACATTCCTCCATCTTCCATTGCCTCACCCCACACGCCCTACCTCCCCGCTTTCCATCCATTCAAAACTCCTTCATTTACCTCTTCCTTCAACATTACCGCCAACCATCCCCCAATACTTCATATCATCTTCACACTACCATTTTTCTCCCCCCAAATATTTATTTTATCTCAGGGTTGTTCTCCCCTCCTTCATAGTCTCCCCTCCCAGTATTTTTCCTCACCTTCCCAATATTTCTCCCCTCACAATATTTTTCTCCCCTCCCAAAAACTTTTCCTTCCTTCCTCATATATTTTTTCTCTCTCCCTTCACCAATATTTATCTCGGCTTTTTTTTTCTTCTTTCCCCTCCCCTCCTTCTCTCTTCCTCCCCCGACTCTACTGCTCTAGCGTAACTCCCCTCATACCGTGACTTCTTTCTCTCTCCCCTCGCCCCACCCACCTAACACACACAAGTCGGTATGATACAGATACAATATTTCCATTTTTTTTCCTCTCTCCTGTAAGAAACAATGACGCTCTCTCCACATCACCATCACCTCCACCAGCGACACTGCCGCCACCAACACCATCATCAACCAGCCACAATATCTCTATCTCCACCACTATCCCCACCAGGCAGGAACCTTCACCATGCCCGACACAATCTCCACCAACGACACATGTCTCCACCATCTACACCACCAACGTGAAGCAGAGACTTTCGTACAGGCTTCCTCCACCATTGCCACGACCACCGGTCCATTTCCAGCACCAACACGACACACAGCCGTGGTAACATGACCAACACCATTACAACTAATAACACAACTTCCATCTCCATCAGCGTAACTAACTCCACCACCACCACCACCACCAGCGAACTACCTCTTACGTAAACCATCAACACGACTACTACCTCCTCCAACATCAACCCTCCCCTCACCAACAGTTCCATCAACAACCATACCTTCACTTCCCCATCTCCATCAATAACCACAGTCAGAGTTTTACACGCAACATAAACATAAGAAGGTTCAAGCAAATGCCTGAGCCATTTCGTTACATGACAAAACTAAACTACACTCTAACCATAGGTTTGTAGAATCACTGGAACTCGAGACACATGACTCCCTTGTGAATCCAGGTAAAGGAATTTATAAGATACTGAGAATGGCTTTCATTCCCTTTCATACGTAGCTAAAGGAACATGCTTAATGATGCGTTTACTGAGTTAGATAAAAGGATAGGCTAAGGAAGACTTTCTAACCCCATTTGATTACTGCTTCATTGAGTGGTTTACAGGATGAAAGGTCGTATGTTGACCTTGGCCTTTGACCTTACCCTTGAGGGCCGTTACCGTCGCATTCCACTTCTCCTGCGACATAACTTCAGCAGCTAAAGAAAATGACAATAACTATGGCAGTTACGAGAGGTTATTATCAGTTATACCATACGAACTACAACAGCTCCATAACTACATAAGAGTAACTTCCACTACCATACCATACCAAGACCACTTTCAGGTACATCCTTTTAACTACATCAAACCTAACTACACAGGGGCCCTTTCAGCTATGCCAAAACGTAACTACCGGAGGTTCTTCTGAACTAAGCCAATACCTGACTACAACAGGAACCAGCTAACTTTATAACTACCTTCCTAACAAGAAAAAAAAAACTCGATTAGGAGCCGATAACTTTCGAAACAGCCGTACGACACAAAATTACCCAAACAAGGAGAGCCAACAACTAAGTGAACCAAGACCCGGCTGAATTAACCAGAGCCTTCCTTAACTACACCCGGCTGCACCTAATTACGCAAGAAGCTTCCCTAACTGCACCGGGAGCCCTCCTCCTCCCTCGTTAACTCTCCCCAGCCCTGGCAGTAGTTGGTGGTGGAGAGCTCCGTGAGCCGTGGGAGAGCAGGAGGCTACGTGCTGGAACAAAGACTTCTGTTATGAATTTCACGTTTGCTGCTCTGCTCGCCGCCGCCGCCACCACCACCCTCCCTCCCTCCTTACCTACCTCAATCAGCCTCTCCTCCACAACCACCACCTCTCTCTCTCTCTCTCTCTCTCTCTCTCTCTCTCTCTCTCTCTCTCTCTCTCTCTCTCCTGACTGTCCCCTGAGCCTCCTCCTTCCACTATCCACTTCGCTATCTTTTTCTAACAGTCTTCCATCATCCATATTTCTCTTAAATACTATAAAAAAAGTTCTGCGAATTAACTCATTCGTTCCCTCTCTCTCTCTCTCTCTCTCTCTCTCTCTCTCTCTCTCTCTCTCTCTCTCTCTCTCTCTCCCAGGATGGGGGGCAGCGTGGCAGGTGGTGCATGGCGAGACCTGGTGTGGACCCTCAGGTTACATGCTATATAAACCTTCCTGACACATACTTCCTACCACCCGCCCTCCTCACACACACACACACACACACACACACACACATGATGGCTAAGAGAGAGAGAGAGAGAGAGAGAGAGAGAGAGAGAGAGAGAGAGAGAGAGAGAGAGAGAGAGAGAGAGAGAGAGAGAGAGAGAGAGATGTAGGAACAAAGTGACGCAATTCTTATAGGGGTGTGTGTGTGTGTGTGTGTGTGTGTGTGTGTGTGTGTGTGTGTGTGTGTGTGTATCCATTTATTATATTTTGTCGCTGTCTCCCGCGTTAGCGAGATAGCGCAATGAAACAGATGAAAGAATGGCCAAACCCACCCACATACAGATGTATGTACATACACGTCCACACACGCACATACACATACCTATACATTTCAACGTATACATATATATTCACACACAGACATATACATATATGCACATGCACATAATTAACACTTGCTGCCCTTCCCCCGCATGCGCGCGAGGTAGCCCTAGGAAAAGACAACAAAGGCCACATTCGTTCGCACTTAGTCTCTAGCTGTCATGTATACTGCACCCAAACCACAGCTCCCTTTCCACATCCAGGCCCCACACAACTTTCCATGGTTTACCCCAGACGCTTCACATGCCCTGGTTCAATCCATTGATAGCACGTCGACCCCGGTATACGACATCGTTCCAATTCACTCTGTTCCTTGCACGCCTTTCACCCTCCTGCATGTTCAGGCCCCGATCGCTCAAAAGCTTTTTCACTCCATCCTTCCACCTCTAATTTGGTCTCCCACTTCTCCTCCTTCCCTCCACCTCTGACACATATATCCTCTTTGTCAATCTCTCCTCACTCATTCTCTCCATGAGACCAAACCATTTAAATACACGCTCTTCGGCTCTCTCAACCACACTCTTTTTATTACCACACATCTCTCTTACCCTTTCATTACTTACCACCTCACACCATATACTGTCCTCAAACATCTCATTTCCAACACATCCACCCTCCTCCGCACACCTCTATCCATAGCCCACGCCTCGCAACCATATAGCATTGTGGTACCACTATTCCTTCAAACATACCTATTTTTGCTTTCCGAGATAATGTTCTCGCCTTCCACACATTTTTCAACGCTCCCAGAAGTTTCGCCTCCTCCCCCACCCTGTGACTCACTTCCGCTCCAATGGTCCCATCCGCTGCCAAATCCACTCTCAGATATCTAAAACACTTCACTTCCTCCAGTTTTTCTCCATTCAAACTTACCTCCCAACTGACCTTGTCCCTCAACCCTACTGTACCTAATAACCTTGCTCTTATTCACACTCACTCTCAGCTTTCTTCTTTCACACACTTTACTAATCTCAGTCACCAGCTTCTGCAGTTTCTCACCCGAATCAGCCACCGGCGCTGTATCATCAGCGAACAACAACTGACTCACTTCCCAAGCCCTCTCATCGTATTCACCTCCCTAACAACCCCATCCAAAAACAAATGTTTGAGGACAATATGTGGTGTGTGGTGATTTGATCGAGTAAGTAATAAAAGGGTAAGAGAGATATGTGGTAATAAAAAGTGTGGTTGAGAGAGCAGAAGAGGGTGTTTTGAAATGGCTTGGTCACATGGAGAGAATTAGTGAGGAAATATTGACAAAGAGGATATATCTGTCAGAGGTGGAGTGAACGAGAAGTGGAAGACCAAATTGAAGGTGGTAGGATGGACTGAAAAAGATTTTGAGCGAACGGGGCCTAAATATACAGGAGGTTGCACAGCTCGCAAGGAATAGAGTGAACTGGAACGATGTGGTATACCGGGGTCGACGTGCTGTCAATGGATTGAACCAGGGCATGTGAAGCGTCTGGGGTAAACCATGGAAAGTTGTGTGGGGCCTGTATGTGGAAAGGGAGCTGTGGTTTCGGTGCATTACACATGACAGCTAGAGACTGAGTGTGAACGAATGTGGCCTTTGTTGTCTTTTCCTAGTGCTACCTCGCGCGCATGCGGGGGGAGGGGGTGCTGTTTCATGTGTGGCGGGGTGGCGACGAGAATGAATTATGTGCATGTGTATACCGGGGTCGACGTGCTGTCAATGGATTGAACCAGGGCATGTGAAGCGTCTGGGGTAAAAAATAGAAAGTTTTGTTGGGCCTGGATGTGGAAAGGGAGCTGTGGTTTCGGTGCATTACACGTGACAGCTAGAGACTGAGTGTGAACGAATGTGGCCTTTGTTGTCTTTTCCTAGTGCTACCTAGCGCGCGCGAGGGGGGAGGGGGGTGCCATTTCATGTGTGGCGGGGTGGCGACGAGAATGGATGAAGGCAGTAAGTATGAATATGTACATGTGTATATATGTATGCATACGTTGAAATGTAAAGGTATGTGTATGTGTGTGTGTGCGTGTTTGTATACACACGTGTATGTGGGTGGGGTGGGCCATTCTTTCGTCTGTTTCCGTGCGCTACCTCGCTAATGCGGGAGACAGCGACAAAGAATAATATATATATATATATATATATATATATATATATATATATATATATATATATATATATATATATATATATATATATTATCCCTGGGGATAGGGGATTAAGAATACTTCCCACGTATTACCTGCGTGTCGTAGAAGGCGACTAAAAGGGGAGGGAGCGGGGGGCTGGAAATCCTCCCCTCTCGTTTTTTTTTTTTTTTTAATTTTCCAAAAGAAGGAACAGAGGGGGCCAGGTGAAGATATTCCAAAAAAAGGCCCAGTCCTCTGTTCTTAACGCTACCTTGCTAACGCGGGAAATGGCGAATAGTTTAAAAGAAAGATATATATATATATATATATATATATATATATATATATATATATATATATATATATATATATACATATATATATATATATATATATATATATATATATATATACCCTGCAGTCAGCGAACGATCCGACCTTCTCATCTCGCTGCAACTCGTCCACCATCTTGTTTACCCGGGCCCTTCACTACAACTCGGAGCTTGAGAAAACACGTCATTTTTCCCTCCTGCCTCTCCTAATTTCCGCTTGTAATCCTTCCTTGTATTTTTCTCTCTCAACTTTTCCTGTGTCTCCGTCTAGCGGTGTTTCCCACCATTGATTCCCCTCCTGCTCCCGCTCCCAGAAAGCAGAACAACCTCGCAAAGCACCAGAGGGGAACAAAGAGCCGAGCAATAAATGTTTTGAATTACTCTTCCTTATCTCCTTCCCAGTTCTGCTGCTCCTCCTCCACTTCCCTCGCCTCCTGCTTCCCTCCACCCCGACCACCAAGCCATCGCCTCCTGCTCCCCGCACTCCTCCTCCTGCTTGCCTCCCACTACCTCAGCACTCCTGAGAATAAAACTTGTGAGGAGTTTCCTGGGGCCGGTGGAGGCAGCGTCGTAAACCTGATACACACAGGGCCGCCCACACTCCGGTCCGCTCCCTCACTAACCGAACCCCAATCACCTGCTACTCCAACCGCAACAACAACACACCACTTACCTCGCTAATTTTGTATTCTAACCATCTAACCACATCCCTTATACCACTACAACATATAAAATCAACAGCTACATTACTTATAGTTCTTATTCCACACACACACACACACACACACACATCACTGATGTCACCACTTTCCATCTCAATTGCTTCATCCAGCCACAACAAGTACCCTATCTATCCATAACAGATCAACAGTAATCTACTTTCACCAGCATTATCCACCTCAGCTGTCCACTTAATCCAACACCCCGACCATCCCTGCACGGCACACCACCTACACAGCACAACACACCTACCTACACTCTCCTGCATGACTTTGCATAACAGAGTTTCTGTCCTCGTTACATCTGCTCTCGTGATGCAAGGCTTGTCATCCGCTCAGGGAAGTTCAGAGTTTAATCCTTGCGTATTAAACTGTTTAGCACAACATAACGACCCTTGGGTACGACACAACGACCCTTGGGCACGAAGGAACGACTCTTGGGTCTCATGGCAAGACGTCTAAACTGACCCTTGAAGACGACAACAAGGCCCGGGTCATTATAACCAAAGGTTGTGCCTTTGTGCTCAAAAAGACAAAATACTACTCGTTCATGGTTGTGGGAAATGTATTTATAGCCGTGACAAAACCTATAAAATCTGAAACATTTCGCAATTCCAACAAACTAAACAATAATATAACAACATCTGCTACGACGCACAGCCACTAAGATGAAGTTCGAAGCTAAAATGCTTTTGCCTTATCCAAGCTAAGCTGTTGCTCGTCAACGCACATTTGTCCTCGCAAGGTAATGCTATCGATGACTGCTTAGTGTGAATATGTGACACATGCGGGTACATGGCGGAAATCATTCGCATTACCAACTGCCATGAGTCTACCAGGAAGAGAAATAGAATAAATGAATTTCCCGACAGTCACAGCAAAGATTACCACTGTAGTATCAAAGTCCTCATCAGCCGACAGCCACCTAGTATATCCGACGTTTTCATTGGTTAATTTTTTTCTCTTTTTTATTCTTTAAAAAAATAGTCGTGGTAAATTCATAAATTGCATATTTACTGCAAAATATGGAATGAAATTCATATCTAACTCTCACCGTAAAGTATACAAAAGAATGGCTAGTTTTTAAGGTCAAAAGTTGAGAGCTGAGTTGTCAGTTTATGTAAAAAGTGTCACATAAAGTACAGCCATGTTATAAACAACTGGCTACGTGCCAGTAAAGTATCATCTTTTCATATAAATCTCACTCAAGAATACCACGAGTTGAATAAAACTTTTATTTCTTTTTTCCGTAACTGATCGCTCTTTCCCGCCAGAGGGAAGTAGCGCCAAGAAAAGACGACTGACCTCCCTCGCTTCCTTTCTCTGCATTTGGAAGGTAACAAAACAGGAGGGAAGGATTTTCAGACACCAGCCCCTCCCGCACCTTTTAATCAGCCACCATCCTAACTCAACAATAACAACCACACAACAACTACAAAAAAAACCGTAAAAACGCCAGTAACCACAACAACCGTACAACAATAACAACCAGAGCACAAGGACCCAGTCTGGGAACAGCCCGGGGAGAGACCAGCATGAGAAAGTCAGGTAGTGTCGTCGTCAGGACCCACGAGTGCGGGTCCTCCTGCGCGGACCCACCGAGTCTCTCACTCCAGTGTACCCAGCCAGCCAGCCAGCCAGCAGGTCGGCACACCACCGATAATCCGGTTCGATAACACAGAATTTACTGCAGTAAGAGTTCCAGCCTCACGTTACCTGTTATATAAAACCGTTGTGACGGAGGGCAAACAACCCGATGCATTGCTGACGTATCTAGTTAGGCCTGGTTAGTGGTCGATCTTTCACACTAGCCCAATCGACGTAACCAGTCCCGTAATACCTTCTGTTACGCCAAGCGGCCGGCGTATTCTTACGACAGTGATGAAATGTATCGTAAAGTCTTGGTGACGTTTACTAGCGGTCTAGGCACGACGATACGACCCGGCAGTACGACGGTACGAACCCTCAAGTTTGACGAATTGGCCTCTGAACTCATCCTTAACTGTCACGGGTCGTAAAGAGTCGTACCATCGTGCTGTGCCCGTACCATCGCCATGTTCAAGGTTCGTACCGTCCTACAGAAAGGTTTTACCACAAGTTACCTGGGAATAAATCAAGTCATGGTGTGTGTGTGTGTGTGTCCAGTCACCCGTGACTCACTAGGGCTGTGGAAGATGCAGTCATCCTTGCGTGTACATAAACTCGGTTCCCCTTTTGCAAAGAAGTGCGGCGATCACCTCACTGGCTTGTGTTATAACGACCCATAAAGTCACGTGTGTAACAGAAGAACCGGCATTGAAAAACAAAGATTCTACAGCGAGCAATAATGATAGTGCAAGATTATCATGATCATCCCGTCCACGTCCAACAGCTTACGAACCACACACACACACACACACGAAAAAAAAAAAATTGGATACGAAAATTATATAATAACTGACAGCTTGTTCATTATCACAAATGACGAAATGAGTTATAATGAGAGGGCGAAAAATGACAGCCCTCATGAAAGTTTTCGTGAAATTACTATAAAATTACTTAAGTGTTATATTAACATTATATTTGCAACGAAATGAAAACGTCAATAGTG
The DNA here is from genome assembly GCF_036320965.1 of Panulirus ornatus. Taxonomy (NCBI): domain Eukaryota; kingdom Metazoa; phylum Arthropoda; class Malacostraca; order Decapoda; family Palinuridae; genus Panulirus; species Panulirus ornatus. The sequence continues at coordinate 17,134,966 of NC_092235.1, forward strand.
AAAAAATTGAGAATAATAAAACACACAATTTAGATGGTTTCATTCTGAAGCCGTTTTCTCCGTTTTCTTTTTAAACTAACATCACAAAGAACTAAAACAGATTCGCCTCCCACCACAGAATTCTTAAACGATGCCTTCGTCTCCTTTTTTTTTCTTCTTTTTTACAAGAAGTTATATGCTACGTAACAGGTAAAGTGCGTTAGTTATATCTTCTATAACATTACTTTCAACTCAAAAATAAAGCCCCTTGTTTATATGAAGAACAAAACTCAATAAACTGAAGCTGAGATGAAAACATGGATGATCAAGCAGGACACTACGTTATCTCTTTGTTTTGCTCAGTCAAACATTACAGAAAAAGATTATAAAAAAAATGTAATCCTAAATTCGTGTAAACTGGGAGAAGGTTTTACTCTAATGCACATAAAATGGAATACGACAGCATATTTACAGTTATTAATCTTCTTCATTATGTTCTCTAATTTTCTCAGTGTCATTCTACCATTAGTTGGAAGCTCAATTACCAGTTGTCCATAGTTAAGCATCTATTTCATTTAAGCTTTCGCCTTCACCGAGGCATCATCAGGAATCTACAAAACGAGAAAATACTACGTCACAAAACCTAGGATATGATACGTAAAACGCAAACAAAATATAAAAACCTTTGGAAAAACACAGCACATAAAAGTAAGGGAAAACACTAAAAGTGAAACAAATTAACAATATCATGAAGGGAGGAAGTATAAGTTACACTCTAAATACGGCCATCCCTGCAACACGTCGTGCGTCCAATGATGGCCATCCCTGCAACACGTTGTGCGTCCAATGATGGCCATCCCTGCAACACGTCGTGCGTCCAATGTTGGCCATCCCTGCAACACGTCGTGCGTCCAATGATGGCCATCCCTGCAACACGTCGTGCGTCCAATGATGGCCATCCCTGCGACTCGTGCGTCCAATGATGGCCATCCCTGCCACACGTCGTGCGTCCAATGATGGCCATCCCTGCGACTCGTCGTGCGTCCAATGATGGCCATCCTTGCCACACGTCGTGCGTCCAATGATGGCCATCCCTGCAACACGTCGTGCGTCCAATGATGGCCATCCCTGCGACTCGTCGTGCGTCCAATGATGGCCATCCCTGCAACACGTCGTGCGACCTACAATGGCCGTCACCAATCAAAACGTCTGACATCGACAAACACTGAAAATTACTGTGCGATTTCTGAACGTGAGGACACTGGAATGTCCGGGTCCAAACAGCCACGTCCCATTCCTTTCCGTTCGCTGAGCCAAGGCTTCGTTCACATCCTCGAAGCGGCCGTGGACCACTTCAAGACGAACGAACCACACGATATTCAGGGAATCCTTTCGTCTGCCTTGATATCCAGATACTAATTCCACGATGAATCACCCGACGCGTGATTGCGATATTTTTACCCCGGGGCAAAAACCATGTCAAGATGATGATGTTCAAGCGTGAGAAAGTTACATCAGGTGACGAGGAATGGAGAGCCAAGGTGGCCCGAGCTGGACATGACCACGCTGATCTCCCCACCTCTGTCAATGCATGAATTCAGACCTGGGTTACTGTCAATGCATGAATTCAGACGTGGGTTACTGTCACTGCATGTATTCTGACGTGGGTTACTGTCACTGCATGTATTCTGACGTGGGTTACTGTCAATGCATGAATTCAGACGTGGGTTACTGTCAATGCATGAATTCAGACCTGGGTTACTGTCACTGCATGTATTCAGACGTGGGTTACTGTCACTGCATGTATTCTGACGTGGGTTACTGTCAATGCATGAATTCAGACGTGGGTTACTGTCACTGCATGTATTCTGACGTGGGTTACTGTCAATGCATGAATTCAGACGTGGGTTACTGTCGATGCATGAATTCAGACCTGGGTTACTGTCACTGCATGAATTCAGACGTGGGTTATGGCCGGGGATCTGCTCCACTCTTGTCCTATCCTTATCTCTTACCCAGACCACATGATCGCCACACGTCTGAGGATACACACCCTCCCAAACCCCAACTCCTAAACCTGTCCTTCCACAAGGCAAACGAACCATATTCACAAGTCTTTCTCTAGACGCCGCTGTGGAATGTAATGTACAATTCTTATTACCTCAAGTGTTGGACGCACAGTGAGGACTGGGATTTGATGAGCTTTTAACTGCCGATAAAATGTAACAAGAGACACATTAAATGTAATACATATGTATACACGACGCATAGTACATAACACACATTCTACCAAACTTGAACAGAAAATGGATGCCATCCGTACAGTGAAGCAAAAACTAAAAATCCGCCCAACACTTGGTATGCGAGGGAGAGCGGTGCACAAACACACAACAAAATCGCTCAGCACAAACTTCCAAAAAAAAATTTACATACTAAATGGAGACATTAATCTCATAAAGATCAACAACAGATTTAAAAATGCAAATTCAAATCTGATTACCATGGAAATAGGCAACATAATTTTTTGTCTGAAAGTAAGTTAGGAATATATGTAACCCTCAGACTTTAGTGGTAATTAGAAGATGGGGGAACAGCACCGTCCGGGTTCGAACCAGTGTCCCCAACACTACCATGCGCCAGTAAACACGTAACCCCAAACGACTCGCACCCTCAAAACCCCCAGCAGGTTCCACGACACCAGTAAAGGTACGACCCCAGTAGATCCACGACCCTAACAAAGACATGACCCAGCAAAGCCACGAAGCTGGTACAGTTGTGGCTCTGAAGAGCAGAGGGGCTACGACCCCTATATCACATCTACGACTGCGGTGGACACCGACGACCCCAGCAAAGCCACGACCCCGACGACCCCTGCAGAGAGGCGCAGCGGGCGTTGGTCCAGCCCGGCCCATCCTATGACCGGAAACACGGTTACCTCGACCCTCCACACCAGCGGAAGTTGACGACATACGAACCAATTCATTCAGCCGACAGTAACGGTTCCCCCCCACCCCGTGTACACACATCGCTGCCTCACATCAAAACCCTCTTCATAGAGACACGACCACATAGCCTCAAAACTTATCCCTGGTGATCTTGGCTTCGTATAAAACTATCCATAAATCACCAAACTAAAGGGGAAAAAAAAAAAACCTGGTTCAATTCGGTGTCTCGTTTTCCAAGAAGGACTCGAGCGTAGTTTCAACAGCTTCTCTTTATCTCCTTCTCTTTAACACGTCAGGCGGAACACCGTCTGAATATCACACATATCTCATTAGTGCCACTAACACATCTCACACCAAAACTTGCAATAGCCGAGCTCGTTAGCTTTTTCTCGTCTCCTCTTTTCCTTTGCACAGGAGAGGCGAACGTTCCTAGTAATGAAGTTCGCCATAACAACTCTCTCTCTCTCTCTCTCTCTCTCTCTCTCTCTCTCTCTCTCTCTCTCTCTCTCTCGTAGAGATATCAGTGGTGCTTCCGCTTTCTGCCTGTGTACGTCTCTCCTTGCCACGTCCCGCATCACCCGACAGGACACCGCGTCCCGCAGATACTGAGCCTTGCGTCGTTAATACGATGGGTTTGCCAACGTCGACATCTCACATCTGACAAGAAAACGACCAAGTGTGCCAAACATTCACCCGACCCACAGCCTACGTCTACATCGATTAACTTCTATCAATCATCCCTCCTCCTCCCCAACGGCCTTCTTAGATATCAATTAAGCTTCAGGAAACTCATCATAACAATAATGCTTGAGCTGAATGTCTGTCAGAAGTGAATACACAGCGACACATGTCTGCTAGAAGTACTCACACAGCGACACATGTCTGCTAGAAGTACTCACACAGCGACACATGTCTGCTAGAAGTACTCACACAGCGACACATGTCTGCTAGAAGTACTCACACAGCGACACATGTCTGCTAGAAGTACTCACACAGCGACACATGTCTGCTAGAAGTACTCACACAGCGACACATGTCTGCTAGAAGTACTCACACAGCGACACATGTCTGCTAGAAGTACTCACACAGCGACACATGTCTGCTAGAAGTACTCACACAGCGACACATGTCTGCTAGAAGTACTCACACAGCGACACATGTCTGCTAGAAGTACTCACACAGCGACACATGTCTGCTAGAAGTACTCACACAGCGACACATGTCTGCTAGAAGTACTCACACAGCGACACATGTCTGCTAGAAGTACTCACACAGCGACACATGTCTGCTAGAAGTACTCACACAGCGACACATGTCTGCTAGAAGTACTCACACACCGACACATGTCTGCTAGAAGTACTCACACAGCGACACATGTCTGCTAGAAGTACTCACACAGCGACACATGTCTGCTAGAAGTACTCACACAGCGACACATGTCTTCCAGAAGTACTCACACAGCGACACATGTCTGCTAGAAGTACTCACACAGCGACACATGTCTGCTAGAAGTACTCACACAGCGACACATGTCTGCTAGAAGTACTCACACAGCGACACATGTCTGCTAGAAGTACTCACACAGCGACACATGTCTGCTAGAAGTACTCACACAGCGACACATGTCTGCTAGAAGTACTCACACAGCGACACATGTCTGCTAGAAGTACTCACACAGCGACACATGTCTGCTAGAAGTACTCACACAGCGACACATGTCTGCTAGAAGTACTCACATAGCGACACATGTCTGCCAGAAGTACTCACACAGCGACACATGTCTGCTAGAAGTACTCACACAGCGACACATGTCTGCTAGAAGTACTCACACAGCGACACATGTCTGCTAGAAGTACTCACACAGCGACACATGTCTGCTAGAAGTACTCACACAGCGACACATGTCTGCTAGAAGTACTCACACAGCGACACATGTCTGCTAGAAGTACTCACACAGCGACACATGTCTGCTAGAAGTACTCACACAGCGACACATGTCTGCTAGAAGTACTCACACAGCGACACATGTCTGCTAGAAGTACTCACACAGCGACACATGTCTGCTAGAAGTACTCACACAGCGACACATGTCTGCTAGAAGTACTCACACAGCGACACATGTCTGCCAGAAGTACTCACACAGCGACACATGTCTGCTAGAAGTACTCACACAGCGACACATGTCTGCTAGAAGTACTCACACAGCGACACATGTCTGCTAGAAGTACTCACACAGCGACACATGTCTGCCAGAAGTACTCACATAGCGACACATGTCTGCCAGAAGTACTCACACAGCGACACATGTCTGCCAGAAGTACTCACACAGCGACACATATCTGCCAGAAGTACTCACATAGCGACACACGTCTGCCAGAAGTACTCACACAGCGATACATGTCTGCTGGAAGTACTCACACAGCGACACTTGGGAAAAACTGCAACATTCCAGTGAAATTAAAAATAAAACTGAAGTGTGTGTTGCCAGAACGTTGGACAAAGAGGTAAATGAATAAATCAAGCAATAGTAACATTTTTACCTCGAGAACAAATCATGAATTCAACATCTTTCTTTTTTTCCTCCCAGTGCAGAGACTAACCTGGAACATAACACTGCAGTACTCTCAACCACGACGGTACAACCCTTGACCACGATGATGGTACTACCCTTGCGCTCCCTTGAATCACTACGGTACAGCTCCAGAGCTCGACCGTAACACCCGTGAGCAGGACGGTACAACCCTTGACCACAATGATGGTACTACCCTGGCGCACCCTTGAATCACTACGGTACCGCTCATGAGCAGGACGGTACAACCCTTGACCAAAACGGTACCGGTCTTATGGACAGTGGGACGATCCCTAAGTATGATGACCCAAGCTGTGACCGACTTTCAGACCCAGTTGTTATCACCGCAACAGTAACGCCAGTTCTTAAAGACAACAGGACTTTGTTATCAGCGACCCAGAACACGGCGCAGAACGGCACAAAACACGATGAAGGACGACCCAGACCCAGAACACGTCGACAAAACTGGCGGTGACGAAGTCATGCGCGAGAGACCCAGACTGGGTAATTATGGCTACTGTGCATGAAGGGGAAACAGAGCGACACTTGTACCACCTAACACGTGGAGAAGAACTCAGTAGAGAGAAGACATGCATATGTTAAGGTTACGAGGTCATGACCAATATGTTCGATGCACTGCAGGTGTCCAGCCACACCTGCACACACGTCTGGAAATACAGTGCGACGAGCAGCTCCGTCACGAGCGTAACCTGAAACCACGAAATTATGACATAATTGGGAGCCTGAAGGTCAGTGGCTTCTTGCACCCTCCCGTGACCCTGTGTACGTCCGGCTTCAGTCACTCTCTGCTGCTACTGGCAAATACCAACAGTTCAAAAGATCGTGAACTCGGTAAGGATTTAACATCTTGCTCGACTGTCCATTAAATGTTGCAGCGTTCATGCATCACCCTCGCTACAGCCAAACAGGTCGCCCGGAGAGAAAGCTGAGTAAAAACTAAACAGTTGGGTACGCCAGAATTACACGGCAACTGAGTAAAAAATGTTCCATTTCGGCTTCCATTTGTACCAGGGAGTTCATTCCTGTCGTGTTGAGACAGTACGACATGCGAGCGGCGGACCTACGGCGCCGGGCCAGCAGCCGCCTGACTGCTGCCAGGCATATGACGTGTGCTGGTAGCAGGTGAGTGACCAGTTCATATGATGAATATCACTCATGTGATGATAATGAAACCTTCACGACACTTCACCAGTGAAGTAAATGGAACCTGTTCACCAACGCTTCAAAATTAACTAAAAAAAAAATGTAGCTTTGTATAGTTAGGTCTGATCTACGCTTACCTTACGATGGTTTCTGAGGTCTTCCACCCACAAAGCTGGGTCTGGGGCCTTACCTTACCTTACCTGTACCTTACGATGGTTTCGGTGGTCTTCTACCCCAACGTTTGGGTCTGGGACCTTACCTTACCTGTACCTTACGATGGTTTCGGAGGTCTTCCACCCACACAGCTGGGTCTGGGGCCTTACCTTACCTTACCTTACGTGTACCTTACGATGGTTTCGGAGGTCTTCCACCCACACAGCTAAGTCTTAGACCTTACCTTACCTTACATAAACCCTAAGGAGGTCTTATACCCCTACAGTTGGGTCTGGGGCCTCACCTTACATATATATCCTACGGAGGTCTGCTACCCCTACAGCTGGGTCTGGGACCTTACCTTACGTATACCGTACGATATTTCGAAGTCTCGTCTCTAACCGCATGTATCACTCTAGCAACAAACTGTTGTGTTGCTTCTCTGCTCAGTAAGACTCTGGAGGCCACAGCCCGTAACACGCCACCACATTTTCGCTGGTACACTTTGCAAATGGTTATCACTCCAGAATCGTTATATATATATATATATATATATATATATATATATATATATATATATATATATATATATATATATATGCGTGATGTGCGTGGTGTTACCGGACTCCACCAGTTTGTGGTTGCGCCGAGAGAGATAAGCCACCTTCGGCAAGGTTGTATTACCGCAGTAAGGAAACTCTAGTCGGAGAACCTCTCACTCCAAAAGAGTCCATCATATTTTCGCTGGTACACTTTGCAGATGGTTATCACTCCAACTGTATGCAACTGTAAGCAACTGTGTATCGCACCCTTGAAGCTGCATGAACCCCTTCTAAAGGGGTTTTGAAAGTAATAATAATAATAATAATAATAATAATAATAATAATAATAATAATAATAATAACAACAACAATAGCGTGATGTGAGTCTCATTCACAGTCACCAGGCGTAGAGCTGGTGTGTGTGTGTGTGTGTGTGTGTGTGTGTGTGTGTGTGTGTGGACCCCGCCCACGTGAACCCCGCCTCATCTGCTACGACCATCATCACCTTCCACGCACGACACGACACACCCGGCCAACGCTGAACCCAATACACATACGTACACTGGCCGTTCCTCAAACGTCCGCCCGCACTCGTCCGCTAAAATAACCATTCACCGTGAGTTCCTGACGAGCAACCTGAACATTTGTTGAACTAGAGGTAACTGGCGATTTATGCCTGCAAGGCCGCAATTCTGGGACGCCTTGTTCAGTAAGGTTAACTCACCACTGAGCACCATGTCGACTCATTCCGCATGATTTATGATTACAGACACCGCAAGGAACACCTTCGAGGGGCAGGTGTTCACCCCAGCTGGGTCATTGTATGTCAAGCCCTAGATACAGGTATTGCCGACCCTGGAGCTGCCTGCGTTACCTCCCTTGCACACGACAAATTGCCTCGAGTACGTGAACCTGACCGCCTGAGTACGATGTGTAAATAATTCATTACGTTAACTCCACAGTAGGTGCCTGCCGCTCCATCGTGGCATACCTTCTATGATCAGTTCAAGACAACGCTTACCAAGATTCGTCTTGTGAAACACAAAAGCTGATAACAAAGCCCCATCGAGAAGGCTACCCGTTCAGCGTCATGAACTACGCTCCTCCTGCTTCAGAAGCGATCCAGACGGCGCGCGCACCGCTCACACACACACACACACACACACACACACACACACACACACTCATCGAGCTGAACCACTTGACCCATCTATATATTCCATTTTAATATTGGCTGTGAGACAACAGTGGCCCTCCTCCTCCCGTGGCTCCGGCCGTTAAAACCACCCACAGGCAGTGTGTGTGTAAGTCATTTAAATATTAACCTGACTCATGTACGTCTCCCGAGTTTTTTATTTGCCTTTGATTCCGACCCAACTTTTCCCTGCTCAACACGACCCAGCCTAATTGTGTAGTCTGGACCCAGGGCGTCGACACGCCTGGAAACTTGCTCTTCATAGACTTTCCGTCATACAGTCTTGGTATAATTCTGGAGTTGTCTGTTCAGTGGCTATCCTCTCGCTTACAGGTGGGGGGGGGGGGGGGGGGGGGTTTGGTAGGATCTTATGGTAATATATATATATATATATATATATATATATATATATATATATATATATATATATATATATATATACTGTTATGTATGAAGTTTTTGGTTTAAATAATCCCAGCGTGGTATTTTGTCAAGTACTTATATATTCATATACAAACTCTGTCTCTCTCTGTGGTCGGCGGCTGCCTACCAACTACCACCTACAGTGCTTACATCCAGATTTTTGCGAAAAGGCAGGACTAGCGGGTAGGGCTCACAGCTGGGAAAAGTGCGTGTTAGTAATGGTTTTGTGTGAGAAGGAGAAACTGCATATTTGCTGGCTTTCAGTCCATAAATATATGATCTCTTTCACATACAACATTTCAGAACAAAACGTAACTCACAAGACTCACAATCTTCGTAACAATAAAATTTCCCTCTATGAGAGCTACGCGCTAACCCCGCCTTTGGGCTTGTAAGACTTAAAAGTGTACCGAGTTTACAAAGGGCTTCAGGCTGGCTGGTGTATGACTCAGGTCAACCATAATACCTTCCGGCAGAGATTTACATCACACACCAGACCTGGTCATGTGGAGTTATCAAATGACTGGCGGCCAGCCCGCTGCACTTTTTCTCCATATGTGCTCAAGTAATCTACACAGACGCTGGAAAGGCCACTTGAAATGTCCAGTGAGTCGCTGCTGGATGGTAAAGTGCCAAGAGAGTAGAAAAGGGCAAACGTCAAACTATCCTCACACAAAAAAGAGGGAAGTTGTGTCTCTGTGTGAGGAGTGTTGTCTGTGAAATACTTTGTGCTAGTAAATATACAAGGCTGGGTGGACTGTCTGGACTGCCAGAAAGCATGTGACATTGTACCTCACAGGTAGCTAGTAAAAAAGCTGGATTTCCAAGCTAGAATGAGGGGGACACCACGACGATGAACGCAGTATCTTAGCAGAAGGGGACAAAGGTTGCATGTCGGGTAAAGCCTTCTCAAAATGGGTTTTGTCAATAGTGGCATGCGGGAGGGTACTGTTCTGGCACCATTGATTTTCCTGATCTACGTAAATGACTTGCCAGAGGAATTGGACGCAAACCTGAATATGGCTGCGGATATAACAAGGTCAAGCAACTTGCTAGGGGACCTGAACCAGTTAAACATTTGTCCTATGTCAGGTGAAATTCAACCTGAATATACATAAAGTAATTTGGGTGGGACACCACGAAGGACCTCGACAAACATATTACACAGCAGGAAATAAGCTACAGGTATCTGTGTAAGAGGGACTTAGGGACTTGACAATGTACCTGACCTGTCGACAGATCCTTCCCTTAGGGCCACTGTAAAGGAGACAAACTGTCAGCTAACAACATCAAAATCGCATTCACGCACGAGCACATGATTAAGAAATATTTAGCAAACTGTTCACATCTTACATTAGGCTAAAACTAAAATACACTTCTCCAAGTCTGGACAGCACACTTGCAGAATCACAAAAAAACTAACAGATACGATCCTAAGGAGGCCAACACTAGTTGGTCCCAGAGTCAAGAGGACACAGTTACACAGAGAAGATTAAAAGCTATAAATCTGTCCGCTATATAGAAACCATGAGTGAGGAGTGACTCGGCCACGACCTTTCAGTTAAGCCAGTTTGATAACGTCAACATTGAAAAGTTCACCGGAAAGAGCAAACATAACACAACCACAAACCATAATAAGAAAATTAAGCAAGAAACTTGCAAGAAGAGATGCAAAGATGTGCTTGCAGGGTATTCAAGGAAAACAGAATAAACTGAGAGAAGAAAATGAGAATACTGACAACATAAACACGTCGAAAAAGTTGTATGATGGTAAATAATGTTCACGAGACGGGCCCCTGCCAGAGTGTTAGTTCCACCCATGTAGTACAAATATGTAGTTATACACACGAACACACATACGGTATCCTTTTACCACCCATATAAATCACCACTCTGACCCTACACGTTAACACCACGAACACGAATGGCTGCTACGACCCTCGACCTAACACTACGACCCTCGACCTAACACCACGACCCTCGACCTAACACTACGACCCTCGACTTGACGGCCACGACCCTCGAATGACTATCTCGATGTTGTACTTCACTCACGTGTTCGCCCAAAGCGTGGAAACATCCAGCCCACCTTGATCTTATGCTTTTTTTTCATAATTAGTGAACTAGTTACTTTCATGACCTCCCACTTCTGAAATATCAGTAAGACCTCAACTGCTGTGTATTGTCAGCAGGATGGCTGCCTAAATTCAACAAACCGTTATTTATTTATTTATTTAACACTACGACCTTAGACGTGACCCAACAACCCAAACGTTAACACCACGAGCCGTGACCGTGTGCATATCTGCTCACCTCCTGTGTTCATACTCGGGAAGATTTATTCTTTTTTTTCTCCAATATGTTCTGCCATTTCAAGTATATTCTGCGTCCACTCTCCATCACTTCTATACACAAGCGTAACATTTTCTTATCTGTTACGTTCACTGCAAGATATATTCTGTTTTTCTTCTGTTTATTAAAAAATAACCTTCCTTAATTTAGATCACTGTGGATTTATTCGGACAATTCAGAACAATTCCTTAATACAGCTCACTATGGATACATTCAAAGATTTCAGAAAACATCCCTTAATTCAGATAACTGTGGATATTTCAGATTATTTCATGTTAATTTCAACCATCCTGACCTGAGCTTAAACACTTCGTCAGGGGAGTTCGAACACAAGCCAAGCCCATTTGCCCCGCCCCCCCTCCACCTCGACGTACAGTCTCACTAAACTGTTGCTATTAGCAGCTGGCAGACTGGGTGCGCCATTAACCTTTGACCTCACATGTCAAGCTGCGGTTTGGTGACCTTTTACACAGGTTAATACACAAGAGGGATTAGGCGGGCAGCCAGGAATGTATTGTATGCAAACAGCTTCGTCGCTCACCTCTTAACACACACACACACACACACACACACACACACACACACACATACAAGTTGCAAAATACCTTCAGAGCACAAGGGTGTGTGGGCCAGGTCGACCCATACAACACCCACCATCTGTAAGCAGCCCGCGTCCCGTCACCCAACAGTCTATGGTCGGGAATGTCGCCCGTGAAGATAAAGACTGAACTCCTTCAGCACGATAACTTAACACTTCGAGCACGATGACAAATGTCTTCGTACTCATGGAGGATAAGTTGTCGTATATCAAGGGGTTTACGTCATCGCACTCAAGGGGGGGTCAAGACGTTGTCCACTTCTCTTTAACCTGATACATCAAACTGAGCCTTTCCCTGTCTGAAGTGCTGGTCTACCATGCTGTTGTTACTCTCCCCCTGCAGCCAAGAGGCGCAGTTTATCAGGCATAGGTCAAGTGGTGGTGGAGGCAACACCAAGTGCTGAAAAAGGATACAGAATTATATGCTGTACACTCTCCCCAACCCAGCCCAGCCCTACCTCCTCCAACTCAGCCCAGCCCTACCTCCTCCAGCCCAGCCTAGCTTTACCTCCTCCAACCCAGCCTAGCCTTACCTCCTCCAACCCAGCTTAGCCCTTCTCCTCCAACCCAGCCCAGCCCTACCTCCTCCAACCCAGCACAGCCATACCTCCTCCAACCCTGCCCAGCCCTACCTCCTCCAACCCAGCCCAGCCCCATCCTCCCTCCCCAGCCCAAGCTTGTCTTCCTTCCCCAGCCCAGGCCTGTCCTCCCTCCCTCCCTCCCCAGTCGGGTCGCTCCACCACCAAGACCAGGTCAGCGCGTCAGTAAAAATACATCTGACCTATGAAGCGATGCTATCCCGCTGTGGGAAATGTTTACTCCATTTCCCAGGGGAAGTCTCGAGCTAAGCTGAGCGACACCAACCTGGGGGACGGGGCGGCGCGCCTGCCTGGGGCGGGGGAAGCCTGCCGGCTGCTGCAGGCAGGCAGGCTGGCAGGCAGGGACAAGCCCACTGACCTTTTCATCACCACCGAACAAAGTCACAAACGAGGCTGTGAGGGTGTCGAGTCAGGCCTTAAGAGCAACGTCTTGTCGCAAACAACAACAACAACAATAATGATAATAATAATGATAATGATGATGGTAAGAAATATAAATCAATCCTACAAATTCTATCTTTCCTACCGATGTAGCATCAGAAACATACGAACAATGGCCTAATTTGCACACCTCCATTCTCTAACTACCTCGTATATAATGTAGTGAAACCAGAGCAACACACATACAAATACTAATAACAAATACAACGAATATGAAAACTAATAAAAAAACCTAAAATAATATATCACAAAATATTTTTTTTGCTTTCTCATAAAGACTTAAAAGCTAAAGTTATCTCAATTACGGTAATGCGAAGCTTCGGGTAAATTTAGCACTAAGTCTTATATATATATTTCTTCCCCGCTTCACCATGACGTTACGACCCTGGAGCATGACAGACTGGCCTTTGACCCGCTCGTGAAGGGTTGGGACAATACACCAAGCCATGGCATCCACGGGTCGTACTCAGGGGATCGTAAACTTCATATTCAGGGTGCGTACCGTCGTGCTGCAGGGATAATGTACCGTCGTGCTGCAGGGATAGTGTACCGTCATGCTGCTGGGGTAGTGTACCGTCGTGCTGCAGGGGTAGTGTACCGTCATGCCGCACGGGTAGTGTACCGTCATACTGCAGGGGTAGTGTACCGTCATGCCGCACGGGTAGTGTACCGTCATACTGCAGGGGTAGTGTACCGTAGTGCTGCAGGGGTAGTGTACCGTAGTGCTGCAGGGGTAGTGTACCGTCATGCTGCAGGGGTAGTGCACCGTCATACTGCAGGGGAAGTGTACCGTCATGCCGCACGGGTAGTGTACCGTCATGCGCAGGGTAGTGTACCGTCATGCTGCAGGGGTAGTGTACCGTCATGCTGCAGGGGTAGTGTACCGTCATGCTGCAGGGGTAGTGTACCGTCATGCTGCAGGGGTAGTGTACCGTCATGCTGCAGGGGTAGTGTACCGTCATGCTGCAGGGGTAGTCACATGGCAAGTTATCTTGGTAAAATGTGTCCACCAGCTGTGACCTTTACTGATCCTGGACACTGACGCTACCTACTTAACATATCACCCTCCACCTGGTACTGTATCACCCTCTGCTGGTACTGTATCACCCTCTGCTGGTACTGTATCACCCTCTACTGGTACTACATCACCCTCTAGAGAGCTGGTGCTGTATCACCCTCTAGCTGGGACTGTATCACCCTCTGCTGGTACTGTATCACCCTCTGCTGGTACTGTATCACCCTCTGCTGGTACTGTATCACCCTCTGCTGGTACTGTATCACCCTCTGCTGGTACTGTATCACCCTCTGCTGGTACTGTATCACCCTCTGCTGGTACTGTATCACCCTCTGCTGGTACTGTATCACCCTCTGCTGGTACTGTATCACCCTCTGCTGGTACTGTATCACCCTCTGCTGGTACTGTATCACCCTCTGCTGGTACTGTATCACCCTCTGCTGGTACTGTATCACCCTCTGCTGGTACTGTATCACCCTCTGCTGGTACTGTATCACCCTCTGCTGGTACTGTATCACCCTCTGCTGGTACTGTATCACCCTCTGCTGGTACTGTATCACCCTCTGCTGGTACTGTATCACCCTCTGCTGGTACTGTATCACCCTCTGCTGGTACTGTATCACCCTCTGCTGGTACTGTATCACCCTCTGCTGGTACTGTATCACCCTCTGCTGGTACTGTATCACCCTCTGCTGGTACTGTATCACCCTCTGCTGGTACTGTATCACCCTCTGCTGGTACTGTATCACCCTCTGCTGGTACTGTATCACCCTCTGCTGGTACTGTATCACCCTCTGCTGGTACTGTATCACCCTCTGCTGGTACTGTATCACCCTCTGCTGGTACTGTATCACCCTCTGCTGGTACTGTATCACCCTCTGCTGGTACTGTATCACCCTCTGCTGGTACTGTATCACCCTCTGCTGGTACTGTATCACCCTCTGCTGGTACTGTATCACCCTCTGCTGGTACTGTATCACCCTCTGCTGGTACTGTATCACCCTCTGCTGGTACTGTATCACCCTCTGCTGGTACTGTATCACCCTCTGCTGGTACTGTATCACCCTCTGCTGGTACTGTATCACCCTCTGCTGGTACTGTATCACCCTCTGCTGGTACTGTATCACCCTCTGCTGGTACTGTATCACCCTCTGCTGGTACTGTATCACCCTCTGCTGGTACTGTATCACCCTCTGCTGGTACTGTATCACCCTCTGCTGGTACTGTATCACCCTCTGCTGGTACTGTATCACCCTCTGCTGGTACTGTATCACCCTCTGCTGGTACTGTATCACCCTCTGCTGGTACTGTATCACCCTCTGCTGGTACTGTATCACCCTCTGCTGGTACTGTATCACCCTCTGCTGGTACTGTATCACCCTCTGCTGGTACTGTATCACCCTCTGCTGGTACTGTATCACCCTCTGCTGGTACTGTATCACCCTCTGCTGGTACTGTATCACCCTCTGCTGGTACTGTATCACCCTCTGCTGGTACTGTATCACCCTCTGCTGGTACTGTATCACCCTCTGCTGGTACTGTATCACCCTCTGCTGGTACTGTATCACCCTCTGCTGGTACTGTATCACCCTCTGCTGGTACTGTATCACCCTCTGCTGGTACTGTATCACCCTCTGCTGGTACTGTATCACCCTCTGCTGGTACTGTATCACCCTCTGCTGGTACTGTATCACCCTCTGCTGGTACTGTATCACCCTCTGCTGGTACTGTATCACCCTCTGCTGGTACTGTATCACCCTCTGCTGGTACTGTATCACCCTCTGCTGGTACTGTATCACCCTCTGCTGGTACTGTATCACCCTCTGCTGGTACTGTATCACCCTCTGCTGGTACTGTATCACCCTCTGCTGGTACTGTATCACCCTCTGCTGGTACTGTATCACCCTCTGCTGGTACTGTATCACCCTCTGCTGGTACTGTATCACCCTCTGCTGGTACTGTATCACCCTCTGCTGGTACTGTATCACCCTCTGCTGGTACTGTATCACCCTCTGCTGGTACTGTATCACCCTCTGCTGGTACTGTATCACCCTCTGCTGGTACTGTATCACCCTCTGCTGGTACTGTATCACCCTCTGCTGGTACTGTATCACCCTCTGCTGGTACTGTATCACCCTCTGCTGGTACTGTATCACCCTCTGCTGGTACTGTATCACCCTCTGCTGGTACTGTATCACCCTCTGCTGGTACTGTATCACCCTCTGCTGGTACTGTATCACCCTCTGCTGGTACTGTATCACCCTCTGCTGGTACTGTATCACCCTCTGCTGGTACTGTATCACCCTCTGCTGGTACTGTATCACCCTCTGCTGGTACTGTATCACCCTCTGCTGGTACTGTATCACCCTCTGCTGGTACTGTATCACCCTCTGCTGGTACTGTATCACCCTCTGCTGGTACTGTATCACCCTCTGCTGGTACTGTATCACCCTCTGCTGGTACTGTATCACCCTCTGCTGGTACTGTATCACCCTCTGCTGGTACTGTATCACCCTCTGCTGGTACTGTATCACCCTCTGCTGGTACTGTATCACCCTCTGCTGGTACTGTATCACCCTCTGCTGGTACTGTATCACCCTCTGCTGGTACTGTATCACCCTCTGCTGGTACTGTATCACCCTCTGCTGGTACTGTATCACCCTCTGCTGGTACTGTATCACCCTCTGCTGGTACTGTATCACCCTCTGCTGGTACTGTATCACCCTCTGCTGGTACTGTATCACCCTCTGCTGGTACTGTATCACCCTCTGCTGGTACTGTATCACCCTCTGCTGGTACTGTATCACCCTCTGCTGGTACTGTATCACCCTCTGCTGGTACTGTATCACCCTCTGCTGGTACTGTATCACCCTCTGCTGGTACTGTATCACCCTCTGCTGGTACTGTATCACCCTCTGCTGGTACTGTATCACCCTCTGCTGGTACTGTATCACCCTCTGCTGGTACTGTATCACCCTCTGCTGGTACTGTATCACCCTCTGCTGGTACTGTATCACCCTCTGCTGGTACTGTATCACCCTCTGCTGGTACTGTATCACCCTCTGCTGGTACTGTATCACCCTCTGCTGGTACTGTATCACCCTCTGCTGGTACTGTATCACCCTCTGCTGGTACTGTATCACCCTCTGCTGGTACTGTATCACCCTCTGCTGGTACTGTATCACCCTCTGCTGGTACTGTATCACCCTCTGCTGGTACTGTATCACCCTCTGCTGGTACTGTATCACCCTCTGCTGGTACTGTATCACCCTCTGCTGGTACTGTATCACCCTCTGCTGGTACTGTATCACCCTCTGCTGGTACTGTATCACCCTCTGCTGGTACTGTATCACCCTCTGCTGGTACTGTATCACCCTCTGCTGGTACTGTATCACCCTCTGCTGGTACTGTATCACCCTCTGCTGGTACTGTATCACCCTCTGCTGGTACTGTATCACCCTCTGCTGGTACTGTATCACCCTCTGCTGGTACTGTATCACCCTCTGCTGGTACTGTATCACCCTCTGCTGGTACTGTATCACCCTCTGCTGGTACTGTATCACCCTCTGCTGGTACTGTATCACCCTCTGCTGGTACTGTATCACCCTCTGCTGGTACTGTATCACCCTCTGCTGGTACTGTATCACCCTCTGCTGGTACTGTATCACCCTCTGCTGGTACTGTATCACCCTCTGCTGGTACTGTATCACCCTCTGCTGGTACTGTATCACCCTCTGCTGGTACTGTATCACCCTCTGCTGGTACTGTATCACCCTCTGCTGGTACTGTATCACCCTCTGCTGGTACTGTATCACCCTCTGCTGGTACTGTATCACCCTCTGCTGGTACTGTATCACCCTCTGCTGGTACTGTATCACCCTCTGCTGGTACTGTATCACCCTCTGCTGGTACTGTATCACCCTCTGCTGGTACTGTATCACCCTCTGCTGGTACTGTATCACCCTCTGCTGGTACTGTATCACCCTCTGCTGGTACTGTATCACCCTCTGCTGGTACTGTATCACCCTCTGCTGGTACTGTATCACCCTCTGCTGGTACTGTATCACCCTCTGCTGGTACTGTATCACCCTCTGCTGGTACTGTATCACCCTCTGCTGGTACTGTATCACCCTCTGCTGGCATTCAGTCCACAAAAATACAATCTCTCCATCTCGCACATAAAATCTGACAATGACTAACTCAAACGACTTAAACTTACATATTCCTGCGGCGAGCGCTACGCGGCAGCCCTGTCCTCTGGCAAAATCCCGTCGTAAGTATTCATGAGTACTTTCTCTCGTCTCTTTCCCTCTGGCAAATAGCTTTCATAACACCAGGACGGAAGATAAGGTGCAGCCCTGAAGCTGGAGGCGCCGACCCAGCTGTGTGCTATCACACACACACACACACACACACACACACACACACACACACACACACACCTCTGACGTAAAGGCTCCAGTAATCTATTCCACGTCCGTCTACAATACATACCCTTCTCTTTACACATTACACCTGGCAGGGTGTTTGGCGAGGCACCCGCAACAGGGGACGGAATTAATCCTCTTCCCACCATTATAACATGCGATATAACTTTTTACACACACACACACACACACACACACACACACAACATACTACAGAGACCTGATTTAATGAGTCTGTATTACACTGCAGAAGTAATCCGGTTTATGATTTTATATCTGATATTACCTACGGGTTCTCTACACAGTGGACGACCAACTGGAGGACATCAGACTAACCATTTTGCTGGGGCTACGTGTGCCTGTGGGCGGCGGCGGCTTCCCAACAGCTTAGTTGATTAACGACCCAACCTCGCAGCCTGGACCCATCCCGGGCTGCTGGGGTCGGGGTTGAAGGCCCCCCCCAAAGACTACCCACCCTAAAGTAACTCCATCAGTCGAATCTCACCGATACCAGTCAGTTACTTCCAGACGAACTGTCTCCCATCAACTACCACTACATAACTGGTCAAAGTGAACAAGTCACCTCCTCTCCCCGTTTTCTTTCGAACACAGGAGTGACATGGCCGTGAACAAACTTTCCCACATACACGGCGCCGGCGGAAAAATATTTTTTTCTCCCTATGACGGTGAGCGACAAAAGAAGCTTTGACAACCTGACACGTGTATCAATATATACAATAGTGTCATTCATGCCTAGTGCCAGCGACCCCGTTTGCACTAGGGTATAAAACTTGTACGGCCACCCCAACCTGTCTGTCCATCTGTGCGTCTGTAGTCTGTCTGTCCGTTAGTTTAGATCCCCCTTTTTTTTCCCAGCAAGTCAGGCTGTATGCCTCTCTCTCTCTCTCTCTCTCTCTCTCTCTCTCTCTCTCTCTCTCTCTCTCTCTCTCTCTCTCTCTGTACAGATGGCAATAATCAGTCTCGTCCAATATTCGCCGTTTCGCACGGGAGCTTTGACTCGCCCATTCGTCACACATTCGATGAACCAGGAATATTTCCTATCCCCGCCGCCGCCGTGCTCTGCTGTATTGTACTGTGGTGTGTTGTGCTGTTGTGTGAAATTACCTGACTGTGCTGTGCGGGGGGGAGGGAGTTTTACACTCGTGGGGGTCCCATCTCTTGAACCATCTCTACTGTCATACAAACTTTACTAAACTTCTGTATGCCGTCCACAATTCCTTAATTGTCAATCGGTTTATTCTATTCCTCCACTACTCTTGGACTACTAAAGTACTTCTTTACGTACTATGTGATTTCTCTTTATATTTAATGCTATGACCTCTGGTGGTTCTATCCTCTCATCTTTCAAAGTACTATGCACCATCATCAGGTCATCCCTTACCCATCTCTCTTCGAAGATGGACAAATTATAGGCCTATACCCTTTCCGTGTAACTCAGCTTTCTTCATTCTGGTACCATCTTTGTTGACCTCCTCTGGACCTTCTCTATCACCTCTTTGTGGCTTCTTTAGGTAATGTGGTGACCAATCCTGAGAAGAGAAGTGTTGGCCTTTCGTAAGATGTCATCACAACTTCCTGAATACTTCCTTATTCATATACTTGAATATACTGTACTATTTGCCAGCAGCGAGTTGGTCTCCTTAACAATTCTACTAACGTGGGACTTTGGCGACAGGTTAGGGACGATGTCGATTCCCAAGTCCCTCTCACACATACGCTCCTGCAACTTATATCCTGATAGACAATATTCATACTGTGTGTGTGTGTGTGTGTGTGTGTGTGTGTGTGTGTGTGTGTGTGTGTGTGTGTGTGTATGTACGTGTGTGAGAGTGAAAACACATATATACAGACCAGTTCAAGCTAGGGTGTGAGAACACACAAAACCCTCAGCCCCCAGATGAAAGTGAGCTGCGCCCCCACTCCTCCGGGGAGCGCAATCTGGAGTTAGCACTTTTAGATCCACCGACTACGTCTTGCCGATGAGTAAAGCAATCCATCTTTCCCTCCACTGCGAAAACCTCGCCTATCCGGCCAGAAGTTAAGATGACATCACAAGACTGACGTGGTATACAGAACGATATACACAGAGTATCTTTTACGTTGGAGGCACCAATCAGGAACAAAACTCCTCATCGGGGCTGGGCCTTCATTGAAATGCAGAAAGGATCATGAAAGGGGAAAAAGAAGAGACTGGGGAAAGCATTTACGAATTTTGGAGGAAGTGAAAATCCAGTCTTTTACGTCACAACCAAAAATAAGAGACTGGAGGAATACAGCTGAGGAAGAGCCCTGGCAAGGTGTGTGTAAATCCGCTGGTAATACAGTACCTAATATTAGGTACCTCATTGTGGAGCTAAACCACATTATAAAATACCTCATAAAACAGTCTAAAACAATACGGTGCCTGCAATTATCACTCATCATAAAATACCTCATAATTACCTATTCACTAATTACCCAGTAATAAAGATAACAAAATACCTAATTTCACATCTCCTTTTAGGTAACAGAAAAATCAATTCATACTGAAGCATTAAGTAGTAAGTTACCTTATTCTTATGCAATTCGCAGAACAGTTAGACAAGACAAAATAACACGTATTAAAGAAAGTCAAAATGCCTCATTAAAAAAGCACCTGCCGTTCCTAGTAAAACACCTCATTATAAGAAACTCACAACTAACCAACTTCTCATATACGCCTCATAGCACAAGAGTCTCATAAGATTATCACATAAAGTACCTCATGACCAGGTAATCACAGGCTGACTCATCAAAGTAGCTCATAGATACTTGTACATTATTTAGCAACATGGTACCTCATTATGAGGCGCTCCAACCTCATACGATCGCCTGAAGTGAGGCACCTCATGACGTGGTGCATCAACTATTCCCTTACAGTGAGATACCTCATAATGTGGAGCCTTACGATGTGGTACATCATATATTCCCGGACAATGAGGTACCTCATAATGCAGTACTTCGTCATTCATCCCCTAACAATGAAGCACCTTCATATTTCCTCAAAATGAGGCACTCAATCATATACCTCCTCACGTGTGGTGCCTGTACGTAGCACAGTGTCCTTCATCCTCACACATTCCCTTACAGAGAGACCTCATCATCGTGCAGTCCCTCATCATGAGCTATACATCACTCGAAAGTCTAGCAACCTGTACTAACTAGAGGGCAGTACATCCCTGGTCCGCCAGTCTTCACCATGTAACGTACCTCAGAACCGTAACTCCACCTTACATGTACATAACTCAACCCCAGAGCCATCCCTCTCCTGCTCCTGATCCACCACACTGTCACACCTAACATTCTGCACGGCAGAGTGCTCGCTACAACTCAACTCACGAGATATTCTATAAAGAATACAAAATATTCCCAATACATACATATCCTGTGACTGGTCAATAAAATACTACCTGCAAATATTTTAGATATGTCTATCGTATCTAGTATCTCAGATATCTTTACTGTTTTTTTTTTTCATATATCTTTTGTGCCTGTGTGGTATTAATTCTCACTCCAGCTCACAACATGTATCCTTCACCGCGACAGTATTCACCTGTTCCCCCAAAACTGCGACAAGATCCACTATTTTCCTGCAACGGTTCGAGCCCACGATTTTTCATTTTCTCGCCAGTTAACCTTTTTTTTTTATTCATTTAGTGAGTGCAATACGGTAGGGTCCCTCTGCGACGCAGACCACGGTACCTGCTGAGGTATAAACAAATAAATAAATATATATATATATATATTTTTTATTTTATTTATTTTGCTTTGTCGCTGTCTCCCGCATTTGCGAGGTAGCGCAAATATATATATATATATGTATATATATATATATATATATATATATATATATATATATATATATATATATATATATATATATATATATATATATCACTTCCCTTCCTGAGGACACGAGAGCAGATGCCATCTACTGGTATACCAGGTCACTGTGGAGGTAACACTCAAGACTGACACTGCGTCACGGTTCAGGCCATCAAGAAACCAAGAGACACAAGGTACGACACATCTGCCGGGTACAGAAAATCGCAGTGCAACACACTCGCTTCCCCGCCATAAAATACAAATACATATATCTATATCATATTATATATATATATATATATATATATATATATATATATATATATATATATATATATATATATATATATCTTTCTTTTAAACTATTCGCCATTTCCCGCGTTAGCGAGGTAGCGTTAAGAACAGAGGACTGGGCCTTTTTTGGAATATCCTCACCTGGCCCCCTCTGTTTCTTCTTTTGGAAAATTAAAAAAAAAAAAGAGAGGGGAGGATTTCCAGCCCCCCGCTCCCTCCCCTTTTAGTCACCTTCTACGACACGCAGGGAATACGTGGGAAGTATTCTTTCTCCCCTATCCCCAGGGATAATATATATATATATATATATATATATATATATATATATATATATATATATAGAGAGAGAGAGAGAGAGAGAGAGAGAGAGAGAGAGAGAGAGAGATCTATCAACACGCACCAGAGCGACGGTGAATCAACGAGTCAAGCGTATAAGACTAAACATAGGAACAAAACGTGTTATGATGCTTCTCGAACCAACAGCAGAAACACACCCAAAACATCATGTCTCTCGCCTCAGGTTCACGTCACAACCAGAGGCCAACATCCTTTTCCAAGCGACCTACACGTACAGAAGAGCAACATGTTCATGAAGAATCCCACCTTGGCCTACGGACTGCTGCCTCCAACAGCTTGAGTGAGCAGAGGAGCAACACTTCATCTTGGTCCCAGGTCCAAGTGTATGGAGAGAAAACCTACAAAACCATCGTAAGGTAAACCATCGTAAGGTACCGTTAAGGTAAGGTCTCAGACCCAGCTGTTGGGGCAGTGGAGCTCCAAAACTCACAACCAGCTGTGGGGAAAGAGGACCTCCGAAACCATCGTAAGGTAAGGTCTCAGATCCAGCAGCTGGGTACACCTCCAAAACTCTGAACCATCTGTGAGATTGAAGACCTCCAAAACTCCAGCTGTGGGGGTAAAGAACTCCAAAACTCAGACCCAACTGCAGGAGATAGAAGACCTCCAAAACTATCGTAAGAAAGATCTTAGCACATTCCCTAACTGCAGCCCTGAAAGGTGATATTAGGGACACTGTACAATTCTATTTGCAAGTTAAAACGCGTTTGGCGCTGGACTGTGCAGGGTAGAGACGACCTGAAAACACCTTTATGAACTGATCTAAACCAGTCTGAGACAGAGAGCTACTGGCACACCACGGTAAGCAAGGGCACCACCATCACAAGCAACAGCTGCGAGCCTTCATCATCCCCACCAAACCAAGTTTCATTACCTGCTACAACGCACCTGTCCGATCAAGCTGTACACCTCGACTTAACTACAGTGTATCATTTAAAACATCACGATAATTATGTAATTATATATGTCATGATAATAATATAATCATATTATCAATTGTATACATATATTAATCAATAAAAAACTAATTATCAATGTTGCTACTACCATTACCATCATTAACAAGAGAAATAATTACATCAACAGTACGTGGAGCTGTCGCTGGGGGGGAGGGGGGAGTACTATTTCATTCCATGTCTAGTATTCTCATCACGTCCAACTTGCCCAAGAAGACGGTATATAAAGCATGAACATTTCTCTCCAAACTGGTACGTCTCTCGCTAACACTATAACCTGTTTCTACTGGATACTCACATCTGATAACTCAGATTTTGGGAAAGAAATACAAAGTTACTGACTGACCTCCCCCTGTCGTATAGAAAACGGTTGCGCCTAACCTGACGAACCAGGAAACAAAATTCCAGATTGCATCACATCCGGCAACAGATAAGGAGAAGTTCTAACATGCAGTCTCCTGGAGGCGGCCAGCGTAGCCAGAAGTAGTAACAGGGGAAGCAGGAGCACCAGCACCAGCAGTAGTTAACAGCAGTTACATATAAGCGTTGTCAGTCGTTGTTGGTGAGGAGGTAAAGTCCCGGCAGGAGCAGCACACAGAGCCTAGTCACTGTCTTAGGCTCTTGAGAATGACGGTCCGACCCTGAAGCATGACGTTTGACGTAACATCCCCGGGTATGATGTTCCTGCTTTTGACCTAACCCTTAAATAAAGACCAGGTCAGAGCCCTGGCCATCAGATGAAGCATTAGGCTGTATCGTCATGCTCACCGAGTTGCCATTTCCCAGGCTGGCTCCCACAGACATACTCCCTCCCACCCAAGTCTTATTATGGCATGAAATCATGAAGTTGATCTCTTGGCAAGCTGCCCCTCGTCCACTGGATACGTTGTACAGAATCATATATAATCAACATGTGAGAGAGAAACACGACACGCGTTCTTAAATGAACGAACAATGGCCATAATGACATGAGAACAATATATTAAACATAAACTGTGAAGTTTAATTTCAAGAAACGACACGGACAGACACAGAAAATAAAGAGGAAAAGAAAACGGGTGTTTCTTTGAGAAAACAGCTGTACTCTAATCTTATCTTTTTTTATGCAAAAACTTTTCCCTCCTGACCTTTGCAGTTATTTTTTCTAAGCAGTCTAGATAAATGCATTCAATTTACTCATTCCTACAACTCTTGCGGATTTACAGAATATTAAAATGATTCCAAGACACGAATTGCTCAACCTAGTCTAAGCGGCGTTTGCCTTGAACATGATTCAACTCCCAAAATGTACATGAATTTAGCAGTTTACAATACCATTCTGTCTACCATTAAGGATGAAATCTAATTACGATAATGCCGCTGAATTTCCCAACACACAATCCTGTAACACCCACGATCTCGTGAGCAAATGTGAACCTTAATTCATCAATAAATCTATAAAGCTTGATCTTCCTTGGAATCAAAGCTTAATTTCTTCCTTTAATTAGAGCTTAACTTGCCGCTAGACGTCAAACTTAATATGCTCCAATGCGTGCAGCTTACTTTACTCTTAAACATATGGCTTAACCTACCCCGAAGTAAAGCGTAATCTGCCAATAGGTATTAAAATTAACTCTCTTCTATATATATATATATATATATATATATATATATATATATATATATATATATATATATATATATGTGTGTGTGTGTGTGTGTGTGTGTGTGTGTGTGTGTGTGTGTGTGTGAGAGAGAGAGAGAGAGAGAGAGAGAGTTAAATCCTTGAGTAAAGTGAAGTGTGGCAAGGAGGCCAAAGTGGATGCATTGCAGATGAATTTTTCAAGAAACGAAGTGGCTGTATTGTTGCTTAGCTAGTTTGGATTGGCAACGTATGTATGGGTCATGGTGAGGTGTCGGACGATTGGCGGAATGCCTGTATAGTACCACTGTATAAACGTAAGAAGGACAATGGGAATAGTCAAATTACAGAGGTATCTATGTTTGTTTGATCGTCCTTGGTATACACTGTATGGACGAGTGGTGATTGAGCAAGTGGCGACATACACAAAGCACCAGCCTGGGGAAGAACAATGTGGCTTCAAGAGAGGTACAAGATGTGTGCACTACGAGTTTGTTTTCAAGAACGTATGCGAGAGATACTTAGGTGTGGGGAAAGAAGACCTCCGACATTATCGTACGGTGCACGTAAGGTAAAGCAAGGTCCAAGGTCCCAGAACCAGCTGTGGCGATGGAAGACCTCCGACATTATCGTAAGGTGCACGTAAGGTAAGGTAAGGACCCAGACCCAGCCGTGGCGGGTAGAAGACCTCCCAAACCATCGTAAGGTGTACGTATGACAAAGCAAGGTAAGCCATGGAAGTAAACGACCGCTAAGCATCGCAAGAAATGCGGCAGGTGTGGTATGTGATGATGTCGACAATACAAGATCACCTTGTGAGGAAGGTGCAGCAACACTCGGCCATGTCAGACTACGAATACATTAACCGTCCACGACAGTAAACACCGAACACCATAGAGAGAATCCTGTACCAATCCAGAGATTCCACAATGCTACACTTATAGACACACACACACACACACACACACGATGCAAAGGTTACCACATTGAACATTTCCACACAACTCCCGGCTTGACAAATGTTGCCTGCAAGTGGCACACGCAATCATTCCCTGAATATGTGCCAAGCCCGCCACCAGGGATTCGATACCCCAGAGCAAGGTCCACACCACCATCACCACCCCACACTACTCCACCACACAATGTTGTCACTCCAGCATTATGGTCACACCACTATCACAAACCCATCTGACACCCTACTCGACCAAACAATGTCGTCACTCCAACAATATGGTTCATACCACCATCCCTCCCCTCACTATCCATCTGACACCCTACTCGACCACACAAATGTTGTCACACCAACAATAGAGTCCACACCAACACCACCACCCATCGAACACTCTACTCCACCACACCATGATTTTAACAACAATAAATAAACGAACACTACAGTGCGCTCCATAACAATATCCCATTCCTCAGTGAACAACATGTGTACTGGACTAGCCTGGTCGGCCATAACCTTCACGTAGTAAAGAAGAGTCCTTGAAGGTAACACATTGTATCCCTCATGGTCCTCTAATCACTACCGATTTACATACATATAAACCCACGACTCTTTCTTACAAGAAGGTGGACAATTAATTTGTATGGATACAGATGTGTGTGTGTGTGTGTGTGTGTGTGTGTGTGTGATTACTATATGTCTTGCGTGGAGAGTTTTACACTCGTGTTCCCCGTTTTCTTAACCTTGCGTATAAGTACCATGTCTTTACCCATATAAATATATATATATATATATATATATATATTTATCAACAAGCCCCGAGGGGAGCATGAACAGCTGGGTTGGATGTGAGCCGACTGGCGTAAGCATAATTCGAACTCGAGCAGGTCCACCTGTGAATAATGATTATCCAAGACGTTAACCACTACACCAAGGAAGCTCATCGAGTGTGTCGTTACCTATTTTCATTGGACGGGGGCGTTTTACACTCGTGGAGGCCCCCCAAATCTTGTGCATTACCTATTATCACATGACTTTCCCTAATTGCTGTAATTAATTCCCATACATTATTTGATCATTCAGTCTGTTCCATTCCTCCGCTATTCTCAAACTGTGATGTTGTGCTTAACATCCTCCCTAACAAGATGCTTGCTGGGTTCCATGGCATAACGTCCGTCCTCTGGGTGTTCTATCCTTCCATGAATTCCTCGCCGTCTGTATCATCAAGCTGGTGTAAAACTTAAAGGTTGTGATTAGATCACTGCCCACTCTGGTCTCTTCCATGGTGGCCTCCAGCCTTTCCTGGGAACTCAGTTCTCCTAATCCCGGTACCGTCTTTGTTGCCCTCCTCTGAACCGTCTTTACTAGTTCTCTGTGTTTACAGCCGCTGACCTGACTGGAAAAGCATACTCTTGTTTTGGCATAACGATGGATGTGAACAGTTAGTTGACTACTTCTCTATTCATAAATCTGAGAGTATATGTAACACAATGATTTCCTGTAGTTCATTTCCTACAAGATAATTCAACCTGAAGCTTCTTTCACTGTGACTTATCCTCATTACATATAGTCGAGTTGAATTTCATCACCAATGTACCATAACAGTATGTATACACGCATGTATATCTGCGTACATATACATTCAGGTATATCCTTCATCCAGAGGGTCTCGGGCAAACTGATGTATAATATCCCCCGCCCTCAACTGCTCTTCAAGTAATTGCTTGTCCCTCACAAGGGCCATTCAGGACCCAGCCACCAGACATAATCACTAACCTATTCAGTCCGTGTCTTCCTCCCCGGCACAGACCAATGATCGTCCACTGGTTTTTATACACAGCTAGCGGGTGACTTCGGAGCCAGGGGTACCAGCTCGAACCTGCCACCGACGCCTTCCCGCACCCTTGGTATGGCTGTCCCGAGCCATCTGACCTTCCAGGTGGGTATGGCTATACTTACACCAGAGGTTCCCGTCTGGTGCTCAGGCTTACCTAGGTTAATGTGTTCATGCGTGTATTCTGGTAACTGTACCTACGTGAGTCTGGATTTTAAGATTCTACTGTCGTGCTCAAGGATCGTGCCGTCGAGCACAAGGATCGTGCCGTCGCGCTCAAGGATCATGCCGTCGTGCTCAAGCGTCGTACCATCGTGCTCAAGGCTCGTACCGTCGTATTCAGGAATCGTACCGTCATGCTCGAGAATCGCATCACTGAATTCAAGGATCGTGCTGTCCTCCTCAAAAGTCGCGCGCGCGTTCGTGTGTGTGTGTGTGTGTGTGTGTGTGTGTGTGTAGTGTGCGTGTGTGTGTGAGTGTGTGTGTGCAAACATAGGGGTAGAAACATGACACTTATACAAAAAGGTTGAGACAGTGCGACATGAAAGAAAAACTATCTCCTCGTAACACACAGAGTAATCACACACACACACACACACACACACACACACACACACACACACACACACACCACACACACACACACACACACACACACACATTCAATCGATGCTGCTCACGACTCTACCACTGGTGTCAGTTATCAACAGCCCTCCCATCTACAACCACAACCCTCCACAACAACTTTAATAACCAGCCTCCACTACTGAAGCACCGCCAGCCAAGTTACCATCAGCTACAGCAAGACCAGCGTTACGCACATCCAGTCTCGCCTCCAGTCATAGCCATAAACTAAGCTGCAAGCTATACATACCTGAGCAACATCATTCAATCCTCCAGCTGCCGTCCATGACTTCTCCCACTAGTTAAGACACTGGACATCCCAGCACCTAAACTCATCAAACAAAATCTACAATTCATTCTCTCCAGACTCGTACATGCCTAACTCACCTGATCTTCCTCCCTAACCACCACACAAAAGACACCCCCATGGAAAAGGTGCAGAAAAGGGCATGAACGATCATTAACTGTCCCTCGCACACCACCTACTGCCGAACACATCATCCCTTCCAACTCTCGCCACCCATCATCACCTGGACGTCATCCAACACTCTGCAAAGAAGCTGCTGCTGCACCATCTCGCCACCTCCTCCTATTAGAAATTTCTTGACTTCGAGATGCAATTCACCAATAAAGCCATAGGTCATCTAAAGTGGTACAAACCGCTACTCTCTGGGTCCCTGGGCCCACCTGTCACCTTACTGTGTACAATACCCAATGCGCTACGTTCGCTCTATACGCACCTCCACTTACACCTAACCATGTACCCTTCACCCATGCCATCACTGACATGATTTGTCTATTTACACACACACACACACACACACACACACACATATATATATATATATATATATATATATATATATATATATATATATATATATATATATATATATATATATATATATATATATATACCATTAACCTCCACCATTTTATAGCCATTTTCAAGTATTTTCTGGTCGTATTCAGCCTTTGGATGCATATGTGGTGAAGTCTTAAGGGTTCATCTAGCCCACAGCCCGGGCTGAGTCCAGTCTGTTACGATGGGTCGTTGGGAGCTGTAGCCCTTAGGCGAACACAGCCCCAACAGCCGGGCTGGTCTGGTACACTTTGTAGGTACTTGTCCAGAGTTCTCCTAAAGTTTTACACCGTGCGTTCCACGCTGTTTCTGACGATAGCTGGCAATGTGTTGAAGAGTCCTGTGCCCCGGATGTGTAAGGCATTCTCTTTTTTGTACATAACGCATTTTTAGATTTCTGAGTTGTTATTTTACAAAACCTTCCAAACCTGTAACATTCAATAAACTATACTACTATCATATATATATATATATATATATATATATATATATATATATATATATATATATATATATATATATACATACACATAAATACACAAAACAGGCCTCTGTGTAGTGGCTAACGTTACTGACCATGAGTCAGCACGGGTCCTAGAGCCGGGCCCACACTGATCAGAACCCTGGGCTTAACAGTCGACCCAAAGCCAATCCAGCAATTCATCCTCTCCCCGGGGCTGGTCGATAAATGGATACCTGGCTTACAGTGGTGTGTGTTTGCAACCTTACAGACAAGTGAGGAAATTGTACATAAATACAGGGTCAAGAGAAGGGCCAATACGAATGTAACGCTCTCCCCTTACCATACAGATAGCAATCACACACACACACACACACACACACACACACACAGGCTGACCACAGCGGCCAACCGTAAGAAAACGCACAGTGTACCTTCCCATCAGGCTGCAGCGTGTGATTGTGGAGGCCAGCCGGCTACCACCAAGACCAGATTAGCTGACCAAAGGCTGACTAACAGCAGCTTACCTGAACATACCACCAACAGCGCAAGCTGGCCTACAGCTACAAGGGGAGATAAGCCACACAAAACGACACGCGGTACACCCGCACAATTCATCAGCAAATATAAGCATATATATATCCATATATATATATATATATATATATATATATATATATATATATATATATATATAGGTATGTAGGTATGTATATTTGCGTGTGTGGACGTATGTATATACATGTGTATGGGGGGGGGGGGGGCATTTCTTTCGTCTGTTCCCTTGCGCTACCTCGCAAACGCGGGAGACAGCGACAAAGTATAAAAAAAAAAAATATATATATATATATATATATATATATATATATATATATATATATATATATATATATTCTGTAAAAGAAATATAATCACCATTTAGAAATGCGTAAAACATGATCTATGTAAAATCCCTACCGATAGTAACATTAATACCATCATCAAATCCTCCAGATTTCATTTCTTTATTCTCGTGGACTCAACCTGGCCTCCCTGCACCTCAACTCTTCATATACAACTTTCATTCTTGCCCAAACTTGCCTGTGACTCCCCTGCTCTCTGGGAGTAGCTGCCTCAGTTTACAGTCGGAAGTGATCAACTAATCGCTCAGTGTGTGAAGAAAAGTTCTGTTCTGTAATTCACACTAATAAATAATTTACTGAAACACTGTAATTCAAATAAACAAACATTTAAACAGAAAAAAAACTAAAGTGAACACTAAAATACTAAAATTACGATATTTTTCGCTATGAAAACAATATACAGTAATTCTCGAGGACCAAGCCAGCTGCTGCGCAAATGTCTGAGAATTTGAGCAGAGAACGTGCCAGGCAAGTGAGGTAAGCAGCGTGAGTCGGGGGCCCCAAGCGTGGGACCTGAGCCTGCTAGTGTGCAGGCGAGGTAACTTTTGCTGCTTCTCGCCACCAGAATCAACATAAAACTTCTCTGATCAATAGCCGGTACAAGAACCAGGTCTGGATAAAAAAAACTTTTAAACATAAGTCTAAATTTAATCATTACTGCCTTCTAACTTCCGGCATGTAACGATCATACATAGCTTTTACAGGGAATATATGTAACATCTGGGGGATTTTACACATAAAGAGTCAGGCGAGAGCATACACTAGCATGCCTTTTAGAGTGGAGCCCACCAAACCTCACACACCTTCCTGGTCAAACGATCGCCTTAACTATCGTACGTCTGGAGTGGCCGGGGGCAGAGCGGAGGAGGGATCACGCGACGCCGGCAAATGCATTCTAAACATTGTCTGTATCGTGCACGTCCAGCAAATTGTCCAACTTCAAGTTTACGTCCTAAGCTGCAAGACTACCATATTTATCGCCCGGCTCGTAAAACTAGACAAGATGGATGTACCTACTTGAGTTGCATGCGGCGCACTGCACCATACTGGTCGTATGATAAAATCCATCCTTGCACCTCTTAGTCATACGTGCTCGACTATAGCATTTCCTTACCCAGCGCAACACTTTCAAGAAATTGTCGTACATCTTGACTACAATGCCTCGAGTAAAACTACTATCTATAGCCTGTATCGTACATGCACACACAAAAGTGTCACCATGGAACTACAGCGCATTTGTAACCTGCATCGTACCCTTTTCGAAAGTTGTTGCTCCAGAAATTGATGTTTGTACGTTACTGTGCCATTGCAAAGTTTCTAAACCGTTTCGCCCCGTAGCTTGATACATTTGTATGTGGCGGGTGTCGCCGGCGTCGGACGGAGCGTGACCCAAACCCAAGGGCCTGACCTTTACACACCCGGCCACAAAATCCCCGGAATACAGTATTGTGTGGCCCGCTACCTGCTGCTGATCCCATACTGCCACAGTCTGATTGGCTCTCCCGGAGACAGTGTTTCGAGACGTCACTCCAATGTACTACAGCTTTGGAGACTACTTTCACGTACTGGTTGGGGACGGTGGTGATGTGTGGTATGAGAGGATGCATGTAACTAATCCAGTCAATGGAAGCGACAGCAGACTACGAATAATAAACACCTACAGATGTTCATCCTAAATCAGATCATCCTAGTGTACATATTGTACGACTAAATCATCCTCGCGTGCACTTCTGACATCTAGAACATCTTGACGACCACACTGAGGCTAGACACCAACGTGAGGTACAGAGGGTTCAGGGTGCACACACACACACACACACACACACACACACACACACACTTGTGTTAGATCACCAACAGTGTTGGTGTGGACGTATTGACGTCCAGGTGCTGGTGGGGTGCGGCCAGCTGAGTCAACACACAACATCAACCTCCTTACATGGCCAGTGTTCAACAGGCACATGTACAGAGGAGGATGGACGACGCTAATCATGTCTTGCAATGGACTGGACAAGAAACACGTCCACTGAACACCCTCGTTTAACAAG
This sequence comes from Panulirus ornatus, assembly GCF_036320965.1. Lineage (NCBI taxonomy): Eukaryota > Metazoa > Arthropoda > Malacostraca > Decapoda > Palinuridae > Panulirus > Panulirus ornatus. Next base: position 17,168,139 of record NC_092235.1, read on the forward strand.
AGTTCCCGGATCTTGCGTGTGTTCTATATCCTCTTCTGTGCCTCCGCCCACAGAAGCGTATGATAAGGAGTGTATGATAAACTCGCCGCCCTGTACCACATCAAACTGATATACATCAAAAAACGTTATCAGGTGAAAACACCACCTTAATAAACCACCAGTTTGCATATCTATGTTGAAATAAAAAGTATCTTCGTTCTCTTGACATCAAGGCTAACTGGCAAGAAATACAAACACAAATACACACACACACACACACACACACACACACACACTACAAGGCCACATGAACGTTCAGCCGAACCAGTGATCAGTGAAGCCTTCTCGAAGGGCCTTCGGTTGCGGCCAACACTACTCTCTCTCTCTCACTCTACCTGATCCAAAAAAATACCACTAATGAGCTGGCCGACCGACGCCCACGCCTTAAAAACTGGGTAAACTTACACATACGTCGTCAAAGGAGCTGTTTTCCGTATGTCAACCCCCTTAACCAAGACACTATATCCCCTGAACAAGACGGAGCGATCCTTGGGTATAACGATGACCCGTTCTTTGACCTGACCCTTAAGGATAGGATCAAAAGCTAAGCCTACATACATACCCCTGGGCTCGTATCGCGCAGGCAGGTCACACGATAGAAAGCTACAACAAAGCTGTTACTTTCAACCTCCATGACATAAAGCTGAAATAAAGTTTTTACATTCAACCTCCACGATAGAAAGCTACAGTAAAGCCGTCACTTTTATCCCCGTAACGCAGCAGCTTAAACTGTTTTAATTTGATACGTAAAGACCTGATGAACCCAGGTTTTCTACATTACGAAGCTACTACAGCTGCACGTATGAACAGTTATGGATCAAAACGTGTTTCTAAACACCAAACTTGTGGTGGCAACGGGAAAATGTTACCATCAGGGGTAGCAAAATAAGGGGTGAGTGTGAAATGTGGTCGTCAGGTTCTAGATGAGTTTTATAAGTGTGTGTGTGTGTGAGGAGAGGTGCGAGCCAGGTTGCCCGGGTTCGTATCGTCCCCCAAGGTACGACCCAGGCTTCCCACTACAACCACCACCTTATTCATTATTCCAGACGAGTGGCTGCCGCTTGCCGGCCGCCTGATGACTGCAGCAAGCGGCCAGCTCGAGAGCACTGTTATATAAAGGAGGCCGGCCACATTCCTACCCACCACGTCAGGTAACAACTCCTGAAACGCTGAAGTCCGCGTCACCAACACCAACTGACACCATTAATAAACTCGGCAGAATCAAACCCGCGTCTTCTGCTCCAACGAATGAACAAGACTGATAAACTCGACTGAATCGAATCCCAACCAGTTCTCAACTACGTGAAGCCACGACGAATAAACCTGGTTGAATAGCACCCACTTCGTTTTCAGTGCTGCAAACACACGTCTAATACACCCGGTCGTTGAATCGAATTTAGCATCTTCAGTTTCGCCAACCTCCCTAGCTGAATCGAACCTACGTTCTTGGCTTCGTCAATGTACGTGGTGGAACCTAACCTACCTCTTCCGTTCCGAAGACAGGGACGATCAATATACCCAGGTGAATGGAGCGTACGTTTTCAAGGCTGGAAGAATATGAGTCTCCTGGGAGTAGAACCCTGCTCACAGAGCGTGTGACCCTCCTTAGGACGGAGTCCCGGTCCGTTACAGTGTAGGCCGGCCAGAGAGCGAAACCATGGCTTACTTGCTGTCGGCCACCTGAGAATCCAACCCAGGCCCTTCAGGGATATAGGCTACCTGTGGAGCTGAACGTAAATCTTTTCAGGTACATGAAATCTGGGAATTCAACCCACGTACTTCAAGGGTGGACCACTATATGTATTCGCTCCCTCATAATGTGGGCTCCTCCGAATCGGACCCAGGTTCCCGGCTGGCCTCAACGTGAATTTAACCCTTGAGAGTGTTCTGAAGGCTGTCTTGAGCCCTGATCCTGTTGGCTCTGCATCAACAAGAAAAAGTCATCAATTTGTAAACCAAATGATATGTAACCCAGATCTTTACTCTTGATGGCTGTCTCTTGATAGAACCGGTCTGCTCAATGTTGTACACGGCCTCGAATACTGTGGATCGAACCCAAGTCCTGCAAGCTATGAACCGCCCCGGGAATCCAGACAGAGAAAAGCCACACAGGTAAGAGGTGGGACGGAGTGGGCAGCCAACCAGCTCGACATTAAACTCCAGTTTGGCCTCACCTGACCTTCAGCAAAGGTCACTAACTGTCACTGATATCAAAATCCTCACATCAGAACACTTGATTACCATAAACACTACTGGTTATCTTGTCTTACTTTAAGATAAGTAATTACTGTCGTACAGTGACGCGAGTTGTAATAGTAGTTCTTAACCGTTATGTTACTCACACAAGATACAAGTTAACCACACAGCTGCTCCTCTAGTAACAAGTCTACTAACATATCGCCAACTGGTAATCCATTAACTCTACCACCTGTAACTGCTAAGTTAAGATCATAATGACTAATGACCTTAAAACAGAAATAGTGATGACGTAGAATGTTTTTTTTTTTGTGTGTGTGGTAAGACAATGACACAATGCCAAGTAGCATGACAATCATTATCCAAATTTTGACGATCTGTCTTCCATAATGATGATACTCTCGCTATACTAGAAATGACAATAATGCGAGAGACATGAGGAGAGAGCTGCTAGCATGTAGAGTGGCCGGTAACGGTTGAGGCCAGAAGCTACACCGCGTCAACCATGAAGACTGTGTGGATCACAGGAACCAGCGGACCACAGCCCACGTCACCACCACCACCGCTCCAGCCAGCCCTCTGTCCTATCCTCCAACCGCTCTTGCCACTGCTGCGCTGCCACCATCAAAGCTGCCACGACTGCTGCTGCTAGAGGCCGCCCGGCCTGGGTTACACAAGTCATTGTGGCGGATCCTGAGGCCCTGCCAGCGCCCGCACTGCATCAAAATGAATTTTGACTCATTACATCGTTAATCAAGCCGGCTTCACACTCCGCCTGAGATATGCGCCACCGGCCTCCAACCGCTCTCCCCAACATTCCACCAAGATAGGCTTTTTTTTCCATCCCTCTCTATTGTCCACTCTATGTTCACGTGCCAAGTAGGCCCCTGGATCAGTTTCCCCAGCTGATACGAGATTTCAAAACATGAGAGCCAAACAGTTCGGTATAAAGACTATGGGTCAGGGAGCTAGCAACACTGGCCGCAGGCAGCCATCGTTACGAACGTTGGTGGTTCCGTGCTGTCGTTACGACCTACACATTCCCACCAGCACCGGACGACCATGGCGGCGGCAGTCTACGGCTGAGCAGCCAAGCGTGTCGGCCCAAGCGTTCAACACCTGCTGAATATTTTACATTTCTTTTCAACGGGGTAATCCATAGCAGCGTGACGGGTCCAGTAGAGAAACAACAAGGTCTCACTCAAGCTCATCCCCGGCTTCAGTCCTCGGCTCAGTCATCCGTGCTGCCCTCACTCCCCCACTCTTGTCCTCCTGACTTAAACATGCTGCGAGTACATCAAACACTAACAACTCTGTATCGCCTAGAAACATGCCGCTGAAAACGTGGTCTGGGTACACTGGCCCAGAGGGATAACTTCTACATTTCTCCTCTTGATTCAAGTTACTTCGACTGCGGGGTTTATATCAACTGTGTACACTCTCTCAGGCTGGTTTTTTATTCTTTACTTTTTAAACACCTGCTTAAACTTATATACCTTCACAGCCTTTGATAATAGTGAATCGAAGCAAGCCCTTCGGTTAACGAGAAACGAGAGGCATTAGTTTTACGAATCGAGAGCCATAAAACCAAGAAGGACTGAGGATCATCGAGCACATTCCAGGTAAACATGGGCGAGGCTACAATTCCGTCCAGACCACTGAATTTACATAACTTGAGCCAACCATGACTAACACTGTCCTCGAGCTACTGCTGGCTAGCTGCAGGCACGGTGGCCAATCCACCCCGGGCCTGACCTGTGTGTGGGTGTGTGTGTGTGTGTGTGTGTAGCTGACCTCTGCCTGCGCACCATGGCTGTGACCTGGGCGCCCCCAGAGCTTCCCAAGTGACAAGCAGCTATCAACAGCCGCTCACAAGGTAACCTAATTCTTGCGAGCGTCACCTGTACGTAAACTTACTAAACTATAGGGTAAACATAAAAACGACAGATTAACACCTTCAGCGTCTTCAAAGTTCTCAAGAACTTGACGGTAACTGCTAATCTGCCTACATATGCATGCTGCAATCTAAGACAGCCAAAACAATGGAATCACAGAGTACATATAGCGGGGGGAGTAACGTAAGTAAAGCCTTCAAGAAATTAATGGGGTAGCTCGTCTTGCGTTTTTCATCTAATGATGTGACAGTAGTGTTTAAAACCCATTTTCCTCAGTCTTTTCCATTTCCTGGTAATCACAACTAAACACGGCGCATAAATAATGCCCAACACCACGTACGTGATATTCTTGTAAACCACAGTTTCAGGTATGAGGTCCTGGTAATAGCATATTAATCATTCAACACAAAAGGGACGAGCAAAGGCTTTTGGCATTCTCAGGAGTGGATGTCATGAGCTGACTTCACCTGGTGAGTCAGGCACAGTGCTGAATTAGTCACTGTCAGCAGCGTCAGGATGGCGAACCTACCTCTGTACCGCTTCATAAAGCTACTGGATTTCTCTTGGTCGAGAAAGAGTGAGACGATGAGAAGCTATGTATAAAACTGCGCCATGAATAACGATGTAACGTACATCTGCGCCATTCTCAGATTATGGAGAACACCTGGGATTAATACACGCCTCGGCTGAATACATGTCAACAAGCTCTGGTGGACGCGGTTCCCTGCGTCGGAAATTACTTCACAAACCCTCCCCAAAGCAATTACTCCACCACACTCCTCCATTCCTTAATGTTCGTCCATAATCTGTTTTCCAGAGCTGGTTCATATTTCATACCTTAATGTCGCTCCATAAATCTTCCAAGATTTTTTTTTTTTTCTCTCGCTCTCTCCTGCAGGTTTTCCACCGATCGCACCCAGACACGATGAGACTAGGAGGACCCAGCTACACATCCAAGCTTAACCTCTCTCCCTCCCTCACCAAGGGCCACCATCTTGACAATGAATGATCTCATATACCCTTAAAGACCATAACTAAGCAGATCCTACCGCTGCCTTCGTATTCATGGATGTAGCAATCTTCACTGCCGCAATGTAATATATGGGTGGGTTGAATGTGATGAGTATTATGACCCATGAATTACGAAGCTCCTCCACACATTCTCTGACTTCACATGTACTCATTTCCTGTTGGAATTTCACCACAACCAACCCTGCATCTTAATCATTTCATTCTTATTACAGACATGCATCAAACAAGCATTACACACGTCTCTTTCTCTCCACTACAAAAGGGTTTGTAACGACGACTATTACTAAAAATATTCACCTCTTATTTTTAGGAGCCATTTACATTCTAACGTATGGCAACCTACAATTCAACGTCGTGCGCACGATCACTCTCCGATGAACGAGCGTTGTAGTGTAACAGGATTTTGGCAGGGGGGGTTGCCGTGGTCGCCTCGGCTATATGAGTTGGAATCAATAACTTCGCTTATGGCCTGGCCACGCATTGTCTCCCCCGGCGTCCGTGTAGCGGGGTCGTGGCCGCCCGAGGAAGGCCCTGTAACGAGGTTGCGCTGTGCAGTAGGTGTGGTGTGTTTGTGTGTGATTGTTGTCGCTGATACTAAATGTATTTGTTAATGCTACTGCCGTCAGCTGAGTGGGAGTGAGGGGTGTTAGTGTGTCTCGCCCCTCCAACACTATTCTCGATACCTGTCATCGAGAATATCCCCTCAGCACCGAACAATTCATTCAAATACTGACGAAGGAGAATACACACATCGACAATATGGCACATTATCTGATCTCGGTGATAAAACAGAAAAAAAAAATCAACAATGCAAGTTCGAGTGACAACTCTGCCAGCAGAGAAGTTGAGGTTGACTGTGACACAGAGTAGGCAGGATCTTATGAATACCTCCCTCCCTGTCATGACGGCTGTACGCGCGTGGGATCCCTTGTCGCACCAGAATACAAGCCGCCCAATGTCCTGGAATTTGCGTTGCTGACATCAAGACCGGGGGGGAAGGGAATTATTTACAACGTACACTGACGTATCACTTGATTATATCGCACAGGAGCTACCTGCTGCTACCGTAACACACACTCCAATATAACTCTGTCACTAAGTACTCCTGCATATACCCATTTCCGATGAGACGTACAATATAAGACCATGAAGCATGTAAAAAGCGCGGGAAGAGATCGGTTATTGCCCATTGTAGCAGCAGCCGGGTGGTGGGGGAGCGTCGCTCAGACCTTTGTTTGATGAAGTACACGGAGCGAGGAGCACCATCTGTGTCCGCAGTGGATGACGCTCTCACTATTTTGGCGGCCTACCAACACTGCCCCGGTCATACCATACTAGCCGGTTACACAGAATAGGTGGATGGTTGCAGGGCTAAAGAATGGTTCATAACAGAGGCAGTCCGCAGCACTTTATCCGTACACGGTAACCTGATGCGTCAGTACAACGTAAACAGGGTAGGTGAAACCAGCACCACTCTCCCACACCGACCAACACCTACGTATCATGACTCACTAAACTATACGTGTAGCGCACACAGACTCAGATATGACGATCTGAACATTTTCTACCGAGAAGATGGCGTGATTTATATACATTAACCACGCATAGTTTCATGACTCGCCATCGTATTACTACCCGGGCAATTATCACATCATTGGACATATGGCATATAGACTCACAAATCAGACAGGGTTTCCTGACTGACCTTCGTATTACTACTTAGACTATTATCGTACGCGGGACTCCAACCATTTTTCACCACGCTCAAATTATAGGTTTCAACCTTCGAGATGGCTCATGATCTCACCTCACTCTGGTGCTGAGGTTAGAAGGAATGTTCGCTGAATAAAAATAAACAGTCATTGTTACGAGCTTGGGCTCTTCATTATGGAATCTCAATGGTCAATATAAATGCCGCAAACCTGAGCCTTTCAATCTGGAATGACAGAGGCAAATAAAACGAACCGAACTTCTACGGTAAATAAATGTCTTCCTTGCACAGCACACTGAAAAGTGCTGTTTAACTCGCTGTAATCATGTCTCCAAACTTTAAATTCACTATCAAGAGAAGTAAAATGCATAATAGTTAACGTGCTATCGCACTGTAACCTTTCACTTGGTAAGTAAAACACCATCACAAGTAACAGGAATATTCACCAAAGACAATAAAACACATACACCTTACTTGAACGCACAATACACGGTCATCAACCTTGAGGAATATGGATGTACAAAACAACACCACGTCTGAAAGCCGGCGAACTACCAAGCGAAGACCAGGCCAAGTGTAGCCTAGCATGTACTGGAACTGGGAACGCCACACCACACCAGCTGCCGTGGATTCACAGATTTCGTCAGTTCTCGACTCGCTTGGTGACGTCAACTACATGGTATTACCTTCAAATATCTGCTGTGCTTATAGAGGGTGCTTAACCACTGATATAATCTATCATTCATGGAGAGAGTTCACTGTATGGGTACATCTTTACAACAATAAAGACAATAATAAGACATGAAAACGGAACATTAACACAAACTATAACTGAAGGGGAAAAGACAAGAAAAATGACAGCATTAGTGTGTGACAGGTTTTAGAGTGGGCGAGCCAAGAGCAGTCTGACGGCGCCACCTCCCTACCGCCCCACACTCCCCAATCTCTCCCTCCCAAGCGAGAACCATCACGGTGTCGGGCCCCGAAAATTCCTCACCCAACATGGCCGTGCGCATCTCGGTCCTCATTTTTCCCAGCAACCCGCATCACCCACTAACACCACCACCACCACCGCCGCCACCTACTCCGCCTCTTCCAACCCAAGCCGCCCTAAACTCTCTCTCTCTCTCTCTCTCTCTCTCTCTCTCTCTCTCTCTCTCTCTCTCTCTCTCTCTCTCTCTCTCTCGAAGCTCGCCAGCTCCCTCCCTCACCACCTCCCCTCCTCACAGCCAACCAACAACCTTTGTGTGTGGTACCACAGGGACTCTGGTGACGTTCCAGTTGCTAGGGACCTTCCTGGGACCTGCATCAGACCTTGCGTTTCAACCTTCTGTAATATTTATGCTGCTAGTACGCGTAGTGTGTGAGACTTTCTCGTATGCTGGAAAGCCGATACTGAAACAGCCATTGTTGTTACCACAGATGCTGCTGGTGCTGCGCTGCTTTTGGCTACTTTCAATGCCTTTAAATCAGGTTCTCTTCCTCTTGCTACTGCTAATACTGGTGCTATTCCTGAAGCAACAACTTGTATGGCTTTTTCCATAATGTTATTATCATTGGTACAATTCCCCCTTACTTACTCTGGTTGTTAAGGCTGCTAAAGATACTGTACGTAATATTGCTAACTATCTTCTACGTGAACAAACTACCTTCTACGTGAACAAGTACCAAACGGCTACAAGTAACTGCAACAACAATAAAAATATCACAAACTTATTCTTCTACAACTGTCACTACAGCTACAATAATCATTACGGTACAAACATCATTACTTACCATGGACTGGAACAATATCTGGAATGATAATTTCCTCAAACATCAATATAACAAGGAATGCTTTCTCTGGTGTCTAATAGTCTTTCATGAGTCACTTCCTTTCCACACTTCAACTTCCTGTTGCGTTGTTTCTTCTTCTGCAACATTCGCCTTACTTTACGTACATTAAACAACTGATTTACTATGTAACTATAAACAAATAGAGGAAAATGAGCCTTACCTTTTCATATATGCAGCGAAGTCATAAAATCCAGTTTTGACGTCTTGTGAATGATAAGTTCCATGCTCATAGCAACCGATTGATGGTAAATATCACTTCAAGGGCTGGTAATACATTGCTTTTTCATTTTCAAACAGCTCATTTATTTTCACTATTCAACTATACACTTTCAGTTTTACTGCAAGTCGCACAATTACTGCCAGAGCAACGATGAGTTCCACATCAGTCGATCTTCATATCAATGTGAATCAACTATACCTTATCACTCCAAGCCCACGTAAACACCGGTGCCTCTCTCTCTTTTCTTCTCCAATCTAGCACCACTTCACTATTCAGCTCAACATGAGCTTCATTTGGTTAGAGAGATAACACCGTGGAATGACAGGCCTGAAGAGGGGGGGAAGTTACACAATGAAGGTGCCAGAGTTATGATAACTTCCACGTCAGTCCATCTTCACAGAGGGGATTGGCGATAACAACGAACTATAACTGCAGGGGAAAAGATTAAACGATAAAGTGTAAGTTTCGTGTGATACGAATGTTTCATTTTTTAACATCAACATATTTGAACGTGATACACGAAGCTATTGACTGTGAAAAAGAGGAGGAAAATACAGAGTGGCAACGCGAGTCTAAGAGCCGGTGTTCGCAAGACCGCAAGTTAAGGTAACGCCAAAGGGACAGACAACACGTCACTGTACAAAGTTCACACTCGCTTCTCTAAAAACAATTAGGAAAACCATAAATAAAACCCGCTACATAGCTAAAACGTTCCCCTTTGTAACCAACGACAGTGTATTCGTATATATGAACTGAATGGAAATCTAGCAGTGTTAAAACAATGCTTTTTTTTATCCATACCCAACAACAAAACTGGCAATATTTTAGTTCAATTCCCTAACAGTACTCTAGATCACTGCATTACCACCTACCTACCTACCACACATGCTTCAAAGTCTGGTTTCGGGGTTTTCATGCCACAAAGTCCCAAAATCTAAGATGCCTCTGTCGCCCACCTTTGTTACTGACTCACTCCTCAGCACATGAGCTTGCCTTTCTTCCCTGGTCTCACATGGTTAAGTAATGTCAGCTATTTCCTCACCCCCATCAAACCACGTTAAATCACCAGCTCCAACCCTACTGCACACCTTCCCTTCACCTACAGTTCGTAGAAAATGAAACTTTTTTAACTTAATAAACTGAAAGTGTCATCCTGTCAGAAGAAAGAACAAAATTAATCTCCGATTACGAAGTTCGCCTCTGAGGCGTGAAATATAGGTCAGGGGGACCTACTTTTGGAGGGCTGGCGAAGCGCTGCTCATCAATATACAACTGCATATGAAGTTACATGACCGTACATCAATTATTAGCCGAAAACTGAACCAGAGTGTAATACATAAGCAAAGTGCGGACGTGGACGCAGAAGGTGGTGGAAATAGTTCACCCACGACTTCGTAGAAACAAACTGAAAATGACTAAATCCACCTGACAAACGTACGGACATGATGTATTAGACAGAAAGTAATCTCCACGTATTAAGTTGATTTAGAAGCAGAGGAAACAAGCCGGTCTGGGCTGACTCCCACCCCGTCAGCAAACTCAACCAAGTCCTCCAGACAAAGCTATGAATATGACATAAATAGCCTGATTTTTTCCAGCATAGAACAATGTCGGTGGAAAACTCTAGAAACAGAGGAAACAAGCCGGTGCGTGGGGTTCGCTGTCACCCTCCGCGGAGTCTCATCGTGATGGTGAGGGCTCGTTCCAGTTGGGACGTTATCGTGTCCTGTGTTGCCTCGGTAAAAGTGTTATCGTACAGCTTGCGATGATGTGTTGTTGTTGTTCACACTGCCGTGCTACCGGTGATAACCCTCTCCCTGAAATTAAATGATTGGATGATGGCGAGTGGTGGTGTCCACAATGCTTTACCTCAACGTAAAGATTTTTCTTTCATGTCGCCTATGTCTGTGGTTTTATCTATACGAGTTCGAGACAGGAAAATGTCAACGATCAAGAGCGTGTGACCTTATTTGACCTATAACTTGCTCCACTAAAAAGGTTCATCAGCAGCGAATCACATAACCTACTGAGCACGACGGCATGACCTTTTGAGTTTGGTAATCTGACTTTAATTTGTTTATCTAAGTCTGTACGTTATTTACGACGGATGTTACGAATAATACAAAAAAAAAAAAAAATCACACGGACACAATGCACACTATCAAAATGGGATCAAATAAAAATGGTCACGTGACATAATGAACTCAAATGGCACGTGTAAAATCTTATTATGCAAATCAGTTTGTACAGCTAGGAATTCATTCATACACCTGTACAGGCATTTGCTGCTTGTAATATAGCTTTTCACGTGACTCACTGGCCTTATACAGATAAATAGGGATGGGATTATATTTAGTTTTCACATCCTACAAAGATCACGTTATTTGGTAAGTTTTCTACTATGCCCTAGTTATATTTGTTACGTTTTCTTACCGTGCCCCAGCAATACTTGTTCTCTATCAGTACTCCACGCTGCATCACTGTTTTCTACAAGTTTTATTTGTGTCCTGGGGTATATTGGTTTTCTGTGCGTTTTCTTCGTGTCCAAGGTTATATTAGTTTGAAATCCGTTTTCTTTGAGTCGTAAGGTAAATTAGTTTTCTGTACGTTTTCTTCGTGTCCTAGCTCATGTTACTTTCCTGTAAGTTTTCTTCGTGTTGACTATACCTAGTTTTCTGTACGTTCCCTACCAGCGCCCCAAGCTGTATTAGCTTTCTCCTCTTGCCCGAGGATATGTTTTCTATAACTTTTCTACTAATGTCCTAAGCTATTGTTTTTAGCAAGTTTTACCAGTGTCCCGAGCAATACTACTGTCGTTTACGTGTTCTAAGCTATACCAGTTTTCTAACCGTGACCCCCTAAGCTGTACTGGTTACCTATCTGTGTCCCCAAGCTATATCACTGTTTTCAACCAATGTTCCAAGCTATACTACAGCTCTATGCATCCAAGCTGCACTACTGTTTTCTACCTGTTTCCAAAGCTATGTTAGTTCTCTATCCGGTACCCAAGCTTAATCATTTTCTTGCATATCCCAAGCTACAGTACTGTTCTCTATCTCTCTAATAGTTAGTTTTCTCTCCGTGCCTCACGTTATACGAGTTTTCTCTCCGGTTTCTATCTGCGTTACCAAAACAGCTATATCTTCTATTGACGAAATGTTATGCCGTGTTCTAGCCGTTATCTTATCGTGACCCCGCGTTCTGTCAAACCGTTCTACGCGATATCTTACTCTGACTCTACGTTACGTAGTGTGTTACATGTTATATTGTGACTTTATTATCTTATGTTCCCACGTGATATATACGTGTTCTGCCCGTTAACTTGGGTTCTCGAGTTATATACAAGTGTTCTCCCTCTTATATTGTGTCCCCATGTTATGTATAGGTGTTCTACACGCTTTCTTGTGTCCACATGTTATGTGTTCTATCCGTTATCTTGTGTCCCCAAGTCACTCCCCATGTTCTATATGGATGTTCTACCCTACCCGTTGGCTCACCAAGCCTCCATATTCTTCCACTTTCTATACCTGTTATTGCACTGCAGGACTAAGTTACGTCACGATTTTCTTTAGTTACACTACAAAGTTCTTCACGTATTATGGAGCGGTGGTGGGAATTCTGTGTGTGGCAACGCCGCCAACAACACACACATTCACAAGAAGCACAAAGAACTAACAGAGAAGGTCCAGAGGAGGGCAACAAAGATGGTACTAGAATTAAAGGAGCCGAGTCACAGTGAGTAGCCAGGAACCACAAATCTGCCCACAACAGAAGACAGGAGAGTCAAGGGGTGACTTAATCACAAACTTTAAGTTCTCAAAAACCCATTCTGATTAGGTAGACAGGCAACAGTTCCTTGAAAGAGGCAGAGATAGCAAACAATTAAAAACCATTACATGATATTAAGTATATATATGCTGAAGATAAGTACTTTTAGAGTATAGGAGCGGTGGAAGAATGGAATAAACTGAATGGGATTGGATAAAAATGTTTAAGACATTGTACGACAGTAAAGAACGTTGAAGAGATGGGGCACCACGTAAGACTCCCTCGCCTGTACATACAAACAGGTAATTACAATCCCACACAAGACGCTGCCCACTACCTACCCTGCCTGCTGTGGTGGCCATGTCGTCTGTGGCGGAGTTATTTATAGCTGGCGGAAGATTTCTAGAAATAATGTCAAAAACACAAATGCTAAAGGCGACAAGACGCAGTACCACATAGAGAGAACACACGATGAGACTCCTTGAGCTAATTACTTTTTTTTCACTTGTGTTGGATGACCTAAACATTTAGATCTTTACTGAATATTTAACCCTGATGTGTGTGTGTGTGTGTGTGTGTGTGTGTGTGTGTGTGTGTGTGTGTGTGTGTGTGTGTGTGCGTGCAATCATCTATTTTTACTCTACAGGGAGGGTTTTACACTTATGGGGCCCCATCTCTTGAACATTCTCTACTAACGTACAGCCACTTAAACTTCTGTATGTTGTCCGCATTAACTACACCCCAGTTTACTTTATTCCATTCATCCATTACTGATGCACTATAAAAGTGCTTCTTTAGATTTCTCCCTCCAGTTCCTTGTTTAATTTCAAGTATTGGCCTCTGATTGATCTATCCTTTCATTTTTCGCAGAGCTGCTTACTTCAAACGTCATCAAACTAGTTCAAAAATTTAGCAGATGTCATAACGTCACCCTCACTCATATCTTCCATTCTGGGCAAATTTAAGGATTCTACCCTTCCCATGTCCTTCAGTTCTCTTAGTTCTGGTACCATCTCTGCTGTCCTCCACTGGGTCTTCTATATTAGCACTTTGTGCTTCTTTAGGTGTGACGACCATGCTTCAGAAGAATATTCTAGTTGTGGCCTCATGCGAAGAGCATGCTGAATATTTCCTTATCCATAAACATGAAAGCTGTCCTAATATCTGACAGCCGACAGTTTGTCTACTTTACTGTTCTCCTAATGTGGGACTCTGGCGACTAGGATATTATAACGCTGACCTACAAGTCCTCACAACATGACTCCTGAAGCTAAGGCCCTGACAAGGATCATACGGAAGCCATCTTTTCACTCCGCCTCATCCTCATTGTATACATTCACTTGCGATGAATCACAACAGCCGTGTGTGTCATATCAACTCTGTAGTCTGTCCAGGTCGCCCGTGTATGGTGACGCAATCCTCCTAGCTTTTCACTTCCCTCATGACCTTTGCGTCATATGAGAACATATTCAGGCTGGGGTCCATTACCTTCTGACAAGTTGTGTGTGTGTGTGTGTGTGTGCAATCAAGTGTACAAACCCGATGTACACACGATTCATCAAAGCCACACCAATTTTTCATCCCTGGAGGCGTTACCCCTCTCATTATACATGCACCTTGTGTATTCATCGGAATAAAACACCCACCTGGACACACACTACCACACCCACATGTGCTCACACCATTATACATGAATACCAGTACCGGCTCTCTCTCTCTCTCTCTCTCTCTCTCTCTCTCTCTCTCTCTCTCTCTCTCTACCCTTTGATTAAAGGTGTATGAAGTACCAGGATACGTTGACGGAGGGGAAAGAATCCTGAGTAGAAAATGAGGGATTGGGGTACAGGGGTAAGAAAAAAGAAAAAAAAAAGGGGGGGGGGGACTAAATGCGAGAGATGAAGAGTGTTGGATTAAGCACACGTGTGGCGGAGGGAGGAGGGTGGAGCAGGGTATGCGAGCGGGAGGGTGAACTACATTATACAGAAGGCGACAGGGAGAGTGCTAGCATACATCTAGCCCAGAGGGCAGGTCGTTGCGACCTTTGAACTCAAGGGTACGACCTCATGAACACGTGACTACGACACCACCACCTCCCAACACTACGTTACGACTTATGAGGAGCACAGGCTGGGGCAATACGTTACCTAGATGTGACCACAAACCTGAACACTCCCTACCAAACGTCCAGTAACCCGTAATAATAACATAATCTATTAATGACAAAATGCCCATCCCAAGCATTTTTCTTCAGTCTATCATAAAACCTGTTGGTTTTCCTTTATGTCTTTCTATTCTCGACCAAACTTAGAACCGGGGATTTTTATCTCTACACTATCACAAACAGCCTCGTTAACACCCAATCGCCTGTTACTTTTGGAATTCCTTTATGCAATACACCAACAACAGATGAAAAAAAAAAATAATGCTAATACGAAGCCATCTATTGTAACAACCGTATCAATATACCTTCAAAATATGATATAATCCCATCATAAATCTGATAGATCATAAAACAGGGTCATACATCGTGGAAATACTCACTAACAAACATCACTTGATGTATGAAACATCCAGCATAACAAATCCGTAAAAAAAAAAAATGTACCGACTTAAATTCTTTTATATCCAACATTTCGAATGAGAAATTTCCTTTCAAAATATTTACTGAAATATGAAATTAACAATCTAGAAACTATACAATGGTCGCTTCCAGTGATGCTTCCACAAAGGTTATAATCATCATTATGGGTACAACACCGGTCACTATGAACCTCACCCACGCCAGTCTTCCCTTCAACATTTGACTTTTGAAAGTATTCACAGACGAGGACAAATTCAAGCTTGCCTCCGTTTTCTTTGGCAATGAATGGAGCACGGACGTTAACAGCGAGCGTAAACTGTACCTGTAACGCTGGCTTGCAAGCCCAGGGGTAGCTAAACCAGAGAACCTCAAGACGAATACGTACGACAGCATCAATGACTGTCATATGCGTCACCGACGGTGTCATAATGCCTTGACTGAGACACAAAGTTGCACACACACACAACACCGAGAGCCTAGACAGGAGACCTTATGATCCATGAGGTAAGCTACGGACACAGAGACGGAGAGGAACACGTAGGGAAGGTAACACGATACACAGAGGCCGGGGAAGGTGGGTAAGATGATATGTGGGTAAGCGAGAGGTACTCGTGGGCAAGACCCAGTCACTCTCGCAGGTAAGAGTACAAGTAACAATCAACCCCTCCCTCTCCCGACCACAGGTACACCTGGCATTGGGAGAGGTGGTCAGACCCTTCCTGGGAGGAGGGAGGGTGAAGTGTAGCCGGCAGCAGAGGATGTGAAGGGAAGGGAGGGTGAGAGGCTTTCCATCGGTCGATGGGGGAGGGGGGCTACACAGCCACCCCCTCCCAACTCCCTTATGTTCTCGTTTCATTATCAAAAATCAATCTGTCCTCCTACTACATTATCATCCACCCTGTCCTCTCACTACAACTTTATCATCCACCCTGTACTCTCACTACAACATTATCATCCACCCTGCAATCTCACTACAACATTATCATCCACCCTGACCTCTCACTACATCATTATCAAACACCCTGTACTCTCACTAAATCATTACCACACACACTGCATCATTATCACACACCCTGTACTCTCACAACAACATTATCATACACCCTGTACTCTGACTACATCATTATCACACACCCTGTACTCTCACTACAACACTATCACACACCCTGTACTCTGACTACAGCATTATCACACACCCTGTACTCTCACTACAACACTATCACACACCCTGTACTCTGACTACATCATTATCACCCACCCTGTACTCTGACTACAGCATTATCACCCACCCTGTACTCTGACTACAGCATTATGACACACCCTGTACTCTCACTACAACACTATCACACACCCTGTACTCTCACTACAACACTATCACACACCCTGTACTCTCACTACAACAATATCACCCACCCTGTACTCTGACTACAGCATTATCACACACCCTGTACTCTCACTACAACAATATCACCCACCCTGTACTCTGACTACATCATTATCACACACCCTGTACTCTGACTACAGCATTATCACATACCCTGTACTCTCACTACAACAATATCACCCACCCTGTACTCTGACTACAACATTATCACACACCCTGTACTCTCACTACAACAAAAACATAACTTTCACATTACCAAGACCTGCTATATGTTATTCTTGCAAGACATTAATAACGCCACTGTTTTACATGTATACGTGACCCAAACATAACTGTCAGTAAATGTGATTTACAGGTGAATGAAATGCACAAATGTAAATGTCGTGTGCTTCTGAGTGAAAGACTATATACTCACCAGACGATTTACAACGTGTGTGAGTAATTACCTATTTGTACTGTATGGCCAGGGAATTACACACTCGTGTGTGTGTGTGTGTGTGTGTGTGTGTGTGTTTGCGCGCGCGCGCGCAAATCTGTAATGCTCAACATTTGGGAAATCCACTGAAGACCAACCGTTGTCATTATACACTATGGAAACACGAAAATGCAACATCAACCACAAAGTTACCACCTTCAAACAACATGACTGGTGGTTATAACTAGCACCACCAACACTACCACCATCACCATCAGCATCACCATCACCATCAGTACCACCAACTCCACATGACCTGGGGTAGGTTAGGTCAGGGTATAAACAAAGCCTAACACAACTTAGAAAATCGTTGGAGACGGGAAGGGGAGGGCGAGAACTTTCAGGCGATTCCCAGCACTAGTTCCACCACCACCCCAACTATCACCTTCAGTAGCATCATCATCAACACCCCAGCAGCAGCAGGTAAAGCATGGCGTGCTTCTGACCTTCCCTTGCCACTGTGGCTCGCCTTATCACCACCAACTTCATCAATAACGCACAGTCCCGTGTGTCCCACGCCACCAGAGCGCCTACCTACCCTTCGTAATAACCAACCGCACCGACGCGTCGCCCTGGGTGGGTGGGTGGCAGGCGACGAGGGCGCGTCCGCTGGGGTGAACGGTTAAAGTCAGAGTACCAGTTGGGGGAGTGTGCACCAAGAGAGGCCAGATAAGCCATTCCCCCTTGAGCACGACGGTACGATCACTGAGCACGACGGAACTACCACTGGTTACGATGGCCTTGCCACTGATACTTAAGGGTAAGGTCAAGGCCAGGCCATCACACCAAGGGTTGTAACGTCATCATAATGGATCGTACCGTCATGTAAAAGGATCTTATCATCGTGTCCAAGGGTCGTATCGCTGTGCTCAAGCATTGCACCACTGTGCTCAAGGGGGTAATTATGACACAGCAAGTTACTAACGTTGAAGTTCGCACTCATGCATCCTGGTAAAAAGATGAGGTCTGAAGATGGCCGTAGTCTGCCGGCAGTTAAGCCACACACATCATTCACGATAGGCATCAACGCAACTGTTTATTCCCTACACATAAGTGAGAGAAAGTACAGAAAAGTGCAGTCATTCTATCCATACACAATCATGTGGTGGGAATGAGTTCCCATAAGATAGTCCGCCCCTAAATATATGAAAACATTCTTTAAACTTTCGAAGCTCACGCAGTCCACAGTGGCCAATATTATATAGGCGTGAGCAATACAAGGCCCCGGCCCCCTCTCCCTCCACGTGAACCCCAAGTCAACTCCCACCCTCCCTCCTCCTCCTCCACCCATCAGACCCACAACCGCCAACTAGAACGCAAAGGAAGATATAAATCATGCCAGAGCACAATTTCCCATCCCACATTAAATAAGCTCAGAAGAAATACATGGCGCGGGTACACACACACACATACACACACACACACACACACACACACACACACACACACACACGGTTCCTGTGGATTTAATCTACATCAACTTTCACCCAACAGCAGCAGCAGCAGCAGGACCCGGGTTTCACAAATACCAAGTGTTTCGTCACGGGGGTTCGCTGTATTCTATCATCACCCACTTCCACACCTACAGTCTACCAACAACGGTGACTGTAACGGTACGTACTTACCTGTTTATAATAAACATTGATCTCGTTGTGCAACCTCTGTATCAGTAAGACTTATGGACAACGTGATTAACGCAGCAAAGTTTACAACAATATTCATGTCACATACGATGTATGTTGTTCATAAAAAATCTCTTGAACTCGCGTTATGGAAACTGATTAATGAGCCCAAATGTTCCCAACATTGCTGGTTTAATGTATAATTTACCCAATCAAATGTTCATATAATAAGTATATTGTAAATAATGATCAATTCGATCTGAGGCCATTAATTACACTAAAACTACTATTAACTTTTTATATATATACGTACGCAGAGCAATTACGAGAGTTGGTGTCGTTATCCAACACAAATTCCATCCCGCACGTCAAGAACCAATCATGGAATGGGGGAGGTATTGTTAAAAACAGATCCTGTGAACGTTATGATGAGTATAGCTCCTGGCACACACACACACACACACACACACACACACACACATATATATATATATATATATATATATATATATATATATATATATATATATATATATATATATATATATATATATCAAAATCTGACCATACGGAATGCTTAAATCTTAAATTCAAAAAGTCCATGCAATAATGTGTCATACTGGCTAAAAAATAAAGGCTATATTCCAATCTCACCTCTTTAGCCAAAGCACTATCTTCCCTCGAGCAAGTCTAAAAAAAAAAAAAGAAAGTAAAAAAGTAATCTAAGCAGAAGTGATTCTGTGCCTTACTGACAAGTACTTGGACATCATGAACAACATTCGTAAACAACAGGACATGCCAAGAACACCAATGATGCAAACAAGTTCTCCGAAACAGACACAGAATCTTAATATCACAAGAAGTAAGAAACGGATGTTTACCTCATGAAATGATCAATTGGTTTCCTGGTTGGCCAATGGTTTCAGCCTGGAGGTCTGCCACTGAACGTTTGCCTTGGTTACGTATGCATGTGTGCAGGTGTCCATGTCTGCATTCACCGTCTACACTTGTATACATACATGTACACACACTCTCAGAGAGGGAGTGCACGTGACTTAACACACGTGTAATTTGTAAACACGTGCATCTACGTGATGTAGTTTGTCTAAAAGCAATCGATAAAACGTTTAAACCGTGTGTTCACTCGCCTACTACCACTGTCCTCGCATGGCTCCATCAACTCGATAACTTACTTCCCCACAAATACCCCCTCAACCTTTCTCTCTATTCCCATCCTCCTCACCCCCTCTCCGAAAATCCATCCATCACTAGTTCATTCTTTCATCAACACAACAACAAACACTGCGAGAGTAAGAGAGCGAGCTTTAAAAAGTACCCCTGACATACACTCGCATGTCCCAACAGCTGTAACTTTGTTCGGGAGCTGCAGTAAGTTACGTGTCGTGGTACATTTAACACCCACACGCATGATTCACAACACTGCAAAATCTGACTTTCTTAAATTAGACTCACTGGATAAGATCATCATCTGACCTTCTAACTTGGAGAGGATGACGTCAAGTACAAATCTAGAGACAGTTTAAAAAGCTACACTTGAAAAACCTGTGCTTTGTCCAGACTTATCAGTCGCCATTATATATATATATATATATATATATATATATATATATATATATATATATATATATATATATGCGTTCCACAATTGAAGGATGGCAAATGGGTAAACATTCACTCCAGTCAGCATCCAGCACACACATGTCACTTACACGGTGTTATACACAGATGGGAGAGAATTAAGTTCACGGGACATGATCAATGATCATGTTAATGTCAACAAACGGACAAAAGCAGGCGAGGTTGACAAAAGCACTGCAGATCGGGACTGCCGCAAGAGCATTACAAGCCCTGCAGCTTGCGCACTGCTGCATTAACATTCCTTAGACAATCACATGAGCTGCCCCCGTTTGTTAGGCCAGCCAGCCTCGCCCCGGCACCACAGCTGCCACTTGTCCACCTGGTCTGTCTCTCTCTCAACACACGACCACTTTATAAAGAACTGCTGCAGGGAAATGAGGTAGAAAACGGCAAAGCGCACACTGGTACAGCGTATATACCTGACACTGCATCAGGCGGACACCAAGCTCCCGGGTCAACCAGGCCGCACCAACACAATATCAACACTAGTGAATCTGGCCAGGGTGCGCAGGTCCTCCACCCTCCCTCCCCGTCTCATGTAGCCCAGCCCCGGTACTGGACACATAAGCCTAGCCATCCATCCACCAACGCTAACGCCCGCTTATGCCAACGTTAAGACTCCCAAACTCAGGAACTTCTGCAGCTCAAGCACAAGATCACAACACATGCCTGTGGGTTCTGCTTTCCCTGTAGGTCTGAAGCATTGTTCACCCTCGTGATCATAAAAGTTCAACAGAGATTACCAACTGGCTTTACAGGTGGGCCAACCAGCCCATGTGACATTATGGCATGCACTCACCGACTCTATACCTACACTCACACACACAATTATATATATATATATATATATATATATATATATATATATATATATATATATATATATATATATACACGACTGTACAGTTCTTGGCTACAAAACTCGTTCATATTCATATTTCTCCATGTTCTTTGATTTTTTCTTCCTGACAACTTAAATGTTAGGTGAAATTATGCAAACAAGAATTACCAGTTCTTTCTGAGGCTAAAAGTTATTATTTTTCAATCATACAACACTATGACATTCAAGCTTTTGCGGTGAATCATACGTAATAACACACACACATGAAGCTGTCATGAGCTTAACTCTCCAACTGAGTAAAAATATTTGGTCCTGAAACGGAACTGTTCAGGCCATGAGGAGTGGGGTTGGTGGGGGTGAGGGGGTGGAGGAAGGTGAGGGTTTATCGCTGTTGCCTCAGCTTCCCCCCCGCCCCCCCTTCCCCTTCCCCTGTAGCTGCCGGTGATACACCTTCAACCCTGATTGTTGCTACGGTTCTATTATAATGTCAAGCTGGCACAGAATTATGAAATATGTACTAAATATAGCAATAGCATGTGAAGCTGGGTCCCAATATAGACTAAACAAGTAATTACTACAATCCGAATTCACTTCAGCAGTTCAGAACTCTGACATAACACAAGTCCTCCTCTCCTAAAACTATTGTTAAGCAGTTCATTCCCTTAAATGACCTTGGGATTAGTGGGCGGGCCATTTCAAAGGTAAAAGAAAGCCTCGCTGGTGAACCACTGACTTTTGTTGTGAGTTATATCATCCGTGCACACCTGAACATTGTTCAACAGTAAGTATACCCACATATATGGCATGATACAAACAAGAAAACAACTATGCTGGCAATCATCCCAGCGCGCAAACAAACAAAAACAAGTGACGCTCAACAGACGCGAGGCAGATGTTGAGACGGGCGAGTTTTGGCTGACGCGGTTAAACTCACCCTAGACGAGTCGCACTGTCTCTCTCTCTCTCTTGCTCTCCCCCACCACCACCGCCGCCGCCACCACCACCACCACCATCACCGCTGCTGCTGCTGCTCTTGCCGACGCTGCCACAACACACACACGCTCACATACACTACAATTTACCTCACTTTTCCCCAATCACTGCCAGTTTTTTCCAAACGTCATCGAGCACGCTGGGCTGACCTGTCATAAACGCTTGTCATTTGCTAGTTTCCTAAGGTATTTCAGTACACGCAGGGTGGCTTAACACACAGCCCGACACAGATACCCCCTGGTGTTAATTCTAGGTCATAATCACACACAGTTTTCCACTGGAATGTATTACAAGTCACCACACGCAACACTAGTCCATGACAGCTTAGGCTAGGAGATGGAGGCAGGAGAATGGGCGTTTTCCCCGCTACTAAGATTACCCTTCACGACGACAGGCTACAAGTCCGATACCTTGGGAGCACTCGGCACGACTGAGCGATAGCACGCACCCGGCCCCGCCAACCCACACACAGCTTTTAGCAGCCGCC
The DNA here is from genome assembly GCF_036320965.1 of Panulirus ornatus. Classification (NCBI taxonomy): domain Eukaryota; kingdom Metazoa; phylum Arthropoda; class Malacostraca; order Decapoda; family Palinuridae; genus Panulirus; species Panulirus ornatus. Next base: position 17,190,878 of record NC_092235.1, read on the forward strand.
ATACACTGCTCCTGCTCCGGATAACTGGAAATCCGGTTACATGAAAGATAACAGAGCGTCGCAGATAAGCCGGGCGGATAATCATGAAAGGCTCACGGGGATTCACGGAAGATATCATAGACTAAATGATGTGCTTGGGATGTATTCCTTCCCCTGGGTAGTTATACAGCGTTCATGTGTGCAGGAAACTGGTAATGTGGACAAGGTAAACACGATACACGGGCACATCTTGATGGCTGGCCACGGCATGAGTTCACCGCCGGTTTGGCAGTAGTGAAGAAGCGTGACTGTGCATTTAGAAGGAGAATGTGCTGGGAGGCCCACCTAACATGAAACACCGTGGGACACCCAGGCGGTGTTCTCCCATGTACTAGACTTACAAATGAAGCAATTTCCTCACTTCTTATGGTGAAGGGAGTGTGGGTGAGGCAGGGCTGCCAGCCAGTTGTTAGGGTGTACTCTCCCCGACATATCCCACTCCTTCACCTTCACAAAGGACAGCAGTGTTTTTAGGAAGCCCGGGCGGTGGTAGGTACCCCACACACACACGCATACTCACCATGGACTGCGTTCCCTCATACCACACCTCCAGTCACGTACCTGAAAGGCAGAAAAGCATAAGTTAGCGCTGGTGGGACGGACTTAAGACGGTGCAAGGTTATTATTACACACCTACACTCCGTCTACTATACTGTGTTATTATGGGAAACAGTGGAGTACATCTAATATGATCCGCAGGTCGTAATAAGCTACCTTTATCTTTTGTTTGTTTTACAGCAGCGTTATGCTCTTTATTGTGTCCAAAGCAATGTATACTGCTTCGTTATGATTTCAGGGCATATCTAAACATGATTTGTCAAGGTTATGTTGGCGTTATATATCTAATTTGGCTTGTCAAGTGGGCTATGCTAGTGGTAAAGCCTATGTTAGTGGGACATACACACCACACACAACTGAGGTCTGTGGCGCGGGGGCTGTGGTTTCGGTGCATTACACATGACAGCTAAGAGAATGGATGTGAGCGACAGTCCTTTCCTTCGTCTGTTCCTGGCGCTAAAACAGCTCGTCAAATACGCTTGGCCATATTCGTTTTCATGTGAAATGCAAATACTTAACGGAGTCATGGGATGTTTGTAAAGTGCCCACGATGGAAATTATACAATGAGAGAGGCATTCACATCCAGCCCGACTAGTTCCGCAACATCTGCTTATAAAAAAAGACCAGTTATAGCCTTAAAAAAGTATCAAAAATACGTTATGCTACAAACGTTTGTTACGTTACAAAACCCGTCACACTATCATATACGTTAGCCTTACGTATGTTGTATATATTGTTCACCGGTATACTGTTTCCTGGAATGTATAGCGGACTATTTGTTATACATAACGTCACATACTTCTGTATACTGTATACGGGTGTATGAATCTGTGTACTACACCTGAGTGTACCTTGCGCAGACAGGATGATAGTGCTCAACATGTGACAAGTGTAGTGAGTATAAAGTTAGCTAGAGTATATTCAAATACATCCTGTATGAATATCATCCAGGAGTACAAATATATCCTGTCTGCTTTAGGCGTTTCTTTATAAAAAAAAAAAAAAGAAAATTGTAGTGAAAAAGCACACTTTCATACGTTCATGAAAGTGTATTATTATTTTTGCGAGAATCATCTCTTAAGCTTTATCTTCCCGGTACAGGAGAGCTGTGTTTGAGTGTAAGTTACACAAGCAGTATATCCTATGCAAGTATATGTAGATAGGACATTTCACAGTCAAGATACCTTCTGGGTTTCACCGAGTATATCCTGTATGTACGTGCATAATTCCTCCTGAGCACACAGATCCTATAATATACAGCTATGACTATGTTTTGGGCGTAGGCTGTGTATATAGAGTTGAGTAACTGTTACAATATGAGCATATGTGTGGAAGTATGTTTAGTCTGAATGATGCTGCCTGTTGACGCACGATGTCCTGCGTATGAGGTGTATATACAAACAAACAGCAGCTTAAATTGACTAGCAATCTCGACCATGTCTAACATGGGAGGAACGTGTGATGAGACATCCAAGGGTTGCTCAATACAGGAGAGAAGGCATTTCGTCATCCACACCAGCAAGGGGAGTACTGACGGGTCTGGGAGTGAGGCAACTCAACTCTGATGTAAACGTTTCACGGAGGCCCAGCCTAACGACCGGGTGGTGGGTGGAGGGAACGGGGAAGGGACGCTCTGCCTGGGTAGCCGGAAGCCATGAGCGGCGAGAGTTACCAAGAACGTGAACAAGGATAAATGGCCTCCACCACCAGTGCTGCCGCCGCCTCCACTAATACCAACGCCAGTGCTGCCTCCTACACCACCACTGCTGCCTCCTACACCACCAATGCTGCCTCCACACCACCACTGCTGCCTCAGTCATCATGACCGACCACTACCATCGCTGCTACCTTCATCAACACTAACAGAGCTGCCTCCTACACCACCAGTGCTGCCTCCCACACCTCCATTACTGCCTTAACCATCACCATACCATCACCACTTCCACTGCTGCCTTCTACACCGCCAATACTGCCTCAACCATCATGACCAACCACTACCACTGCTGCCTCCTACACCGCCAATACTGCCTCAACCATCATGACCAACCACTACCATCATCAGTAACACTGCTGCCTCCAACACCGTCACTACTGCCTCAACCATCATGACCAACCACTATCATCATCACTACCACTGCTGCCTCCATCTTCACAACCTGTCCCCACATTACCACCCAAGGAAACAGTCATCACCCCCACCTAATCACTACACATGGACCACAAACCCACACACTCTCCATACGAACAAAACAAAGTATGGAAACAGAAGAGCGGGACACATAATGCTCCATATCGACCCCAAACCGACATTATGTATCGAGAGAGACGATATAATGCCACAGAATAGAAGGAAGCGTGTTGATATTATCTGAGTTCATATCTCTTACCAGCGCAGGGAAGAAAATTTGTAGTGTCACATCAATCCACACTGTTAGTCATTATCTTTTGTCAAAATACAAAGACATAGCGTTTCATGTGGCTCAGCAGCTTCAGAAAAACGCGAACCCGGAAACAATTTAACTCCAAAAGTGACGCCTTATGGAACACAGGATTCCCGCTGTTTGGGAGAATATAACACTGGCTGACGAATATCCAGGCAAGCAGAACCAGCATCTACTTTTCCTGTTTATCTGTACATAACAAAATATAAGGCGTGGCCGGACTCCACCCGCGTGTGGTAACGTTGCGTCAGAAAAGTTACCTGCGAGGCTCCATCATCGTCTGTTGACAAATTTGAAGAATGTGTGCAAGAACACCTAAGGGAAACAGAAGGATTTGCATGTGGCATTTATTGATCTAGAGAGAGCGTTTGCTAAGGTAGATAGAGATGCTGTGAGGAAGGTGCTACGAATATATGGTGTGTGGGAGAAAAAATGCTCGATGAAGTGAAGAGATTTTGTTGAGAGTAAGACGCGTTTACGAGAAGGAAGAAAGGAGGGCGAGTGGTTCCAAGTGTAGGGATGTCTGTGGCAAGGATGTGTTATGTCATCCATGGTTCTTCAATCTGATTATGGATGGAATGGATAAGGGAGGAGAGAGGAGCAAGTCTGCAGGCTATAAGGGATAAAGATAAAGGGAGGCGGAGCTTACGATATGAGTCAGTTATTATTTGCTGATGACATGCTACTGGTGGCAGATACCAAAGAAAAACTGTAGTGTTGGTTTGTGAGTTGGCAGAGTGTGCGAAAGGAAAAAGCTGAGTGTAAATGTTAATAACAGCAGTGAAGGAGATTTGCTGAATGGAGGAATCTTAGCGGAAGTGAAGTGTTTTAGATATCTGGCACTGGATGTGGCAGTAAATGGAACCATGGGATCTCAAGTGAGTCATACGGTGGGTGAGGGGGCGAAGGTCCTGGGAACACTGAGCAATGTGTGGAAAGAGAAGTCACAAACTGGAAGGGCAAAGATAGGCATGTTTGAAGGTATAGTAATCAGGACAGTGTGTAAGGACAATATGTGGTGTGAGGAGGGTTATTCGAATAAGAAATGATAGGGTAAGAGAAAGCTGTGGTAATAAGAGTATGGCTGAGAGAGCTGAAGATGGTCAGCTGAAATTATTTGGACTTACGGAGAGAATGAGAGTGGATGGATAAATATGTCAGCAGTGGAGAGGACAAATATAAGGGGGACACCTAATTGGAGATGGAAGGATGGAATGAAAAACGTTCTTAGTATTTGAGTCCTACACATGGAGGAGGGTGTAAGGAGTGCAAGGGTCAGAGTGAACTGGAGCGATGTGGTGTACAGAGGGCGACGAGTGATCAATGGATTTTTTTCTTTTATGTTGAAGGCTCCAGTCACAGAAAAAGAAAAGACATGGGCTTGAGCCATGGCTTATGAAACAGCCGCGGGACCACGAAAAGATCTGTGGGGCCTGGTTGTGGATAGGGCGCTGTGGTTTCGGTGCATTGCACATAACAGCTAGAGAATGGAGGTAAGCGGATGTGGCCTTTCTTCGTCTGTTCCTGGCGCTGCCTTGCGAACGCGGGAAACGGTCAAGTTTATATATATATATATATATATATATATATATATATATATATATATATATACATATATATATATACATATATATATATATATACATATATATATATATATATATATATATATATATATATATATATATATATATATATATATATATACATATATATATATATATATATATATATATATATATATATATATATATATATATATATATATATATATATATATATATATATATGGATAGAGTTGTGCGCAGGAGGATGGATGTGCTGGAAATGAGATGTTTGAGGACAATGTGTGGTGTGAGGTGGTTTGATCGAGTAAGTAACGTAAGGGTAAGAGAGATGTGTGGAAATAAAAAGAGCGTGGTTGAGAGAGCAGAAGAGGGTGTTTTGAAATGGTTTGGGCACATGGAGAGAATGAGTGAGGAAAGATTGACCAAGAGGATATATGTGTTGGTGGTGGAGGGAACGAGGAGAAGTGGGAGACCAAATTGGAGGTGGAAAGATGGAGTGAAAAAGATTTTGTTTGATCGGGGCCTGCACATGCAGGAGGGTGAAAGGAGGGCAAGGAATAGAGTGAATTGGATCGATGTGGTATACCGGGGTTGACGTGCTGTCAGTGGATTGAATCAGGGCATGTGAAGCGTCTGGGGTAAACCATGGAAAGCTGTGTAGGTATGTATATTTGCGTGTGTGGACGTATGTATATACATGTGTATGGGGGTGGGTTGGGCCATTTCTTTCGTCTGTTTCCTTGCGCTACCTCGCAAACGCGGGAGACAGTGACAAAGCAGAAAAAAAAAAATATATATATATATATATATATATATATATATATATATATATATATATATATATATATATATATATATTTCAATAGTTCACAAGGGGGCGAGTGATCTAGTATTTGCTGATAATTATGAGGAAAATGAAACACGATAAGTTCCCAAGTGCACTTCCGTGTAATAATCACATCTTCTGGGGAGATACAAGAATGACAAACAAGACTTAGTCAGTTGATATACAAAGAAGAGACACACCTACGTGTCTTCCTTGTATATCAACTGACACTAACCATTCCCCAGCCTACCTTTCAGCCCTAGTAATATCGGAGTCAGATGATGAACCTGAAAACGCTGGTCAGTTACACAGCCAAGAGGTAAAGCTCTCTGTGTACACCCACCCATGAGACTCTACACTACCGTTGTACCCCTTCTGCAACATCAACAGGGATTTCCTCCAGCGATCAAAAGTTTCCTCAACACCAATGTCAGCAAAGGCCACAATCTCTCGGCGAGTCAAGGCCCATTCCCATAACCCCGATCCCCGGCCAACGCCAGGAAAGTTTTGCGATGAACTAGGTTTACACGGACATTACAAAACCCAAAGCCATTATGCAGTTTCTTAATATAAAGATCTCATCTACTACCCCAATGTCTCGTTGACTTCCTAGACTTTATCTCTCTGACAACCGGGAGAGCGAGAGAGATGTAAGACTTCTGTGCCTCTTCTCACCTATCTTGAGTTCCCCAAAGCTTTCCACTTAGTCAACCATAACATAATCATCAACAAGGCCATCAACCTTGGGTTTCCGAGAGGTCTCATTCCATGGTTTGCAGACTTCCTCAGTGATCATCCCCAGGATGTTCGTTTCCTAAGGGCCGCCTTCACCTTCCAGGCCCTTGTGACTCCTTATCCATATAATTGATGTCCCAGTGGATGCAGCTGGTCGATCTAAGTACACTGTATTACGCTATCACCGGTGTCAACAGCTCTTCTGACTACCTTACTCACCCCTGCTATGGCACCCCTGACAGCCTTGAGAACTGGACCTCAGCCATCCACATTACCATCGACCAAAGCAAAACCGTGATCATGCAAGTTAGCCTTACTTATTGTCAATAACACAAGTCCACCTGTCTCACCAGAGCCCCAGCCCTCTCCAGCGTGCTCACTCCAGTTCGTCAGGTTTCTCCGAGTCACTCTGGACGATAAACTAAGCTGCAGGGAACACGTCAACACCATCAGTAAACTCTCCAGCAATCGCCTCTATCACCTTCGTGAATTCAAGACACTTGGCCTCTCAGCGCTTGATTTCAGGAACATCTAAACGACTTTCATGCTTCCCAAACTCACCTATGCCTCCCACCCCCGCCTGGTCTTCCTACTTAGCCACCAGACAACAAGGATTACTAAATACAGGGATGCAAGACCATCCTCTGGTCTCTCTTACACCACTTGTCGGGATATAGTAACCAAAGAGGTCCTCCCGACCTCTGCCAACATCACCATGAAACCTCTTCCTCTACCACCATGACGGGGGATCACGAGGGCAACACAGTCACTGATCAAACTGAAGACTTGCTTTGTAAATCTAACGAACCGAGACCCAACGAGAGGCGATAATATTTTCGATATAGAGATGTCTCGGAACAGAGACCTAATTAGCACTATGAGCTCGGTGAAAAGCCAGCAAAGAGCGACAACGATTTCGTAAGAGGCATTGTAAACTGCTAATTCCATTTCAAAGCAAACGGCAAGCTTACATCCACTTTCCAATTAGCAGACTTACGAGACTATGTGCCAAAAGTTAATGTAAACTGTAACAGGTTGTGAGATGTGGAGACAGTGATAGTAAAGGAACAACTTCAAAATAACAATAATTCACTTGGGGGGAAGGGCATTCTCAGAGAGGCGAAAAGGAATTTTAAAAAGGAATGGTTAGGTGGGATGGAGAGATATTTATGTTTTCAACAAACTTAAAAGAGGGTTGCAGGGTACCTCCCATGAATATGAAATATACATACGAGAACAGAGAGAGTCTAGGATGAACATCAGAAACGACAAGTAAAACTCTGAAAAAAGAATTTCTCAAAACGTAAACACAAACGCTACGGAATTCTTTAAGTATATTAATAAAAAAGAAGCAATCAAGAATATTTTGCCCCTTTATCGAATGAAAGAGGCATCCTCACTAGAGGCAATCATGAAACAGCTTTCCTTCTACACAAATATTTCGGCTCAGTGTCATCGAAAAATCGTGTAATATATCACAAGCTCAGACCGTGTGTTTCTTGGCACGTAAAAAGAAAACTTGTGTTTAAATATATTGAAGATCAGTGAAAACATAATATCTGGACGGAATAAATCCGAGTACGTCAAGTGGTCCAGACGGTGTAGCCGGCAAATAACTTCCCCGATCAGCCAAATTTCCATAAAATCTTGACGATAAGGCAAAGTGCCAAATCTCTGGAAACCATCTACAGTAAAACCAGTTTTCAAGAAAGGGGATAGAAAACGTGCGTTCGAATACTTCGCTTCGTTCTGAGGAAAGTGTCAGACTTTATTATATAATCGGTGGGTAGATCGTGACATGCCTACAATATACCCATAACCGAACATCAATTTAAATATCCTCTTCAACGGATCTGACTCAATTCTTAAAGTCACATTAATAATCACTGGGACTCCAAAATATCCTCTGATGCCAAACACTTGGATTTCCGCAAAGCCTTCCATAACCCACCACGTAAAAGACTGCCAGGTAGAAGACTCAAAGCTCACCATATAGGAAATGGACTCTGCGCATGGATAGCCGTCTGGCTCTTAGAAAAAAAAAAAAGGGGGGGGGGGGGGGATCAAAAGGCGGGGTACCACAAGGCTCAGTCCTCAGACCCATACTTCTCATCATCTCACATCAACCATCACGAGACAGGACATCAACATGAATATCTGCAAATATGTCGACGACATGAAACTAGAAAATATAGAGCAGTCAAAGGAAGACTGACTGATGATTCAAAAGGATTTTGCTTAAATGGTAGAAATGTTAGAGACTTGCTGAATGGCTTAAAACGTAGAGAAGTTCAAAGTAATACATTCTAGCACCAAAAATATAAATCACGAATACGTTATGGTCGCAAAACCATGATATTAGAAGCTATAGAACAGGACCTTCGAGAGATTATCAGCAATGACGTCAAATACGGTAAATAATGCCGAGCTACATATAGTAAGGCAACCAAACATAATGTTAGGATTCACAGCTATAAATACAAACTGCAAAACAGAGGGTACGATCCTCGCCCTTTGTAACACCCAGATCGTGTGACCTCATTTGGAACACACTGTTCAGTTCGGGTCATCAACCCTGATCATCAATGATGACGAAAACTAGAGTGAATTCAAAGAGCAGCCAAACTAATGATTGCATTCAGGAATCAACCGTGCGAGGAAAGACTCAGAGGAGAAAAACACTCTCTCAAAAACTGCAGACCCCCGAGAGGGGATCTATCAATTTTCAAAACAATAAACTAAGTCGACAACATTTCGAAAACTTTTCTACAAAAAAGAGATTCAATGACCAGACACAATGGTATGAGGATGAAAGAATGGAGATGTAACGGCCACGATCGTGGAGGACAAAATGTTTTCCACATACGCACAGAAGTTGATCGTTGGATAAACTATTTCCAGAATTTGTGAATGTAAACACCAACGATACCGCCAGATGAAGGCTGGACAAATTCAACCATCTGTTATCAGTAAAAAATCCTACTTACCATTGATAAAGGCAAAGACAGGTAATACCTTCAGATGAAGGCTGAAGAAACACATCAGGGATATCCATTATCAGTAAATAATCTAACTCATCAGTTAAAAAGGTAAAGATCTGTGATACCTTCAAACTAAGGCGGACAAATACTTAAATGATAATATTTATCAGTAAATAATCCTACTTATCAATTACCCTTAATCTTTTCCTTTCATCTTTTCTTTTTCCAGAATCCAGCGGCTGTGTCGGGGGAAAACCTTTTCCTTCCCGTCACACTTTCCTACAAAATTTCCATGAGAGTATGTTCTCCCGTCCCGCTCCGCACACTACTTGGTGTTTTTTGTCATATTTTTCCTGTTGGTATATAAGCCGGAGGGAGAGGGGTGATGGGAGGTGCTTCTCTCTCTCTCTCTCTCTCTCTCTCTCTCTCTCTCTCTCTCTCTCTCTCTCTCTCTCTCTCTCTCTCTCTTTACGCTTTAGGAAATAATTTCAAGGAACATCAGATCTCTTGTTATCTGATTTTCCCATAACTCTCTAACCATCAACTGGCCATCCGACAGTCCGGGGATAAGCTACTGTACCGCTCTCGTCACCGTTATCTCGTACACATGACTTACATCCTCGATGAAAACTTTTCACAGCTTCTAGCAACTTGCCTCCCACACCATATACTCTCAATACATTCCACAAAGCATCTCCATCAACTCTATCATATGCCTTCTCCAGATCCATAAATGCTACATACAAATCCATCTATTTTTCTAAGTATTTTTCATATACATTCTTCAAAGCAAAAACCTCATCCACACATTCTCTACCACTTCTGAAACCACACTGCTCTTCCCCAATCTGATGCTCTGTATATGCCTTGACCCTCTCAATCATTACCCTCCCATATAATTTCCCGGCAATACTCAACACACTTATACCTCTGTAATTTGAACACTCAACTTTATCCTTTTTGCCTTTGTACAATGGCACTATGCATGCATTCCACCAATCCCCAGGCACTTTACTATGAACCATACATATACTGAATATCCTATAAACAAGTCATCCCCTTTTTTAATAAATTCCACTACAATACCATCCAAACCCGCTGCCTTGCCAGCTTTCATCTTCCGAAATGCTTTCACTACCTCTTCTCTGTTCACCAAACTATTTTCCCTGACGCTCTCACTTCGCACACCACCTCGACCTAAACACCCTATATCTGTCACTCTATCATGAAACATTCAAAAAACCTTCACCGCTTGTTATTCCTCCGCATTAGCCCCCTTCACCGATGTTCCCATTTGTTCTCTTGTCTTACGCACTTTATTTACCTCCTTCCAAAACATATTTTATTCTCCCTAAAATTTAATTATACTCTCTCACCCAAACTCTCATTTGCCCTCTTTTTCATCTCTTGCACCTTTCTCTTGACCACCTGCCTCTTTCTTTTATACGTCTCCCAGTCATTCGCACTACTTCCCTGCATAGATCGTCAAAACGCCTCTCTCCTCTCTTTCACTGACAATCTTACTTCTTCATCCCAACACTCACTACCCTTTCTAATCTGCCCACCTCCCACCTTTCTCATGCCACAAGCATCTTTTGCACAAGCCACCACTGCTTCCCTAAATACATCGCATTCCTACCCCACTTCCCTTATGTCATTTGTTCTCACCTTTTTCCATTCTGCTCTCAATCTCTCCTGGTATTTCCTCACACAAGTCTCCTTTCCAAGCTCACTTACTCTCACCACTGTTTTCACCCCAATATTCTCTCTTCTTTTCTGAAAACCTCTACAAATCTTCACCTTCGCCTCCACAAGATAATGATCAGACATCCCTCCAGTTGCACCTCTCAGCACATTAACATCTAAAAGTCTCTCTTTCACGCGCCTATCAATTAACACGTAATCCAATAACTCTCTCTGGCCATCTCTACTACTTACACACGTGCACTTATATGTGTGTGTATATGTATATATATATATATATATATATATATATATATATATATATATATATATATATATATATATATATATATATATATATATATGGTGAGATTGGTAAATAAGGGGGGTCATGAAGTGAGGGGCGGGTCTGCAGTATGCTGGGGCTAGCCGGACATGAGTGTGCAGGGGGAAGGCAGTGAGTCAGCTGCTGTTTGCAGATGATACAGCTCCGACGCCAGACTCGATAAACTCTCAAAGCTTTTGTCTGAATTTGGAAAAGTGAGCGAAAGGAGATGGTTGCGAACTGATATGCACAGTAAGATAACAGGGTATTCCACGGAGGCGATACAAGATAGTTTGAGACTGAGTTTGAACGGGGAAAATCTGCAGGAAATAGAATACTTTAGGTAATTGAGAGCAGACATGTCAGCGGATGGAACCAGGGTTTATGAAACGAGTCGTAGGGAGGGTAAGGGGGATATGGTTCCGGGTGCAGTGAGGAATGTGTGGAAGGAGAGGCCAGAGTCTGTTAGGACAAAACTAGGTAAGCCTAAAGGTATAGTAGTACCGACAGAGTTATATGGGCGCGAGTCTTCGGTCGAAAATGATATACCAGAGGACAATATGTGCTGTGAAGAGTGTTGATCGTATGCGGAATGACACTGTTTTTGTGGGAGTAAAGTGTAGTAGTAAGTGCAGCCTGACTGAGTGACGACCAGGGAGTGCTGATACTGTTTGGACATATGGGGAAGATGACTGAGGACTCATCGAAGAAGAGGATCTACGTGTCAGAAGTGGGGGGGAGCATGGGAGGAAAAACCGAGAAGAGAGAAGGATGGTGTGGAAGTACCTTTAAGGTATATGGCCTCAATATCACGGAGAGTTGGGACATGAATTAGATCAACTTCTTACATGAGGGGCAACGTGCTGTCAAGGGACCGACACGGGGAATATGAATTGGTCAAGGGGATAACACGGAGTGGTCGGTGGGTCTTGGCTGTGGATGGTGGGCTCTGGTTTCGCTGCACCGTAAATGACAGCTAAAGTGTGGATGTGAGCAAAATAAGACCTTTGTTCGTCTGTTCCCCGCACTATCTGGCTAAGGCGGGAAATAGCAAGCAGTGAGTGTGTGTGTGTGTGTGTGTGTGTGTGTGTGTGTGTGTGTGTGTGTGTGTGTGTGTGTGTGTGTGTTTTGGCAACACACGGGTGGGCCGTTTTGATAACCGTTTCTCTCCCTACGTCTCGAAACTTTGGAACTCTATACCCCCTTATGTCTTTCCCTATAAATATGACATGGAACATTTTAGAAGGACAGGACTTTCAATTCCTCCAAGATTCTTAAATGTTTTCCCGTGTCTCTTCTTTTTTCCCTTTCATAATCCTTTCTATATTTTCATTATGGCCCGGCCTTGTTGTGGACATTTGTCCGTGACTGGGGCCTCCAGTCACAAAGTTTCAAATCCCAACACTCTGGCTTGGCGGTAACATAATGCACAAGCCTGTATGCTGTGTTCGGATTTGAAACTTTGTAAATTGTATTTCACCTGATGAAGTGGATCTCCTCCATGAAACATGTGTATTGTAAAGTTTCAATAAGGAAAATGATCGCAACTCTTACTGATGAGCCAATACACCGTCATATATATATATATATATATATATATATATATATATATATTGGGGAAGAGCAGTGCGGTTTCAGAAGTGGTAGAGGATGTGTGGATCAGGTGTTTGCCTTGAAGAATGTATGTGAGAAATACTTAGAAAAGCAAATGGATTTGTATGTAGCATTTATGGATCTGGAGAAGGCATATGATAGAGTTGATAGAGATGCTCTGTGGAAGGTATTAAGAATATATGGTGTGGGAGGCAAGTTGTTAGAAGCAGTGAAAAGTTTTTATCGAGGATGTAAGGCATGTGTACGTGTAGGAAGAGAGGAAAGTGATTGGTTCTCAGTGAATGTAGGTTTGCGGCAGGGGTGTGTGATGTCTCCATGGTTGTTTAATTTGTTTATGGATGGGGTTGTTAGGGAGGTAAATGCAAGAGTCCTGGAAAGAGGGGCAAGTATGAAGTCTGTTGGGGATGAGAGAGCTTGGGAAGTGAGTCAGTTGTTGTTCGCTGATGATACAGCGCTGGTGGCTGATTCATGTGAGAAACTGCAGAAGCTGGTGACTGAGTTTGGTAAAGTGTGTGGAAGAAGAAAGTTAAGAGTAAATGTGAATAAGAGCAAGGTTATTAGGTACAGTAGGGTTGAGGGTCAAGTCAATTGGGAGGTGAGTTTGAATGGAGAAAAACTGGAGGAAGTGAAGTGTTTTAGATATCTGGGAGTGGATCTGTCAGCGGATGGAACCATGGAAGCGGAAGTGGATCATAGGGTGGGGGAGGGGGCGAAAATTTTGGGAGCCTTGAAAAATGTGTGGAAGTCGAGAACATTATCTCGGAAAGCAAAAATGGGTATGTTTGAAGGAATAGTGGTTCCAACAATGTTGTATGGTTGCGAGGCGTGGGCTATGGATAGAGTTGTGCGCAGGAGGATGGATGTGCTGGAAATGAGATGTTTGAGGACAATGTGTGGTGTGAGGTGGTTTGATCGAGTAAGTAACGTAAGGGTAAGAGAGATGTGTGGAAATAAAAAGAGCGTGGTTGAGAGAGCAGAAGAGGGTGTTTTGAAATGGTTTGGGCACATGGAGAGAATGAGTGAGGAAAGATTGACCAAGAGGATATATGTGTCGGAGGTGGAGGGAACGAGGAGAAGAGGGAGACCAAATTGGAGGTGGAAAGATGGAGTGAAAAAGATTTTGTGTGATCGGGGCCTGAACATGCAGGAGGGTGAAAGGAGGGCAAGGAATAGAGTGAATTGGAGCGATGTGGTATACAGGGGTTGACGTGCTGTCAGTGGATTGAATCAAGGCATGTGAAGCGTCTGGGGTAAACCATGGAAAGCTGTGTAGGTATGTATATTTGCGTGTGTGGACGTGTGTATGTACATGTGTATGGGGGGGGGGGGGGGGGTTGGGCCATTTCTTTCGTCTGTTTCCTTGCGCTACCTCGCAAACGCGGGAGACAGCGACAAAGTATAAAAAAAAAAAAAAAAAAAAAAAAAAAAAATATATATATATATATATATATATATACACACACACACACACACACACAAAAGAACACACTCTGGGGGGACCCAGACACATCCTCATACCGTGAAAATAACACGTCAGTCAGTCACACGTTGTGACTTATTTAGAACATTATCTTGGAAATGTGGGACACGGGCCAGTGATTCAGCCCTGGGGACAAGAGAGCCTTGTCAGTATTTTGCCTTTCGTGTTTTTTGTAAGTCTTCCATTTGTCGTCTCCCTCAACACGAATCTAAAATAATAAATTAAATTACATCGGGGGCCTCGTAATCTCATTACCTAGTAATGCTTGGTCAAACGTTTGACCCCAAATCTCCTCCACAACCTGAGGAATATATGCACTGACTCCAATGAGCACGAAGGTGCGACCCTTGACACAAAAGGACGATTCTTGAACACGACCCTTGAGCACGACAGCACGATCCTTGGGCACAACAGCACGACCCTGGAACATAACGTTAAAACCCATGGTTATGAAGGCCAGGCCTGCGATCCAGCCCTCAAGGGTTAGGTCAAAGGCCAGGTCGTCATACCCAAGGGTCGTACCATGCTGGTGAGAGAGCAGGGACGGGGTCAGTCCGACCCACACACACACACACCGTGTGCCGACCGTAAACACTTTAAACCAGTGCTGCCACGCGCCTCTCCAGTGACGCCATCACATTCCGTAACAATAACGTCACGTAACATTGCAGGAATGTGGTGACGGTGCCGCTGCCAGGACCTGACGTTACGAGAACCGTCACGTACGTACAAGAAGTCACATAACACCAACCGTAACACTGGCGTCACCAAAGACCCCGAGCTGCGCAGACCTTGTAACAACTCGCCCAGTCATGAACGTCGTTTAACAGAAAACGTTCTCAATTAGCGGAAAACTTTTTCGTTTCAAGGGTCGTGACCTCTGACCTCCGACCCTTCCCAGGGAAGGAGCTGGAGACAAAGTGAAACGCTGAAATCCTTTTACCTGTCATATCGCATGGAAATATTTGGCGTATATATATATATATATATATATATATATATATATATATATATATATATATATATATATATATATATATATGACACGGTGAATAGGCGTATGAGTAACTCTTATGAACACGACGGGTACGACCCTTTAGATATAATGGCATGACCTTTGACCTAGCCTGCACTGGACACTACCTTATCCAATCTTTTACCTTCATCCAACCAGGGAGTTCACAGGCAAAAGTCTTTGTGGCGATCCAGTAAGGCTCATGTTGCCAGAACCAAAGAATTCAGTCCAGAACATTACGAGTATTTCACAGAGGTGAAAAAAAAAAAATTTACGAAACAACTGTGTTTAAGTTGTGTTGTCCCGGGTCGAGAGTGTTTAAAGGGCAGAACAAAGCCGGGTTCCAGGCAGGGTTCTGGTAATGCTGGGGACTTTCATACTTGGTAGAGTTCAAGGAAGATAAAATCAATCTTGACAATGGAACTCTGACTGTGTGGCACATATACAACTTTACATTAATGTCTCTCAACTTGTCGTGATAAAAGAAGGAGTTTTTTGCCCCTTGTGATTTCATTACAAAATAAAAATGACACTGAAGCAGGCGTTGACGTCGAAGTAATTCCAGTAAAACTGCAAAACTATCAAATTCTTATTGGCAGACACCAATGTTTCAGATGATGAGGGGAGGTTGTAGCGTTGCCTATGGTGTGTGTGTGTGTGTGTGTGTGTGTGTGTGATATCCAGCCAGCTCTCTGGTGAGGCAGGGCACACTTGTTGATCATGGAGGGGGAGGGTAAGTGCGGGAATCTAATCGTGGTATATGAAGTCCTGGCCGCTGGCGTGACCCATAAGAGTCAGGTTAAAGAGCAGGCCCGATATCGTACCCAAGAGTCGTACCATCGTGCACTAAGAATGACTTTCACTGTCCCGCGTCACTGTAATTAACATGTTAACTACCGACTGTCGGCAATTAACATAAGTTAATCATCCATTACAACTTCTCTCACAACAAACACTATGTCTCTGCAGTCACACGTGTTATCAAATGCATTTCTGTCAAGTCGGATCCTTGAATAAGGACTTTTATGTGAATATCCCCGAGGACTGGAATCACAGAAGACTACCCACGTATTTTCCTCTGCGTCGTGGGACGCGAGTTCACCAGGAAGTCTCCTCCCCTCCTGTATTATGTGTATTCTCTTCTACGGGTGGGAACGTATGGAGGAACCAAACAAGGATATTTTCTCTCGGACGCCCAGTCATCTGTGCTTGACGCTGCCTTGCTAAGGCAGCATAACAGGTATAGAGAACGAGAATGTAAATAAGAAAATGGGAATACAAATTCCCTCCCAAACCAGCCTAAAAATAGAGCAATGAAAGAAAATGAGACTTTTTCGGGTCAGATTGCAACCGGCCAAGTGCAGGTCGTCCCTGTCACTCGAGTCTTGACCAAAACTGTGAGTCCTGACCACAGAACTGGCCAGCAATTGTGCAATAAAAACGCGTCCTTGCGCACACACTCTCCCACGGCGCCTCAATCACGGCCAAATAAGGTAGGAATCTTTGCCGGCCGTCGTGTGGTGGGCAGATGGTCATACATCACCCCCTTGACCACGACCGCTGAGCACGACCCTTGGGTATGATGGTCTAGCCTTTGACCTGACCCTTGACTGAGGGTCAGGTCAAAGTTAGGAGCGAGTCAAAGACTGGAGGTAGGGAGAAGAGAACGTGTGCAGCCAGTCTGGATACCTGGTGAGGTTGAGTCTCTCACCCGAGTGCACACAGTATGTTAAGGTCAACAGTCAATAAGCTAATAGTTAGTTAGCACTGGTCGTCGCCTCGCCTGAGTGAGCTCCTCATTGTGTGTATATATATATATTTTCTTCTTTCAAACTATTCGCCATTTCCCGCATTAGCGAGGTAGCGTTAAGAACAGAGGAGACTGGGCCTTTGAGGGAATACCCTCACCTGGCCCAATTCTCTGTTCCTTCTTTTGGAAAATTAAAAAAAAAAGAGAGGGGAGGATTTCCAGCCCCCCGCTCCCTCCCCTTTTAGTCGCCTTCTACGACACGCAGGGAATACGTGGGAAGTATTCTTTCTCCCCTATCCCCAGGGATAATATATATATATATATATATATATATATATATATATATATATATATATATATATATATATCATACTTTGTCGTTGTCTCCCGCGTTAGCGAGGTAGAGCAAGGAAACAGACGAAAGAATGACCCAACCCACCCACATGCACATGTATATATATACACGTCCACACACGCACATATACATACCTATACATCTCAACGTATACATACATATACATACACAGACATATACATATATACATATGTACATAATTCATACTTGCTGCCTTTATCCATTCCCGTCGCCACCCCGCCACACATGAAATGACAACCCACCTCCCCGCACGTGCGCGAGGTAACGCTAGGAAAAGACAACAAAGGCCACATTCGATCACACTCAGTCTCTAGCTGTCATGTATAATGCACCGAAACTACAGCTCCCTTTCCACATCCAGGCCCCACAAAACTTTCCATGGTTAACCCAGACGCTTCACATGCCCTGGTTCAATCCATTGGCAGCACGTCGACCCCGGTATACCACATCGTTCCAATTCGCTCTATTCCTTGCATGCCTGCCACCTCCTGCATGTTCAGGCCCCGGTCGCTCAAAATCTTTTTCACTCCATCTTCCCACCTCCAATTTGGTCTCCCAATTTTCCTCGTTCCCTCCACCTTTGACACTTATATCCTCTTTGTCAATCTTTCCTCACTCATTCTCTCAATGTGAGCGAACCATTTCAATACACACTCTTCTGCTCTCTCAATATATATATGTGGAAATAAAAAGAGCGTGGTTGAGAGAGCAGAAGAGGGTGTTTTGAAATGGTTTGGGCACATGGAGAGAATGGGTGAGGAAAGATTGACCAAGAGGATATATGTGTCGGAGGTGGAGGGAACGAGGAGAAGTGGGAGACCAAATTGGAGGTGGAAAGATGGAGTGAAAAAGATTGTGTGATCGGGGCCTGAACATGCAGGAGGGTGAAAGGAGGGCAAGGAATAGAGTGAATTGGATCGATGTGGTATACCGGGGTTGATGTGCTGTCAGTGGATTGAATCAGGGCATGTGAAGCGTCTGGGGTAAACCATGGAAAGCTGTGTAGGTATGTATATTTGCGTGTGTGGACGCGTATGTATATACATGTGTATGGGGGTGGGTTTGGGCCATTTCTTTCGTCTGTTTCCTTGCGCTACCTCGCAAACGCGGGAGACAGCGACAAAGCAAAAAAAAGGAAATACATATATATATATATATTAGCCTACTGGCTGACACACGATGGTCGGGGTTTGATTCTTGGGGTAACGTGGTAAGCAGTTTACAATGGGTATCACGTCTACATCACACATTTGATATACATATATATGAAGTAGGATGGCTTGCGAGTGAGTGTGAATGAGCAGGGCCTGGGGGGAGTACTTTAGATGCCTGGAAGTGAATATGGAAAGGGATGGGACCATGAGGAATGACATGAGTCACCGGAGGGGTGAGAGGGATAAGGTCCTGGGTGCAATGAGAAGTGTGTGGAAGGAAAGGACACTGCCTGCGAGGGTAGAGATGGGTATGTTTGATGGTACAGTAGTCCCGACGGTGTTGTATGGGTGCGAGGCGCGAATCCTGCATCAAAGTGGACGGAAGACGAAGACATGCTGGAAATGAAACGTCTAAGGACAGTATGTGACGTGAGGAGGGTTGATCGTGTAAGGAATGGCAGGATAAGTGAGAGGTGTGGTAGTGAGCGCTGTATGAGAGAGAGAGCAGTTGACCAGAGTGTGCGCAAATGGTGCGGACATATGGAGAGGATATGAGCAGATGGAGTGACTAAGATGACTGTACGTGTCACAAGTGGAAGAAGCAAGGAGGCGGAGGAGACCGCAGACGGAGTGAAAGAGGCTCTGGTGTCTGAACATTCAGGAAGGCATGACGCGTGCACGGAATAAGATGAACTGGATCGATACGGTGCATAGGGGCAACGTGCTCTCAATGGCATGACCAGCGGCATACGAAGCCAGGCACTAGTATGTGGGGCGGCTTGGCACTGGATGGTTCGCTCTGTTTTCGGTGCATTTTACATGATAGCTACAGATTGGATATGTGCAAATGAGGTACATGTTCGTCTGTTCCTAACGCTATCTCGCGAAGGTGTCAGCAATATACATACATACATAAATACACACACACACACACACACATGTACCTATCTATCTCTCTCTCTCTCTCTCTCTCTCTCTATATATATATATATATATATATATATATATATATATATATATATTTTTTTTTTTTTTTTTTTCATACTATTCGCTATTTCCCGCGATAGCGAGGTAGCGTTAAGAACAGAGGACTGGGCCTTTGAGGGAATATCCTCACCTGGACTTCTTCTCTGTTCCTTCTTTTGGAGAAAAAAAAAAAAAAAAAAAAAAAAAAAAATATATATAATAGATTTGATGTTTACTTTCTGTGGACATCTGGATCAATTATCTAGGACATAATTCTTCGTCCGGGATGACACAGATGAAAAAATAACCAAAATCGTCAAGTTGCGCGAGATGTCCATTAAATTTCAGACCTACACGTTCTCTGACCTTACCTAAACTCGTGTAGCCTATACAACATGATATCAGTGCGCTAGTAGTAATGTACGTACATTACCCGACATACAAGGTGGTTAACGTACATCCTCAAGGCTTTACAATCATTCACCAGTGAGAGACTGGAAGGAATATGACCAGACGTCAACGTACGCTCGGTAAGACCCTGCGAACCTGTCTCTAGATGAAGGTTAATTGAAACAAGCTCACCCTCGCCTGTTACACTAGGCGGCGCTGGGAGGCGCGCTGTCTACATTACCATTCCAACTCTCTAGTCTTCAACTACAGCCTCAGGAGAACTGGTGTCTGAAACGATGCCGTAGGCCTTGTTCCGAGTTCCACGGGCGATATGATCCGGGATTTATCTCTGCAGTGTAGTTCATTTACCCAGACTCACTCCTCCATGGGCCCTCCAGCTAAGGAGCCAAGGCCTCAGCCATGCTGAAGCGAGCGGCAGTCATGAGGGATGGAACTAATGCCCACATAAGGATGGTTCACCAACAGGCAGTGAGGGCCGTCCACTGAAGGAACATTTTACTCGCACTCATCAACTCTTCTCTTCATACTCATGCTTGACTCTCGTGTTCTTCTCTTCCTCAATTAGGATTAAAAACTGCTCCTGGTTCATATCATCGTAGGATGAATCACCTCATACTCTGGGGACTAGTATAGCCCTTTCCTTGCCAGTGTCTTTGCGGCAGATAACTGGCTGACCAGTATATAAGGTCGACATGCACCGAGTTGGAAGCGTCCCGCTAGTCTTTACGTCAAGAAGAGTGAGATCAAAGACATCAATGTGAAAAACCCATGCTTCTGCCAACTGCCACGAGGAGAAAGAACCCCCAGTTCCTCATGCTGCCTGTGGCAAGTGGCCTGATGGTGCACGAACTAAGCCTGGAAGAGGTGCAGGTGTGGGACTACACATGTGCTTCCACCACGGAAGATACATTGTTGGAAAGGACTTCACAATGTCAAGGTGGAGCTGCAAACTTCAAGGAGGAGCAAGACTGACGACATTCTAAGACCCAAGGACCATAACAGATTTGTGTTCCAATTCCTTCCGAGATGCTGGGACCTTACAGTAAGACTGTTCTCCTGGCAAATAGAATCAGGTAAGGTTGGGAGAGCAGCCACTTTTCTATTTCGGTGCCCCTGCATTGCTATACAGTAAGGGAATTGTATATCGCATAATCGGTTTACATTCACTCTCAGAAGAACTAGAGGAATTTAACTATATGTAATGAAAACCTATTTCACTTTAGAGACTTATCAAGAACGGCATCTTTTGTACCGGAGGAGAAAGGGGGTTTGGCAGGGGATGACAGAGGGTGCGACGGGGAAAGAAAATATTTGTCTTCGTAAAAGAACTACCTATAAAATGAAACTGTCTATTCTCCCTTCTAAGGCTACAGGGATGTTAGAATCCACCAAAAGTCGTACTCTCTCTCTCTCTCTCTCTCTCTCTCTCTCTCTCTCTCTCTCTCTCTATCCATATATATATATATATATATATATATATATATATATATATATATATATATATATATATATATATATATATATATATATATTCCCTGGGGATAGGGGATTAAGACTACTTCCAACGTATTCCCTGCGTGTCGTAGAAGGCGACTAAAAGGGGAGGGAGCGGGGGGCTGGAAATCCTCCCCTCTCGTTTTTTTTTTAATTTTCCAAAAGAAGGAACAGAGGGGGCCAGGTGAGGATATTCCAAAAAAGGCCCAGTCCTCTGTTCTTAACGCTACCTCGCTAACGTGGGAAATGGCGAATAGTTTAAAAGAAAAGAAAGAATATATATATATATATATATATATATATATATATATATATATATATATATATATATATATATATATATATATATATTTATTTTGCTTTGTCGCTGTCTCCCGCGTTTGCGAGGTAGCGCAAGGAAACAGACGAAAGAAATGGCCCAACCTACCCCCATACACAATGTATATACATACACGTCCACACACGCAAATATACATACCTATACATCTCAATGTACACATATATATACACACACAGACACATACATATATACCCGTGCACACAATTCACAGTGTCTGCCTTTATTCATTCCCATCGCCACCTCGCCACACATGGAATACCATCCCCCTCCCCCCTCATGTGTGCGAGGTAGCACTAGGAAAAGACAACAAAGGCCCCATTCGTTCACACTCAGTCTCTAGCTGTCATGCAATAATGCCCGAAACCACAGCTCCCTTTCCACATCCAGGCCCCACACAACTTTCCATGCTTCACATGCCCTGATTCAATCCACTGACAGCACGTCAACCCCGGTATACCACATCGATCCAATTCACTCTATTCCTTGTCCTCCTTTCACCCTCCTGCATGTTCAGGCCCCGATCACACAAAATCTTTTTCACTCCATCTTTCCACCTCCAATTTGGTCTCCCACTTCTCCTCGTTCCCTCCACCTCCGACACATATATCCTCTTGGTCAATCTTTCCTCACTCATTCTCTCCATGTGCCCAAACCACTTCAAAACACCCTCTTCTGCTCTCTCAACCACGCTCTTTTTATTTCCACACATCTCTCTTACCCTTACGTTACTCACTCGATCAAACCACCTCACACCACACATTGTCCTCAAACATCTCATTTCCAGCACATCCATCCTCCTACGCACTACTCTATCCATAGCCCACGCCTCGCAACCATACAACATTGTTGGAACCACTATTCCTTCAAACATACCCATTTTTGCTTTCCGAGATAATGTTCTCGACTTCCACACATTCTTCAAGGCTCCCAGGATTTTCGCCCCCTCCCCCACCCTATGATCCACTTCCGCTTCCATGGTTCCATCCGCTGCCAGATCCACTCCCAGATATCTAAAACACTTTACTTCCAGTTTTTCTCCATTCAAACTTACCTCCCAATTGACTTGACACTCAACCCTACTGTACCTAATAACCTTGCTCTTATTCATATATATATATATATATATATATATATATATATATATATATATATATATATATATATATATATATGAATATATTTGCCTTTTCTTTTTTTATGTCATATTTTCCTAGGCATTGCCGGATATATATATATATATATATATATATATATATATATATATATATATATATATATATATATATATATATATATATATATATCCGGCAATGCCTAGGAAAATATGACTTTTATAAAAAAAGAAAAGGCAAATTGAAAAGAGGCTTTTGTTAGCTTTTAAGGCTAAGTTTCTTGTGCACTTCATCCTGGGTTACCTTCGTTAAAGACTGAGGCTGCAACGTCGCCTATTTGGAACGAGTTCAGTGAGCTAAGTGCAGTCCACACGGCTTTAGAAATGCGGCCTTTTGTGGCCTCAAAACGGACTTCAAGGTCAACGGATATAGCACAAAGCCTTGCACAGATTCTGAAGCACCTACACCGAAATCCTGCGGTCTGGCGCTCCGGGTTGCCCATGAAAGGGTAACTCATAAAAACATGAAAAAATTACAGGCATACGTTTTGCCCACGTCGTCTTTCCAAAAGTTCGAAGAGGCCAAGGCTGCGCTACTTTCAGTATCAGGGAAATGTGGATTCATTAGGAGTGAAAAATTCTTTGACGAGACTGTAATTATATATATATAATGTGTGGAAATAAAAAGAGCGTGGTTGAGAGAGCAGAAGAGGGTGTTTTGAAATGGTTTGGGCACATGGAGAGAATGAGTGAGGAAAGATTGACCAAGAGGATATATGTGTCGGAGGTGGAGGGAACGAGGAGAAGTGGGAGACCAAATTGGAGGTGGAAAGATGGAGTGAAAAAGATTTTGTGTGATCGGGGCCTGAACATGCAGGAGGGTGAAAGGAGGGCAAGGAATAGAGTGAATTGGATCGATGTGGTATACCGAGGTTGACGTGCTGTCATTGGATTGAATCAGGGCATGTGAAGCGTCTGGGGTAAACCATGGAAAGTTGTGTGGGGCCTGGATGTGGAAAGGGAGCTGTGGTTTCGGGCATTATCGCGTGACAGCTGAAGACTGAGTGTGAACGAATGGGGCCTTTGTTGTCTTTTCCTAGTGCTACCTCGCACACATGAGGGGGGAGGGGGATGGTATTCCATGTGTGGCGAGGTGGCGATGGGAATGAATAGGGGCAGACAGTGTGAATTGTGTGCATGGGTATATATGTATGTGTCTGTGTGTGTATATATATGTGTACATTGGGATGTATAGGTATGTATATTCGCGTGTGTGGGCGTGTGTGTGTGTACATTGTGTATGGGGGTGGGTTGGGCCATTTTCTTTCGTCTGTTTCCTTGCGCTACCTCGCAAACGCGGGAGACAGCGACAAAGCAAAATAATAATAATAATAATAATATATATATATATATATATATATATATATATATATATATATATATATATATATATATATATATATAAATATATATATGGGAGGGTGTTGATTGAGAGGGTGAAGGCATGTACAGAGCATCAGATTGGGGAAGAGCAGTGCGGTTTCAGAAGTGGTAGAGGATGTGTGGATCAGGTGTTTGCTTTGAAGAATGTATGTGAGAAATACTTAGAAAAGCAAATGGATTTGTATGTAGCATTTATGGATCTGGAGAAGGCATATGATAGAGTTGATAGAGATGCTCTGTGGAAGGTATTAAGAATATATGGTGTGGGAGGCAAGTTGTTAGAAGCAGTGAAAAGTTTTTATCGAGGATGTAAGGCATGTGTACGTGTAGGAAGAGAGGAAAGTGATTGGTTCTCAGTGAATGTAGGTTTGCGGCAGGGGTGTGTGATGTCTCCATGGTTGTTTAATTTGTTTATGGATGGGGTTGTTAGGGAGGTAAATGCAAGAGTCCTGGAAAGAGGGGCAAGTATGAAGTCTGTTGGGGATGAGAGAGCTTGGGAAGTGAGTCAGTTGTTGTTCGCTGATGATACAGCGCTGGTGGCTGATTCATGTGAGAAACTGCAGAAGCTGGTGACGGAGTTTGGTAGTGTGTGGAAGAAGAAAGTTAAGAGTAAATGTGAATAAGAGCAAGGTTATTAGGTACAGTAGGGTTGAGGGTCAAGTCAATTGGGAGGTGAGTTTGAATGGAGAAAAACTGGAGGAAGTGAAGTGTTTTAGATATCTGGGAGTGGATCTGTCAGCGGATGGAACCATGGAAGCGGAAGTGGATCATAGGGTGGGGGAGGGGGCGAAAATTTTGGGAGCCTTGAAAAATGTGTGGAAGTCGAGAACATTATCTCGGAAAGCAAAAATGGGTATGTTTGAAGGAATAGTGGTTCCAACAATGTTGTATGGTTGCGAGGCGTGGGCTATGGATAGAGTGGTGCGCAGGAGGGTGGATGTGCTGGAAATGAGATGTTTGAGGACAATATGTGGTGTGAGGTGGTTTGATCGAGTAAGTAATGTAATGGTAAGAGAGATGTGTGGAAATAAAAAGAGTATGGTGAGAGAGCAGAAGAGGGTGTTTTGAAATGGTTTAGTCACATGGAGAGAATGAGTGAGGAAAGATTGACAAAGAGGATATATGTGTCAGAGGTGGAGGGAACGAGGAGAAGTGGGACACCAAATTGGAGGTGGAAAGATGGAGTGAAAAAGATTCTGAGTGATCGGGGCCTGACCATGCAGGAGGGTGAAAGGCGTGCAAGGAATAGAGTGAATTGGAACGATGTGGTATACCGGGGTTGACGTGCTGTCAATGGATTGAATCAGGGCATGTGAAGCGTCTGGGGTAAACCATGGAACGTTCTGTGGGGCCTGGATGTGGAAAGGGAGCTGTGGTTTCGGTGCATTATTACATGACAGCTAGAGACTGAGTGTGAACGAATGGGGCCTTTGTTGTCTTTTCCTAGTGCTACCTCGCACACATGAGGCGGGAGGGGGTTGTTATTCCATGTGTGGCGAGGTGGCGATGGGAATAAATAAAGGCAGACAGCATGAATTATGTGCATGTGTATATATGTATATGTCTGTGTGTGTATATATATGTGTACATTGAGATGTATAGGTATGTATATTAGCGTGTGTGGACGTGTATGTATATACATGTGTATGAGGGTGGGTTGGGCCATTTCTTTCGTCTGTTTCCTTGCGCTACCTCGCTAACGCGGGAGACAGCGACAAAGCAAAATGAATGATGATGAATACATCAAGAAGTTGCAAGCAGCCTTGCAATTCAAGATAAACAGCTGAGCCTCGACTGCCCTGCCCCAAGCAGTCAAAGAAAACGACAGAAAATGAAGCATACGGATACTACCACAAACTAACAAATGAAATCAACAATATATATATATATATATATATATATATATATATATATATATATATATATATATGTTGCTTTTTCTTGCTGACAGTTTCGCTACTCTGATGCCTTTTTCATATTCTACATTTTAATGTACATCTTTAATGTACATTTTGAAAAATCTACATACGGGTGAAGACAAGTTTTCTCTTCCTCCAAAATTCGTAAATTCTTTCCCTTGTCTCTTCTTTTCCCTTTCATTAACCTGGCTATATTTCAATTACGGCCCGTCCTTGATGTGGACTTTGGTCCATGAAAAAAAAAAAAATGTCTTTTGATGTTTTGATCAATACTCGAGTTCTTGGTTAACAGTTGTTAATACTGGGGAAAAATAAATGTGCAGACTGCACTCAGCCCGGGTCTGATTCGGCCAGCGGTGACATGCGGTCAAGCTCACATTCCAGGTCTCGTTCGACTGAAAATGACGTTATTCGGAATGCAAAATCTGACCCCCTTGACCCGACGGTACGGCCCTTGAGCTCGACGGTGCGACCGCTAACTACGACGGTACGGCCGAAAACACGACGGTACGACTCAAAAACGAACCTACGGCCAAAAACACGACGGTACGACTCAAAAACGAACGTACGGCCGAAAACACGACAGGATAACTTTTAAACCCGCCGGTTCGACCCTTCAGCACGACAGTACGTCACATGGGCTTGCTCTCCTGATCCTCATTCCCCAGGGTCGTACCGTCGTGCTCACGAGTCGTACCGTCGTGCTCACGGGTCGTACTATCGTACTCATGGGGTCGTACCATCATACTCACGGGTCGTACCGTCGTGCTCATGGGTCGTACCGTCATGCTCACGGGTCGTACTATCGTGCTCATGGGTCGTACCGTCATGCTCACGGGTCGTACCATCGTGCTCACGGGTCGTACCGTCGTACTCACGGGTCGTACCGTCGTGTTCACAGGTCGTACCGTCGTGCTCATGGGTCGTACCTTCGTGTTCACAAGTCGTACCGTCGTGCTCACGGGTCGTATCGTCGTGCTCACGGGTCGTACCGTTCGTGCTCACGGGTCGTACCACCTTGCTCATATGGTTGAGACATTTTGCCTCCACAAGTCTACTGTGTGTAGCACATTCCTGCCTTACAGTTCATTACATACTGTTTGTATTCACTGTGGTTCCTCGTCACTTCCAAGTGAGGCTGTGTGGAATACCAGATCGAAATGAAAGTATAAACACTTGGTAGTTGGTGCCCTTCCAAAGTGAACACACACACACACACACACACACACACACACACACACACTGCCTTGAATGGTCCCTACAGTATTGTTGTTGAAGACTGAGTCACAGTTTTAATAAGGATTTGGTGTAATAACCCACTGTGTGTGTGTGTGTGTGTGTGTGTGTGTGTGTGTGTACACAGGAGTAAAAACATGGAGCATTTATACAAGATTGAGAAGACAGGGCAACGTGTGTAACACTCCTTCACTGTGAAACAAAAATAGCAACCTTAGAGTTATTTTTACCATCCGGGCAAACAAAAAAAAAAAGAAAAAAACTCGACTGCTGGTAATTATAACTGGTCGCTGACGGCCTCTACCGACTCAGGCAGTCGATAGGCCTAAAGCCCGCCCATATAACCGACCAGCCAACAACAGTCGGCATCACTGTCAATGGTAGATTAATTTAGCCGGTTTTATCATCCGCCAGTGAGGGGGGGGGGGGGGGGGTAATTCACTGCAAGCAGGTGTGTCCAATGACGGGAACGGCCGTTACTACCTGCCTGGCTAATTGCTCCAGTTGGGTTAGTCACACAACCCAGCCAGAGACGTGAAACATTCGATTCGAACTTCGCCACTCGCACGTCTCGCGACCCGAATGCATCAGCTACGACATCAGATTTAAGAACGAAATCGTGATAACGCTGGCTGGACGTCGAGGAGACGATTCCCAGCGAATAACTTCACAAAAGATACTTCACTTAGTATTTCCTGGAGGGAGAGGCATGTACGGGAGCTGTGTGTGTGTGTGTGTGTGTGTGTGTGTATGGACGCGCGGGCGACTTGGGAGATACCTAGTGTTAACGGCCGGGTTTAAATTTTTCCTACAGCCACCACACAACGGGTCATGCCACCTCATAAACCCGTGCCGAACGAGCCCAATTACGTGCTAAAGACAACAGTCTTGTTCAACTTGCGGAGTTTGTAACACTACTTCAGTTACAAGCCACATTGATAACGCCATCAGGGAAACACTCTCTCGTGACCATGCCCACACCGGGTGTTTAAGTGGAATTTTCCATGACAATGACAGACCAAGCGAGAGAACACATCAAGCAGATTAATGCCGACGTAATAGCATTACTGAAGACAAATACGACAATAAACATATTTTACCGTCTACCCACCAGGTGTACAACACCAACATTACTGCAGAAAACGGACATCAAAAATAATATCATTTTCCTTTATTGTACTAAAAGTCTTTATTGCAACGATGTCCCTTACTTCACTGGTGGTAACAAACGCATGATCTTGTACGTCATGCAGTAAAAATTGTATATAATACAGTAAATCTCGGAGAATAAATTGGCCAAATGACACTCCCAATAACAGAGCAATCTGAATCTTCCCGTTGACTGCCGTTACACCAACACCATAAGTCGCCATCTTGTGCAGCTTCGTGCTCACGCTTGTCGACCAAACATACGAATCCATCTCGCCAGTGAACATCAGTGGTTTTAGTTTAATTAGTTGGTGAAGGAAAGTTTATCACGGAAGTTTCTAGGCTTTCCAGAGAGAGAGAGAGAGAGATAGAGAGAGAGAGAGAGAGAGAGAGAGAGAGAGAGAGAGAGAGAGAGAGAGAGAAGAGAGAGAGAGAAACTGAACGTCGCCTGACCTGTCTTGTTTATCCCGTCTTACAAATACGTACCCGGCGAACTGCAATGAAAACAGAGAAAAGGAAAAAATCACAACGGTCCTCCACCTAGGCCAATCGAAGAATTGGAGGAGATTGGGGGCTAACTGAAGCGTGTTCGTATGTGCTTTTTGTCTGATGTTTCTGGTGTCGGTCATGAACAATTCTGCCATGCAACCAATCACTCAGCGTCCCTTAAACAAAACACCTACATAGTCAAGCCAACACTACCAACCAGCTTGTCAATTAACCGAACAAGCAATGACCAGTGACATTGCTATGACCCCAACCTGTCACTGGGCACACAGCTGAACCCCTAAGCATGACGGTACGACCCTCGAACACGACGGAAGAGCTTCTAGCATGACGGTACGACCCTCGAACATGACGGTACGACCCTCGAGCACGACGGTACGACCCTCGAACACGACGGACGAGCTTCTACCATGACGGTACGGCCCTCGAACATGACGGACGAGCTTCTAGCATGACGGCACGACCCTCGAACACGACGGACGAGCTTCTAGCATGACGGTACGACCCTCGAACACGACGGACGAGCTTCTAGCATGACGGTACGACCCTCGAACACGACGGTACGGCCCCCGAACATGACGGACGAGCTTCTAGCATGACGGTACGACCCTCGAGCACGACGGTACGACCCGTGTGTAGGACAAATCCTTGTCTTTGACCACACCCTTACAAGCCAGGTCAAATATCATGCCATAATACTCAGAGTTCGTACCGCCGAGTTTAAGCCATCAAAGTCAGTTATACAACCTCACAATACAACAGAAAAACAACAACAACAATTCAGCTACACGCACTCCGCAGTAGAGCAAGTCATTGTCACTGACCCGACAACAAAATCACCCGGCCAGTCAGAGCATAAACCACAATTAGTCTATTCTACTATTTCATTTAAAATCTTGATCATGTAGATATACACAGGAAAAGCATTTCAATGACAGCATGCGTGGGAGGCACAGTACAAGTCCAGGGGTTAGGTGGAGGCAAGTATAGAGCGTACAGTGGGTACAATACATGGACAAAGGAGGGCGACAGGTGGGCCCAATTCAGCCCAGAGACCCAGAGCGCGCTCTTCCCGACTGAGGAGGAGGAGGAGGAGGGAAATGTTGGGTATATCAGGTACGTGATACATAACCACACGATACGAATTGATGCTGACGGTAACATACGTCACAAAAAATATCATTTATGTCATTTATATAATACGAGTTGAGATGATACAGGACAAACATGTCAAGTAACTCGTATGGGTACGAATACAGACATTATACTGAGGGAGACAAAAACATCACATTACATTATACGCTGTACGAGTGACATAATTTGGGAAATTAATTCTATAAACAAACGCTGCATATACGCCGAGAACCAGTATGTATTTCGAATAGGACACACTGTAAAGTCAATGTATTAAACAGTTGTTAACACTGACAGCAACACGAAAGTCAAAGCAGGCATGTCATGCAGTTCCAAAATGTACCTCCACTGAGATGGGTTACATCAAACACTGTGCAGCGCAGAGCCTGCAAATTCTGGGTGCAGTGTTCATAATGTCTTCAAGTCTATTGCTTCTCAGTCACCCGGTCAACAAAGCTGTCGAGACTATAGGCCTTGAGGTCTAAAATCAGTGATACTGGGGCACTCGCTAATATATCGTCTTATCTCTGTGGCTGTCAGGTACCAGAAGAGTCGGCACTACCTCACCACAAACCAGTTACGGAGGCATTCAAGCAATAAGTTACGAGATGAAATAGTAAATGCTGACAGTATAAGAAAGTCTGAAAAGCTGTACGATAATAAAAGACACACACACACACACACACAAAAATGGGGGTGCGGGCTGCGAGTGTAAACCTTCCCCCATCCCAACCCCAAATGAACTCTACAAGCGGGTAGAGTGCAAACTGGTAATTACACAAGTAACAAGTCACATAACCAATGAGTCAGTCACTCATCCATACATATGACTACCAGACACGACCAACCAACTAATCAGTTTTACGTAAATCATCCATAAGCACAATAGGTCAACCATGGAGGTCACTCACCTATATTACACCTGACTACCGTTAACCGAACACCTAACCAGTCAACCACACTGTCATATAACCCAACACAACGAAGCACACCATACATGTAAGTCAATCTAACTGTCCGACACAAAAGCATTCAATCAGTCAACCAAGCATGTAACAGGAGCCGCCAACCGACCAACCAACCAGTCAGCCCCACAACACATGCTCTACCCCGGACCATCCAATCTGGTTGTCATCAATTCCACCAAGGCAGCGCGACAGGCCAGGCAGCGTCGTGCTCCTGGTTCACCTGCCTCAAGATACACATAAACCATCCACATACTCCCTCACAACCTCCCACCATATTCACAAAACCCAACTTGAGCGCAAGGTTAAGACCCTCCGAATACTCCCCTAATACCCTTCATAATGACCTGGCCTCGCTATAGTGACAAGGGCCGGCCGTAATACCGAGGTCTCACAGCGAGGCGGGCGGGTATGCGTGGCGTCCTGGTACAGCCTCGTTCTAGCCTAATGCGATCAATAATTGGGGGGAAAAGTTATAAGGTGGGGCCGTGTTATGTATTTCCCAGGGTCTGGGAGGTTGAGTCTGACATACCCGCCAGCAGTAGCCCTCTGCTGTAATCTACCAGACACCCGACTAGACTGAGAATGTGTAAATAAATATGATTTATCATCGCCCTGGGCTAAACCTGCCGACGGGATCGCGAACACTTTACATCTGAACCCATTATTGTAGGAATAACAAGTGCATCAATATCCACTTACCTGCATCATGCATGGCTGTTTCCCCAACGTCAATAATCGATATGAGGTGTGCCATGGGGTTTAAAGGATCGTTTTAAATATCCGAGAACATAAAAACCTGCAGACCAGTATAAAACTGACGGGTTTACGAGGGTGGTGAACCCACACCCCAATTAATCGATATCCACTGTACCTACAACGTCCACGACACTTGATAATAACGCTATCATTATAAAACAAAAGCTTTACCGAGGTTTCATTAAGTAATTATGAATTTCCCAATTTACTTGTGTGGAGGCGAATCAAGCGGCCTCTGTATCATCAGTAATGTGTGTAGTTTACACCTCAAGTTTTCTTGAAATGTGAAAAACGCATAGACTTCTGCACACTACCATAATGTCGGGAATATTCAAATACTTGGAGTCTGATCGTAAGGGAAAGGATGATTTGGTTTCGGTCGTTTACATAACGGAGTCAGGCAAGTGTACTAGTTTGTGTGATAATGGCTATAGAAAACGGGCATCTTACCTTCACAGTGAGGCGGAAGAAAGTGGGAAGCAACGAGCGATACACAGAAGAGGAGAGGCGGGATGGAAGGGAGATAGAAAGAGAGGGAGGAAGGAGAATGTTGCAGAATATGAGATGGACAGCGACCATCACCAGTGACTATCTACGTTTAAGTATTTTACGATCCTTAAAACATTTCAAGACGAAAATAAACACTGAGGTCTTGATTCACCATTGGGAAACAGCTGAAAATAGAAAAAAATATGCACTCTACCTAAATATTCAAAGACACATAATAAGTAACGTAGCTGACGTTTCATACATAGTAAAAATACGTCCTTAACCCTAAGGTGGCTATAACCTTGGCGGTGGTGCTGGGGCGTCGTGTGTTAAGTTTCGGAGGTGCGCGCCACCAGCAAAGAATATACCATTTTAGAACATACATTTGGCTATAAAGGGGAAGGGAACGACGCATGCAGCCGCAGTCACAGGGAAAATAATGTGGCCCGAACGGCACCATTGTCTTAGTGCTGGGCTGGGGTGTTAGGGCCCAGGAACACCTGAAATGACCGGACCACCCATTACCCAGGCTACGTTAAGCCAAATTGGACGTGTGTGCCTCCTTAATGACCTTACCAGGTGATAGCCACAACTAACCTACCTTTGGCTCGCCAGAACAATGGGAGGACCATGCCAGCGTCGGCAGTAATGGTGGGAGGTGCAGGTCGGGGGAAATGCTCACCTTCTTACGCTACCTTATCCTAACAGTATCAGGCAGGGCGCACGAACTGATCATACACCAAGAAAAACATATACATAGACGATGAAACTGTCGATAAAGCAGCACGCATCAGCGGAACAAGCAAAGGGGAAACTCTGGAGAGTCATACACGTCAGAAAATGGCGAAGGTGTCTCAGGGGAAAATATCTGGCCAACCCGCGGTGGAAGACGGAAAAAGTACAGTCTTATCCCACTACCGCTAGCAACACCGCCAGTCGTCATACTGTAAATACACCTAACAGCTGTAGATGACTGGTATACCTAGGCTGGCTCCTGTGGTAAAATATGACGATAATGAAAGTATAACATGAGAGAGGATGTTGAGGCAGGGAGGCCACCGAGGGTTATGTAGGGCGATGGTCTGGTAAGGACGCGACGGGCCACCACGAGGACCGTACCTCCTCCCGCCCGGCATAAAGGAAAGGAAAAGCAAGTCGGCGGCCGTCCGGCCATTGTACACCTAATATATGTTTAATTGTGAACACCACACTGCTTTTAATCCCCGGGGCTCAGTCTGCCTCACGTTACCACAGAAAGCTTGAGTCCTTCCTGATGCATCGGTCAATACCAGCAACAAACGGTTAATAAACATTGGATAAAAGTGGTGGAAATATATTTTTCCCCTGGCCAACCTCGTTTACTGGACAGTAACCTCTTTCTCTCGAACACAAATTCACTTCTCCTGACCCAAATGACCACAGGGGATGTTCATTACTACTGTAATTGCGATACAGTTATGAAAACGTTACATTAGAAGGTTGTCGTGTGTGGATCAATCTAGCTCCTTGTCTGAGGAAGTGGCTTCCCCCTTGCATACGCTCACGTCTCCTCCCGGCCCCTGCTGCTGCTGCTGCTGGACCCCCTTCAGACCGGCAACCACGCACCTCCCACCCCTTATTGTCTAAGTTCAGAGACACGCACCGTGTCCTCCTCATACTTCTGCTGCCTCTCCTTCTCTTCATGTACCAAAACTTCGCTCGATAACTTTCGTTCACTTTTATTTTCGCACAGTCCAAAATACACTGAATCATCGCTCTTGT
Source organism: Panulirus ornatus (assembly GCF_036320965.1). NCBI lineage: Eukaryota > Metazoa > Arthropoda > Malacostraca > Decapoda > Palinuridae > Panulirus > Panulirus ornatus. Next base: position 17,225,108 of record NC_092235.1, read on the forward strand.
ATTTTCACTGACACAATTCTTCCTCTGTCTTTTTTAATACTTCCACATTTGCTCTTACATCACTGTTGTCCTTCTGACAGACAAACATTCACTCCACCACACCCTAATAGTGCACCATATTCCCCCTTGCTTCAGCCCGTCCAAACTTACAACACAGCCTCTCACGCTGTACCACAACCCGAGTCACTCCCTAACTCACACGTTCGAACATCGCTCACTAAACCCAATCCATCTCTCTCTCCCACCGTCACACTCCCAAACTCACGCGCTTACCCCGCACTCTCACAATGTTCCCCCGGCCTGCGAGGCTTCGTATTAATACAATTCAGTGGGTCGTTCATTCCATTCTCGTTTCTAGTAGTCCGTGCGACGATCGTATCTGATTAACGTTACAACACTAAACCCGGCATCTAACTAAAGGATATACACTTTAATACCTAACTTTTCCGATAAAACCCGTAGGCAACTGGCGTCCCCACTGGCTGCCAGGGCATAAGGGGAGTGTTGGCGTGGTAGGTCCGATACAGGTGACGTCTGCACGGCGCATGACAAGAACAGATGAGTTTGGTGTATAAACAGGGGTCTTGCGTGGCTCTGTTTCTGGGTATGCCGCGTCATTCCCCCCACATAATATATTCCTCTCTCGAGCACGATGGTACGAGCACTTGAGCACGACGCATACGACCCTTGAGCACGATGCTCCAAATCCAACGGCACGACCCTTGAACACAACGGCGCGTTCCTAGAGCACGCCGTTACGTACCTTGAACACGTTACGATCTTTATACATGACCGTACGACCCTCGAGCAAGAAGGGACCAACTTATGACGTGATGGCCTGGCCTGATCATACCCAGGGATCGTTTCGCCTGGCACAAAGGTGTACTGTACTGTCATGAGCTAACTACCACACACAACATAAATCCACCGACCAAATATAATCACCGTACACACACACACACACACACACACACGAGTGTGGGGGCCGCAAGAGTGCAAAACTCCCCCCCCCCCCCCCATTCCATTACAGACAGGTAATTACATACACACAAGAACCACATATACATTCTAGGAGGCCATGATCATGTTGACACAGTAAGGTTTTTACAGGTCAGATGAGACTCGTAAACTTAAAGGTCATAGCAAGGAAGGAGGCAAGAGAAGTGTACAAGGAGGAACGTGTGGAACATTTCAACAACAGAGAATGGATACGTGGAACGAACCAAGCTAAGAGGAGCTAAATGTGGCTAGCAGAGAAAACTTAAAGTATGAGAAGGAAATGCAACGATGACAGGCGAGGCACCACGAGAGGAAAAACTCTCTCCCCATATGTAATAACTGAACACACACACACACACACACACACATACACACACACACACACACACAAACAGACAGGAGTAACGACATGGTACATATATACAAGGTTAAGGGAACAAGGGTAAAAACTCTCTCTAATACAAACAGTAATTACACACCTGACGTCATCTCTTCCTGTACTCGCACCACTTTCTCGTCTCATTTTCACACGAACGTAAAATGTCACTATCATTATCTTGGATTTATGAACAGGAGACGCTACAGAGACATAAACACATGAACACTGATAATATCAGGTACATCTTGGGGGGAAAAAACTGTTGGAAAACGCAAGTAATCACTTCTACTCAGATCTGGGCCACAGAAAACGAAATGGCGGTACCAAACTGACATTTTATAATGATGACATCATCCGGTAACAACTCCCTCGCGCTGAAGCTGTACAATAATGACCGAAAATGATCAAAGTAACGAAACTGCAAAATGAGATTTCTTAATTCTCTTCAAATGACACAAACAGCATTTCGTTCCAAGACAATCAAAACATCCAATCTTCTTCATCTCCATTCCATGACAAGGAGTCTCCTCTCCTCCTACAAGTCATAGCGATGTACTACATCTGCAGCCTACTTCTGTGAACCGCTCTAGTCCATATATGTAAAGGGACACAGACCCAACCAGTTATAGATGCCCCGCGCTCAGTGCTGGGGGATATAAATAATGGTGTCAACCAACCAACCTGAACTGAACGTCACATCTATACAGTTCAGGGTGTCTATTCTGAGGTATCACACACAATCACCATATTACCCTCCGTTTTCTACTAATCGAACAACTTGTTTGCCTCCTTTTCTCTCTCTCTCTCTCTCTCTCTCTCTCTCTCTCTCTCTCTCTCTCTCTCTCTCTCTCTCTCTCTCCAAACAACCTGTTACCTTCCGTTTTCAATTAACCAGCCAAAAATCTTTGCCTCCGTCTTCTACTATCCAACTAACCTGTTAGCCTCCGTTTGCCACTGTCCAACCAATCTGCTGCCCTCCGTTTTCTGTTATATAACCTGTACGTTTGCCTCCGTTTTCTCCTACACAACGGGTGAGTTTGCCTTCGTTTTCTACGACCCACCCAACACGTTACCCTCCGTTTCATATTAAGAAATCAACTATTTGTTCTCCGTCTTCTAATATCCAGTCTAATCGTTACCTTCCCTTTTCTACTACCCAACTAAACTGCCAGCCTCCGTTTTCTACTATCCAACGAACTGGTTAGCATCCATTACATTTATCATACAACTTCAATTTTCAACGGTCCAGCAATCTTTTTGACTTTTGTTTTAGCCATCCAACCAACTCGTGAGACTGTTTTCTATACTGCCCAACCAAACTCTTACTCTCCTTTTCCTTCGACCCAGTCAACCTGTTCACCTCCGTTTTCTAATACCAAACTAACTCCTTGCTTCCGCTCTCTATCATCCATCCATCTTGTTAATTTCCGTTTTCTACTATCCAACCAACCTGTTATGCCTCCGTTTTCTGCTCTCTAACCAATTTGTCAGCCTCCGTTTTCTGATGAAACTGAAAATTTCTTCAAATTGTGAGATCTTCAACGGTTCTGCCTTGAGGCTGACTTTTCCACGCCTCGTGAAAATATATTTTCATTTCTTTCGTTTTACTATTTTCGTTTCGTAGGTCTTATATACGTGAATAACAGGACATGTACATTTCTTAAGAGACATCGAGTCGCGCCTCCACCACAACCCTTCGGTCTCCAAGTATGACGGCACGACCCTACAACACGACGATACGACCCTGAGATATAAGGGTACCATCATCATACCCAAGGATATCAACGTTGTGTTCTGGAGATCGTTCCGTCCTGCTCCAGGGTTTAAAACGACGCCCAGACTGAAGTCATAATACTTTAAACAAAATATATATAACTTTCTTTTTCCTGATTATTTAGACTCTGAATGACTTTAACATCTCTCCAGCAACGAAAGCATTGGCCTTACAGTTTAAGATTCGCACTGACGCGGGGCTTGTATTCAGTGAAATTTAACTTTTTTATCATTATTATTATTGCGATTTACGATGAACTGCATGAAAATATAATGTACAAGTTATCATTTGAAGTTTTCTCCCAGGTGATCTTGAAGATGATATCAATAGTTTCAACGATAAGCAAATGTATGTTATGGTACGTTTTCTGTCTACACAGTCGTTTTCTCTGACACACCCTACCATTATCTCTCATATGAAGTCGCCTCATCCTGTCTTTTATCACTTTTTTTAGTTTTATGTTTCATCATCAGCTGCCATGAGCTCAGATCATTATCTCTATTATCTGACGCTTATCTTCCAATCTTATGTCGAAATCTATACTATTGTTAGATTTAATAATAAATAAATAAATCACAGCCTTTTTTTTTTTGTCTGACCTCCAACAATATTCGTCAACAACACTCTTTCGCCATCAATCTTTCTCTCCTTTCCACCACTCCCACTTACCAAAACCATCACCACCACAACTCCCCAACAGCATACCCTATCATCACCACCACAAACTCTCCCACAATGCTTATTACCACATCGCTACCACACATTGCTTCTCCTACAAGACACACTCATCCATCACCACCAAAACTTGTTTCTCCAACACTGCATCCTTCCATCACCACCAAAACTTGTTTTTCCAACAATGCATCCTTCCATCACCACCAAAACGTGTCTCTCCAACAATGCATCCTTCCATCACCACCAAAACTTGTTTCTCCAACCCTGCATCCTTCCATCACCACCAAAACTTGTTTCTCCAACACTGCATCCTTCCTTCACCACCAAAACTTGTTTCTCCAACACTGCATCCTTCCATCACCACCAAAACTTGTTCCTCCAACAATGCATCCTTCCAATCACAACACCAACCAATGCCATGTCCCCGGCCGTCTGGATGCCAAGCAAAATGACAGGTGGAGGAAAGAGATGTTTTCCCCAGCTCGATATGTCTGATCCCTTGTCTAAATGTAGACTGACAAACTGCACCACGACACTGGCGGCGTAAAATGGATTAGACTCTTAGACGTGGATACACTGAAAATATATGGAGACACTTCAAGAATGTAATACTTCTCCATGACAAGAGTCAGCGTCCCAAGACAGGTTAAAAATAAAAGGGTCTAGCGTTGAGGATGGAGCCAGGCTCGATGTCTCAAGATATTAATGAACTATTTAAGCGTCCAAGAAAACTCTGTAGGTATCGAAATCATGTGGGAAGCAACAGGACGATGAATTGTACAAGACATTACAAATATGTTGCTGGAGGAAAATCAGGACATGTAAGAAAGATGTTGAGAAGAGAATTTCAGACAACTTGAAGAACAGCTTTTAACACTTCTATGAATACTTAAAGAAAAATCAAACTGGTTTATCATATACCGCAAAATGGTGTGTTAACCTGCAAAAATAAAGAGATGGCTTCCCTTCTAAGTGCTTACTACCGATAATTCTTCAGCTACACCACAAGATCAAATTGCACTCGTACAAACCAGGGTTGAAATATTCGACGTAAGACATACCAAGTGCCATGTAATTCATGATTTAGAATAACGATATCTGAACAAGTTGTCTAGTCCTGATGATACCTCGCCGAAGGATGTGATCATTCTTCACAAGGTCCTGGCCAGCCTCATGCCGAATATACTGCTCAATTCTCGTCATCAAACTTGTTCAAAGATGACGAAATACTGGAACGAATTCATACGAGAACCAAACTAATTCCGTCCCTCAGAAATAAGCCTTATGAAAGAAAGACTCGGTGGGTCTTCAATCATCTTAAAAATAAGACCTAATAAGACTTTTCACAACACTGAATACTTTCAAGATAAGAATATTTCTCAAAAATACAACAGTATGAAATGAAAAGGTGAGACGTGTAATAACATTGTAGGCCAACGTTTTCTTTTTCTCCGCCGAAGAGTTGTTATCCGCTGAAGTAAATACAAAGACTATCAAAACTTTCGATTCAGTTACTTCAGCGGTATCTGTCATCAGTACAGCCTCATGAATTAACGTACCACCCTCTAACCTTTTCTCTTTCCGAGTCCAGCTTCAGCGAGGTCATTTCTATCTACAGCAGGACACTTTTTTTTTTTTCGCCGAGACCACTTTCCCACAGAACTCCCATGGCAGAATACATCCTCCATATCAAATGGTGTTCCTTGTAAGCTTCTCTCCCCAACCCCTTATGGCAGTTGAACCGGAGGGAGAGGTGGGTTGAGGAGGTACCTTTTGTTCTACAATCCTGTTCCCACCACCACTTGGAAAAACACTGCAGATAACCTCGTCATTAGATGTCCAGTTATCTATCATTCCCTTGTATCTTAGCAGAGCCGCCCTCCTTCCCCCGCCTCAGCAGGGGCGCTCTCAGCCCTCCTCCTCCTCCTCCTCCTCCCCCAGCTGTTGGCGGTGCAAGATGTCAATACATGGCGGGTGTTGGTGACGCTCTGCCCTCCCTCCCCCTCCCCCCCGCACGGCTTACTCCCACCCACCTATCACGACCGACCGCCCCCGAACACACACACACCAAACCATCTATGTACCAACCAACCACTCACTTCCCACACACCATACCCAACCACCGGAGTATAATCTACACTCAATTAGCATCCCACACATCATCAAGGTGTTATCACACAGCCACAGCATTAATCAGACCACAAGATCTGTCCCCTCACCACCCAGTACGATTACCTCCATAAGCTAAACACTCAGGCATGCTAAACTTGCTCTCAATCAGCAAACCAAAAACCTATAATATACTTTGCAACGTTATTTAGCTGTAGCTTTCCTCTAACCTAATTATATATATATATATATATATATATATATATATATATATATATATATATATATATATATATATATATATACGAAAAGTTCCCAAGTGCACTTTTGTGTAATAATCACATCATCAGGGGAGACACAAGAGAGAAATATAACAGTCAGTTGATATACATCGAAGAGACGAAGCTAGGACGCCATTTGGTAAACATGTGATTGTCCAAAATATATATATATATATATATATATATATATATATATATATATATATATATATATATATATATATATAAAATATATATATATAAAATATATATATATATATATATATATATATATATATATATATATATATATATATATATATATATATATATATATATATATTATCCCTGGGGATAGGGGATTAAGAATACTTCCCACGTATTCCCTGCGTGTCGTAGAAGGCGACTAAAAGGGGAGGGAGCGGGGGGCTGGAAATCCTCCCCTCTCGTTTTTTTTTTTTTTTTAATTTTCCAAAAGAAGGAACAGAGTGGGGCCAGGTGAGGATATTCCAAAAAAGGCCCAGTCCTCTGTTCTTAACGCTACCTCGCTAACGCGGGAAATGGCGAATAGTTTAAAAGAAAGAATATATACATATATACATATATACATATATATATATATATATATATATATATATATATATATATATATATATAATCAAACAATTCCAAGTTTATATGCAATACTTCTGAATGTAAACGCTTTTGTTAGTCAAGAAAACGAGGTGTTCGTTGGTGTGCATATACATCATCACTAAGAACGTTCTTAAACAGACGGATTCTGGCTAAAGGAATGACAAGGATTTGTACACAATGACCATGCAGTTCTTTAAGGCACCAAACCTGTTATTATTCAGTCTGTGTTTAATGAAAACACCTGAGACATGAGAAAAATACGACACACATTGTTCGATGATAAAATGGAGTATATCTTAACTTGCCCCACGTTGTACGTGAAGATATACAAAAAATTTCTCATCAGTCCAGCGGATGCTTAGGTGGTACGAGCAATATGGAAGCCGACACGCAATGAGGCTTCACTTCGCTATTGACTCCAGTGAGACAATTTTCTGAAACCCTTGAACACAACGGAACGACTCTTGGGTACATTAGCTCGGTGTCTGGCCGTCGTACACCAAGGGTCGTACCTTCGTGCTCAAGGGTTGTGTCGTAGCGCTGCGGGGTCGTACCGTCGTCCTCAAAGGGGTTAAGAAGGACACCAGCAAGACACGTGGGGATACCCGAGTGGAGGAACCAAGGTATCAGGACTTAAACACGGGACAGACGGGGACAGAGAGAGGCAACAAACACCTCCCAGCTGAGGGACGACCCAGGCTCCAGCCTTGTCCGTTTGCGTGTCTACAATGACGAAGCCGAGAGGAAACTTTGATTACTTCTTCATGGTCCTCCAGTGAATAAACACAGTAAATCCACTAACTCTCTTCTCTCTCCGCACACGAGTGCGAAGGGAGAAGCCAGCGACATACCTAATGCAGGACAATGGGTATGTCCCTGATGTTACTGCAGTCCCGAGTGTACTGTATGGATGAGAGTTGTGGCCACACAATGCAAAGAAACCCGGAAGTGTGTGTGTGTGTGTGTGTGTGTGTGTGTGTGTGTGTTGGAAGTGAAATGCTTGAAGGCAATATGCGGTGTGAGGAGGGCTGACCGAACAAGGAATGGCTGTGTAAGAAAGCAAGGGAGAGAGAGAGAGAGAGAGAGAGAGAGAGAGAGAGAGAGAGAGATAGAGAGAGAGATAGAGAGAGAGAGAGAGAGAGAGAGAGAGAGAGAGAGAGAGAGAGAGAGAGAGAGAGAGAGAGAGAGAGAGAGAGAGAGAGAGAGAGAGGTCATAAGCAGAATGTATGTCTGACAGTTCAGCAGGGTGCGCTGAAAAGGTATGGACACATGGATAGAATGAGGGAAGAGAGAATGACTAAGAAGAAACATGTATTATAGGATGGGGAACTGGAGACCGACGAGATGGAAGGATGAGGTGAAAGATGCTCTAAGGCCTGAATATGCAGGAAGGAGTGAGGCGAGCACAGGGTACAGGAAATTGGAGTGATGTGCTACAAAGGGGGCGACGTGCTGTTAATCGACTGATCCTGGGCATATGATTTGCATCTCTCTCTCTCTCTCTCTCTCTCTCTCTCTCTCTCTCTATATATATATATATATATATATATATATATATATATATATATATATATATATATATATATATATTCCTACGAGTCCACGGGGAAAGTGAAACACGATAAGTTCCCAAGTGCACTTTCGTGTAATAATCACCATCAGGGGAGATACAAGAAAGAAATATAAGTCAGCTGATATACAACGAAGAGACGTAGCTAGGACGCCATTTGGTAAATACGTGATTGTCCAAGACAGACAACGAGCGTATCATAAACTTGATCACCGTTTTCCGCGTTAGTGAGGTAGCGCATGGAGTGCAGTAAACAACACCCTGACGGCAACAAGTGGTAATGGCCTCTTGTGACATTGGTTCTCGTCACGGGACGAAGTTATCCTCGAAACCAAACTTTACATGATACATCATTTGGGCTAAAGAGTAAATAGGAGAAAAAATAATATGAGAGTTCTGGAGGAAGTGGAAAAATATGCCCTGGGAAAAGAAGGTTGTGTGACTGTTAGACAAAACACGAGACAGTAATGAGTTCCAAATCTAAAGCTTAGCGGTGTAGAGAAAGAAACAGACATCACAACGGCGCCAACCCTCAACTGCCAACGGCCACAGAGGAAAAATGTTGAGGCACCGGCCTGTCGGCTTGCGTCTGTGTAGGGGAAGACCTGGGATCCTCCTTCCTTTCCTGTGCTGTCGGCTCATGGCACAGGAAAGTTAAGCTAACTTGCAGCACAGGAAACCCCGCCTTGTGCAGCGATAACACGACACCACTGTTGCCACATTACAACACAACAAACAGAAGTGTTGTCAGCTTCGAACACAACGGCGGTGTTTCGTCTTAACAAAGAGGTTACACCATAAAATTCAGCTTCGTTTCAACAAATGCTGTATAAGAAACACAGTCTACCTAACACAGTTTGTCCCTGAAGGAAGCAAACGGAGTGCAAATGTCCTTTCTATTTGTGTCAACAATGAAGATGGTTCGCCTTAGAATATACAAATCCGTTTTCTATTACTGGTTATATAATTTCCATATTTTACGTTTTCTATATTATACCTAAAATACTTTTCTTTTTCTTTTTTTTTTTTTACGTTGGGGGCTCCAGTCACGGACAACAGTCCACGTCAAGGCCCGGCCTTCATTGGAGTGTAAAGAGGATTATGAGGGAAAAAAAAAAGACATGGGAAAGTATTTAAGAATTTTGTAGGACGTGGAAAAACTCGTCTTTTAAAATTTGCCAGGTGGTAGTTATTAGGAAAGACATGACAGGGTAGAGAATTCCAAAGCTTCGGGATGTTGGGAAAGAAACTTTTATCAAAACACTAATCACACTAAAAATATACAGAGCTAAACGAGAAACATCTGATAACATAACAGGTTTCTGAAGTATTTAATGGTGGCGCCAGCAGGTGCAGCGGCGGAGAGGCGAACTAACCATGTCAACAAAAGAGAAGGTGACTGATACCCAGCTTGCGCGTCCTACTATCGACTTGTGACCACCCGTACTGGCAACTTTCACCTCCTAATCCCCTAACAACAGAAGCCCATCGGAAATTAGGTAGGCATTACAGCGTGGGTGTCGGGAAAGGTGACAACAGTATAGTGAGCCAGCAACGCAACTGGCTCACATTCTCCTCCCTGGCCTAAGCTGCCGTCTTTCCTTTCTGCTTCATATATGCACACAAGATGCTAGCTACCACTCATCCACAAACAGCAACTAACTCTCCCTCTCTCACACAGCGCCCGACAACATGAATGTCCTTTATCCCTGGAAGTACGAATATCACCCACGTCTTCCGTGCGTGCCATAAGAGGAGACTAACACTGTGGTGGCCAGGGAGGGGGTGGGACCTAACCCGACCAACGTAGCTGCCTACCAGTAACTACGACGATATATATATATATATATATATATATATATATATATATATATATATATATATATATATATATATCCCTGGGGATAGGGGAGAAAGAATACTTCCCACGTATTCCCTGCGTGTCGTAGAGGGCGACTAAAAGGGGAGGGAGCGGGTGGCTGGAAATCCTCCCCTCTCTTTTTTTTTAATTTTCTAAAAGAAGGAACAGAGAAGGGGGCCAGGTGAGGATATTCCCTCAAAGGCCCAGTCCTTTGTTCTTAAACGCTAACTCGCTGACGCGGGAAATGGCGAATAGTATGAAAGATATATATATATATATATATATATATATATATATATATATATATATATATATATATATATATATATATATATATATATATGCTACAATGCAGGACTAGCTCGTGGAGCTCACCGTAGGAAAATGAAAACTCAATATAGAGTCGTGTGAGTTATGAGGTGTTATCTATGATGAGAAAATCTTTGTGGAAAGAGAGCCAGCTCCTCACGTGTGGGTGAGGCAGAATGAATAGATCAGCGACTTGGGCCCAGGATGAGAACATGACAGCCACTGAACTGATGGCTCACTGTGAGCAGTAGTCACTAACCCTCTCTATACCCAAGCGGGTAATAGCGGCAGAAATACTTCCTTGGTGGGTGGCTGCCTACCACAGAGACACAGGCACAAAGAAATCACAAATGTGTCAGAAAGTAACTAGAAAAATACCAAGAAGGAAAACAAGGTCACACAGTTATAAAAAAAAAAAAACCTGAGTCTGTAACACAACACATATGGAGCACATGATTTTAAAATGCAGTCAGAAATATAATACCCTAAACTTAAAGGAGCTTTTTGGGAGCTAATGTTATAAGTTTTTTTTCTTTCTGTTTGTGTGTGTTTGATTTGTGTATTTATCCCATGTGTGTACATATGCACACACACACCCCAGCCTAAGCCACGTACCCGTTTATCGACCAGCCCCGAGGGCAGGATGAACACCTAGCTTGGGTGTGGGCCGAGTCAAGAATCCATAAAGGCCAGATATCGGACAAGACCGTGCTGACTCATGGTCAGTAACGATAAACACTACACCATGGAGGCTTGTGTGTAATTACATATTTGCAATTAACTATTTATACTGAACGAGGAACCGCATCACTTGAACGTTTTAAAGTTGTATAAGCTGTCTGCATTTACCGTGTCATCATTCAGTTAATCCTATTCATCCACCACTCTTACACCTTCAAAATACTGCACCTCTCTCTCACGTATCTGGCTTAATATCATGTTAGGTAGTCGTTCAATCCCTGGATCTCTCGAAGAACTGCTGACCGTCATCGATGTTTCAAAAATCTAAAGACTGTGATCTGGTCATCCCTCACTCGTTTCTCTTCCAAGATAGGCAAATCTAAAGCCTCTAGCTTTCCCTGTAATTCAGCTCTCTTAATTCTAGGACCAGATTTGCTTACCTGCTCTGGACCTTCTGAATTAGCTCTTTAGGAGTGAAAACCAAATTCTACTTAAAGCCTTATATAGGATATGAACAGTATCCTGAATAGTTGCTTGACCCTGAACTGGAATGAAATTCTAATATATGCCAGCAGTTAGCCGGACTCCTTAACTACTTTCCGAAGGTGGGACCCTACAGCAATGTCGACTCCCAAGACAGAAATTTCTCACAAACAGATTCCTTCTGGTTATTTCCAGCTATGTGATAATCATATTAACGCCTTCTTTTGCTGTGTACCATCTTCATTACTTTATATTACTTCGGTGTGAACTTCGTCAACCACGCATCAGACCAATTTTAGAGTCTGTCAAGGTCGCCTTAAAAGTCGATGCAATTTTGCGCGTGTTTCACTTCCCACATGACCTCTTTATCATCGGCATACATTCAGGTAGGAGTCCATACCTTCTGGCAAGTCATTTACATAAATCACGAAAAGAGCTGGCCCACGAACAGAAACTGGCGGAACTCCACTGGTGACAGCCCATGTTGAGAAGCCTCCTTTGACAAGCGTCCTCTGTTCCTTTCCACTAAGATGATAATCTGTCCATCGAAGGAATCTCCCCATCATCCCTACGTGAAGACCCAGCTTCGAATTCTAATCGTGTTCCCATGTAGGACAGCGTCAAATGCTTTCTAGCAGTCCAAAAGTAAACAATTCACCCAGCCTTCTTTCGTCTAATACTGATGTCACTCTCTCATAGAATCTAGAAGGTTCCTCACTCGTGATGTTTCCATAAACCATATTTTCTCTTACTAAGGTAATTTCTCCACTGTAAGAAGTCGTCCACTTGCTTTCTGATCATCTTTACCAGTACCTTACAGTCCACACTCGTCAGGGAGACCGGTCTGTAGTTCAATACCTCTTCCCAGTTTCCCTCCTTATGGGAAGATATGACGTTTGTCCTTTTCCACTCTACCTTCTCCAGCGACATCGTGAACATTGTTTCAAGGAGTCAGGTGTGTCTGCACATATCTTCGGCTCAGCACATCTGGTGAACTTTCAACAGACTGTATGAATCAAGACTCTTTAGTTCTGTGCTGTGCTTTCATGATATGTCAATGCTTTCTAAACTCATCCCCTCCCCATGTCATTTGTGTTGGGGCTGTAGTATCTTCCACTCTGAAAACACCTTTGAATAACTCTTCCTCTTGTCGAATCTTTGGTAAAGTTTTGAATTTCCTCCTGCCTTGCCCACAATATTCATTTCAAAGTTTGTTTGTTCCTCCTCTCTCATCCTGGTGTACTCGTTCTTTGCTGTCTTACAACGTACAAATTCTGGCTAACTAGAGGGCCGCCTTATACTCTCCTCACCGCGCATCTCGAAGCTTCTTTACTTTCTGACACCTTTTTCTGAACCATTCCTTCGTCCATCTTAACCTTCCCGCTATGTTTAAGGCTCGAGGTACCGATTCTCCTACTCCAGCACTGTAAATTTCACAGAACCTCTCACCACAATGCCCAGGTTCCTGGCCAATGAACTCCAATTCCCAATTCATGTAACCACAGACACTGCTAAGTTCTGTGTAGTTACCACGATCATATCTCCTCTCTCAAGTCTTGCCTCAACTCTGTTCTTTGAACTTAATCAAACTTCAGCATTACAAGATCATGTTTCATTTATTGCAAGTGCCCCAACATAATGACATGGTCAATATCCTCGCCAGTCTGTGTGTCAAGATAAGGCCTGGTAATGAGGGGGACTCCGTCCATCTCCTCCTAGCGTGCTCACTGAAATGCGGGTACACAGGAAATTTTCCTACGCACGCACGCACACACACACACACACATACACACACACACTAGGATCTTGCGTTACATGGCTTGATTCCTCGTCACCACCAAAAGAATCAAAAAGTTCTCCCAGGTTCTCTCTACGTGACACCTGCACATTGTCAGTACTTTACCTCGTGTGTGAAGGGCACGGTTTACCGCTTCATGCGCCATCCTGATGGTTACGTCCTCGTTGTTATCACTGCACATTTGTTCTGGATTGTTGCCACCCGTTGTAGGATTACATAATATCAACACCATTATCCACTTCTTTCCCACACTTACCCTTACCATTATGTATTGTCTGAATGTGTCTGTTATTACTCTTTCGGTGTTATTACTTTTTTTCTTGTGTTACGGAGAGAGAGTTTTACACCCGTGTTGCCTCGTCTCATAGCCTTGTACATATGGAACATGATTTTACTCCTATGTGTGCGTATACATGCACACACACACACCCCAGCCTAAGCCTCTGTGTGTGTGTGTGTGTGTGTGTGTGTGTGTGTGTGTGTGTGTGTTCCATGAAGGCCACCGTGTAGCTAAAGCCGAAACCAGTGCCAATGAACCCTGTAAGCGGCGTGGTATTTATACACATCAAAGCTGTCGAGCCGGCGGCAGGCATGTTCTGGCTCACAATGGACTCGCACTTTACATTCACGCTAACACACACACACACACACACACACACACACACACACACACACACACACAACTCGCATGTTAGACCTACACTCTCACACACTCAACTCACAATGAAAAGATAAGAGAACAAAAACAAGAAGAGCTGCGTTAGATACGTGTTTAACTGATAAACCTAATATTGGCAACGCCGATAACCAGACTGGTTACAAAGGGTGGCTAACGTGAGGCGACACACTGAGCCACAGTTAAATCAAGAACGGTATGTGAGCACACAGGCAATGGCCGCTGCCTGCTCTAACTACTGAGGTCTAATTTATACTGTATAATTGCATTCATCTTCTTGTCCATATGAGAGAGAGAGAGAGAGAGAGAGAGAGAGAGAGAGAGAGAGAGAGAGAGAGAGAGAGAGAGAGAGAGAGAGAGAGAGAGACCCTGTTCATAACGGCTGTATGACCCTTGAGGACGACAACTTGACCCGTGGGTAAAATGGCCGAGCCTTTGGCCTCAAAGACCAGGTCATCAGTGACCTCGAGGATCGGACCGTCATTACTTCTGGGATAATCATGACCGGGTACATAATCCACCATCGGCGCCCACCAAGATTGCACCACATCACCGCCACTAAGGCAGCAGCTGGTGGCTGGACCTGACACGACCGTCACAATGCCTCGGCATTCACCAAGAACCAATCCAGAGAACGCAGACCTCCCTCGCTCCGGGTCCTGCTTCCTCAACGTGTCTCCTAGATGTTCCTCCTCCTCCTCCTTCTGCAACTACTGTTCCTAAACATGTAACACAAAGCGGTGTTACATCTAGTGTTTACGGTTTTCCACATCTGTGGCTGAGTTATCCAGTGTTTCATCTGGTGTTGCCCGTTCTTCAGCAACTGTTGCTGGGTGTTGGGCAACAGTGACGGAAGCCGTTGATGGTACGGAGCCTTCCTGTTGAGAATGGTGCCTCCAGACGTGACCCAACATGGCTATACAACCACTAGACAATGTTCCAGGAACTCCCATCGTCTAGAGGGTTCTGGAAACTGAGGCACACCCACCTCTGCTAGCTACTTACCTCCTCAGTCGCTGAAATATACAGTTCTTACTTATCAAAACAAAATGTATGACTCATATCAATAAGAACTCTACTACTACTACTACTACAAGATATACTATACACACATAATATACATCATAAACTTGATTGATTTTTCGACACAAATCAACGAATGTTTTCCATCAGAAAACACACACACACACACACACACACACACACACACACTCATAGAAATATATATATATATATATATATATATATATATATATATATATATATATATATATATATATATATATATATATATACTTTTAACCATGAATTGAGCTTCTAGCCATAAAGAACTTCATTTTGTATCATGTATGCAATTTGACAATAAATACATCTTATACCTTCAGGTTTTTGCTCTTCTTTCAGAGAGCCAAAGGCCCTCAACACACCTAGAGCACATGCCTTTTCATCCTGCCGAAGATCCTCAACATGTTTATGGAGGCTGTGCAAACATTTCTAGCATGTTTATAACCCCACGGACACGCCGGCACGGCCCTTGAGTACACTGGTCTGGTTGTATGACCGTGTTCAAGGGCCGTGCTCTTGTGTTGGAGAACCGTGCCTTAGGGCCGTGGGTGGGTAAGGGAACTGAGAAAGGAGACGGTCTTTCTAAATGCATCCGAGGAGTCAGAAGGCTTTGGCCCAACTGACAGTTTTTCTAATATGACCAGCGAGCCAGGCGGCCCTGCATACAGACGCTGATGGTTAATATCGTAACCTGACCAGCAGACGCAGGCGTCCAGCCTGGACCCTCGTGGTGTGGGAGAGACCGACAAGCAGGTATACAGGAAAAG
Source organism: Panulirus ornatus (assembly GCF_036320965.1). Taxonomy (NCBI): domain Eukaryota; kingdom Metazoa; phylum Arthropoda; class Malacostraca; order Decapoda; family Palinuridae; genus Panulirus; species Panulirus ornatus. The sequence continues at coordinate 17,241,150 of NC_092235.1, forward strand.
TAAAAAAGGGGGAGGGGGTTTTGGTCTACAAGGTACAAGCAAAAGGATGGCCCACTCATGGTTATCTCTGACGAATGATAAAGTAACTGGTACGAAAACAAAAAAGATGCAGTAAGGAATAATCTGAGCTCCTCGCGTACTTGTAGAGCCGACTCATACAGACGAGAGGTTTGTAGGAATAGATAAAGACAAGAGGAAGTGAATTCCACAGCTTCGCTGTATGAGGAGTGGAGGAGGTACCACAACAGTCAACCCTCGTGTAACTGGTCTTCACACAGAAACTATGGGAAGCAGCAGCTATTGGCATGCCGTGGGCCCAGGTCACTGAGGCTTCACCGCTTCTTAGAACCCGCTTCTGAAATCCCTCTTTCAAAATGCACCTCTTACCCCTCTTTTAAGATTACCTTTTAACACACTTCTCCCTCACACTGGCCAGCACTCACGCTCCTCACCCCTCACACCCTCGAGTGGAGCGGCACTGTCAACACTCGGCTGAGGACCACCTTCCTGAGGTCCGTGACGTCAATGGTGCAGCCAGGACAGATATGCCCCTTGTCTTGCCACGCCTCCAACCATCGCTGAAAACCATGACACTAATACAGTCAATGAATATATATATATATATATATATATATATATATATATATATATATATATATATATATATATATATATATATATATGTATATATATATGTATATATATATGTATATATATATGTATATATATATATATATATATATATATATATATATATATATATATATATATATATATATATATATATATATATATGTGTGTGTGTGTGTGTGTGTGTGTGTGTGCAAAACGTACACTAGGAACGAGTGTACATATGATCGAGGTAAAACCATAAGGGAAGAGGAAATATGCAGTCAAGCGATCTAAATTTCGCATTTTCCATTTCCATGTAGTTTTACCTACACACACACACACACACACACACACACACACACACACACACACACACACATATATATGAGGTATACGAGAACTGTCAAGATATAAAAAGAGAACGCTTGAATTCCAGCATACCCGGTAAGTTGTATAAGAGCGATGGTGATTAAGTGGGTGGTGGCCTGCACAGAGCAGCTGACTATAAAATGTGGCTTCAGGATGTTCGCATCAGGTGTCTGGTTTGAAGATGTCTGAGAGAGAGAGAGAGAGAGAGAGAGAGAGAGAGAGAGAGAGAGAGAGAGAGAGAGAGAAGAGAGAGAGAGAGAGAGAGGATCCGTAAGTAGCATCTGTGGAATTGAAGAAAACGTATTGAGAGACCTAAAAGTGATGCTTCGTGAAAGGTGTTATGAACATAAGGTGTGGGAAGAAAGCTCCTAGATGCAGAGGTAATGAAGGAGGGAGGGAGGAAGACAGGTTGGCTTATGTGTACGTTTGAAGGGAAAGGACAGGTAACAGAAGACCTGATGCTCTAAGACGAGGTTATCTGCTGGAGGACAGTAGATGGAAGGACAGATAACAGAGGACCTGAAGCTCAATGACGAGGTTATCTGCTGGAGGACAGTACATGATAAACGAAGATCACACAAAAAAACTATGATTTACGACAATGTTATCTTGGGTCGTGGGAGGACATTAACTGTATCCCACATTCCTAATCTATACAGTGGAAGACCAGATGGTCAAACAAAAGGCTTTTGTGAATATAAGTCTAACACATTAGGGATCAGGTTTATGTAGAATCTGAACATTCATCCATACTTCATAGAGACCGACAGATGACCACAGCAACAACTGTCACTGCAGAGCAGACACAGCTGCTGCTGTAGTGAGAGCACTGTCCAGGTGAGGTGCTACACACACACACACACACACACACACACACACACACACACAGACACAGACACACACACCTGTAACCCGCCTGTGCTGTTCCCGCCTCACATCCCTCACTGCCTCCCTCAGGGATTGCTAGAAGACAACTTCCTCCTCCTGCAGTTCAGTGTTCAGTCAGCGAGTGAAGATCAGTGGAACACGTCCGACAACCAGTGAACTGGCAGTCAGAATGGCTGGTGCGGTGTGTGCGGCCGCGCACTGCTGTGCACCTGGAGGAGGAGGAGGAGGAGGGGGAGTGGGTACACTTGAGCCAACCGGGCGAGCAGGAGGCCGGATACAACATAAATCTAGTACACACCGCACGCCCGATACACCTGCCTCCCCAGCTCACCCTCCTGGGTGTAAGGTCAAGGAGGACACCTCACAACCCTCAGGCCATCCTCCTCACGTTAGAAATGAATAGATTTTGATCTTGTTTCCGGCTTAGGAAATGCAACAAGACTTGTCTGCTTCAAAACTGTCTATAACTGTTTGTTACCCAGGTGACTAAGCATGGCGGTACGTGTCCTCGTGGACGGCGGTACGACCAGGTCAGGTCAAATGCCAGGCCACCACATCCAGGGTGGTATCGCCGTGGTCAAGCGTGGCAGCGTCGTGCTGTAGGTGTTAACATACAAGGGCCAGGGACCTCCGCCAGGAACCAGCAGGCGTGGGCAACCTCTCAGCGCCTCCCTCCCGGCTCCTAAAGTCTTCATCCTGCACTTTGCAAGAACTTGCAAGATCTTCACCCTTATCTTATCTGCAACGCTGGCCGTTTCGACCACTTCTAAACAGGTTTGTTGGGTAGATACCTTCGGACTCGACACTCCGATCTCCGAACCTCTGGCCACATTCCGATGAAGGCGCTCCTCTTGCACAACAGGTTTCCTGGACACGTCGTGAGCAGAAACGATAGATCACAGGGAGGAGAGATCTTCGCTATGGTGCCCGAGTAGTACCCCGCTCTTTCCTTCAGCATCACAAACCTTTAATCTTTCTCTGGTAAACCTTTCATTACGTGTTCGTGGCCGAGCACTGTGTCCGCACGATCGTAAAGTGGCGGCACCGCCTTCATAGACCTCGAGGCTTCATCTAGTGTGGTTCATCGAAACATTATACTTCAACAACTGGCCTTCATGGGAGTCACTGGCAGGCTGCTCAGCTGGATACAGGGTTTACCTGTCCAACAGACGATCTAATATTATGTTTACCGGAACATCAGATGACCCACAGGGTAAAGCACTGAGCCCCACTCTCCTTAACGTACCAGGTGTGACAATAAGAGCTGTGGAAATGTATATCATTTAGGTATATGATATCTGTATTACAGCCATATCGCCTCACCGGCTGGAGGAGCCTCCCCAACCTAAACAATGTACAGAGTGTGAACCAATCATCTGAACCAACAAGATCCAGGACGACTGATCCTACTTGAAACCCTTTTAACGTTCGTACTATGGCATCAACATGGTGCCACGGCACGAAACGATCCCATAAGGTTGAACCTTGGTTGTTCCATGAATAAACGAACTGTAAACGTGAGAACTGAAGTATCACTCCCTACCATCAATGGTAGACTCTTACCACTATCATGAGAACCAAATGCCTTACACGACTCACCCTTCTTCCGCCCCAGTTCCCACACGACCTAGCAGCAACTCTTGCCTCTCCACATGAACACAAACACGACCGAAATCGTTTGGCGTCATATATCACAACTTCAGGAGTTGTAACTCTCCCTATACAACAGCAGGCCCTACCCTCATTATGACTGAGCTTTAGAACACCGCTAAAACACACGTGGCTCAGGTGTCCATAAAGACGCATCCAGATCTCACCAGTGTAAGACCGTAACATCAACAACCAGTGATACTGTGTTAAGACGACGGAGCTCCTACCTTGTAAACTAACATTAACTGACGGTTCCTTACAGGAGGATAGAAAGACCGGCTGTCCATGTCACACAGGTAGAGTTTGATCCTACAGTAGATACAACTCTGTGCACATTATGTTATGTGCCGTATAATATAACATATGCTACAACACTACATGATAGAGTGGTCCTTTATGATCCACTTTAAGCCTGCAGGCTTCAGGTTTTGTGAACCTTGTAAGCATTTCCTTGACACTGGCGTCCCTGAGGATTCTAACCTCTGTACTCAGGCTTCGCAAGACCATGAACCTCACTTCACTGACTGTACCTATAATGCTACCTAACAAGCCGTATGGACAGCTCTAATGTCTAAATACATATATACTAATCCTACCTGTGATCTGCCTTATACATATCCCAACTGTGTCTGTACTGACCCTACCATACTGTGTATGTCTATGTACTGAATACATGGGGCCCTTATATTCACCGACATTTGTGCAACTATAGGCTAAAGTGAGTCGAAGGCCTGAAAAGTTGTGTTGAAGGCACAGCAAGGGTGGTAAATATAGCGATTATACAAACTTTGCTATGCATGAGGGTGGGAGGGGTGAATGCGATAGAGCAAATTGGAGCGATGTGGTATACAGGGGGCGACGAGCTGTCCGTGGGCTAAACCAGGGACTATGAAACAGTCACAGGAAACCACGGAAAGGTCTGTGGAGCTTGACTGTGGACAGAGGGGTTCTGAGTTCGGTGCAGTATGCATGACAGTTGGAGAATGGATGTAAGAAAATGGGACTGTTCTTTGTCTGTCCCTGGCGCTATCTCGCTAACGAGGGAACAAATATGAAAAAGTAAAACTAAGTAACAGCTGCGTAGCATCACTGCCGTCAGTCAAACACCCACCTGAAGTTACAATGACCGCAGTTCCACTCACATTAGGCACTTTTTCCTTCTTACATCACGCTGTCTGCTTCTTGCCCGATGTTAAAACTTGGCTACACATACCAGGTGTCTGCTATGGCATGGCTATGGATCCCAGGCGTTTGTTATGGCATGGTTGTACATCCCTGGCATTTGTTATGGCTTGGCTACATATCCCAGGCGTTTCTTGTGGTTTAGTTATAGATCCCAGGCGTTTATGGCTTGGCTGTAGATCCCAGGAGTTTGTTATGGCTTGGCTGTAGATCCCAGGAGTTTGTTATGGCTTGGCTGTAGATCCCAGGAGTTTGTTATGGCTTGGCTGTAGATCCCAGAAGTTTATTGTGTCTTGGCTATAGATCCTAGACGTTTATAATGGCTTGGCTATAGATCCCAGGAGTTTATTGTGTCTTGGCTGTAGATCCCAGGCGTTTATAATGGCTTGGCTACAGATCCTAAATGTTTGTTAAGGCGAAGTTAAGTTTTGTTCATAGTTTCCAGGCATTTGTTAGGACTAGGTTAAACGTTAGTTATAATTCCAAGGCATTTGTTAATACCAGACTAAACCGTACTTACAGTTCTTGAGTATTTGTTAAGACTTGGTGAAGTCTTACTTATTGTTCCTAGGTATTAGCTTATGCTAGGATAAGCCTTGGTAATATTTCCTAAGCATTTGTTACGGCTAGGTTAAGCCTAGGTTAACCTTCTTGGGGATATGTGAAGGCTACATTAAGTTTTATTAACTGATATATAATCCATCATCAGGTGGAACCCAGGCATACACCTTACACTCACCCTTTTCCCAAACTTCATCACCCTAACGTTATGGCTTATGACCGTTCATGAAGGATGAAAATCACTCCGGTATCCATTATATTATATATATATATATATATATATATATATATATATATATATATATATATATATATATATATATATATATATATATATGATTACTTTGTAACTATATGTGAATATGGTTACATAATGCAGGTCACGGAGAGGTTTTGTAAACAGAGAGTGGCAGGACTTAAATCACTGGTGACGGTCCGCCATTATAAATCATTGTGAAGATACACATTTGTTTTACACCACAAACCTACCGCATACCTGGGGCGACGTGAGGTCTCGGGGCTGGTCCAGCAAGGCATATGACGGATGGTTGATGGTCTAACCATTCGAGCAAGACGGACAGACCCTCTTGAGCAGGTCGGTACGACCAACAAAGCACGACGGAACGACTCCTTTAAGAACGACGCACGACCCCACTGAGCACAACGTGAACGACCCTCTCGAAAACGACGGTATGACCCAATGAACACAACGATACGACTCACTGAGCATGAGGGTCCGAGCCTATTTCAGCACGACGGAGCAACCCTTTAGGATAAGAGCCGGGCTTTACCCTAAACCTTATTTCTGGACCAGGTCAAATGTCAAGCCATCGTATCCTAGGTACGTACCACCGTCATGCAACAGCTTCTAAAATACAAAACAAAAATGTGATTTTCAGACTAACCGACCCTCGTAGCCAACACCTACGGGTGTATAAAAAAAAAAAAAAAAAAAAAAAAAAAAAAAAAAAAAAAACTGAATGATGAATTGATGGCTACACAGGTTCCAAAACTTGGGCCATTCGAACCAAAGTGTTGGTTCGAAACCCACAGCCCTCCGAGCCTTGCTCCAACAGGGGCACCAAACCAGTACTAAAAAAAAAAACTGACATGTTACTCACATCAAACACAAACTGGTGTTACTGGAACCTGACATTAGTTAAGATGGGCGTCGGAGATTTTGTCTGCTGTATTGTGGAGTGGAGGCAGCACAGGTGGACCGCCCACAGCAAGACTCATTTGCATATTACTGGCAGCTACAGGTTCCCTGTGTCCGCGTCATGGGTTTCGTCACGGCCACAAAGGAAATTACAGATGGCTTTACAACATGTGTAACAACACCTCTGTTTCCCTCACAGTTTATCTATCCGCCCATGTAGATGTTTCCCTCATAGTTATCTATCCACCCATGTAGCTGTTTCCCTCTCAATCTATCTATCCGCCTATGTAGACCTATCCATCTATCTATCTTCCTACAACTACACAAACGTAAGAGAAAGCAGACAAAGTCGTGGAGGGGGACTGGTAACACTTGTTCATCATACCTCACCATAGCGTCGAAGACCAAGACAACACCTTGCAAATACAGACGCAAGATGAAAACTTCGCGGTACAAACTACAACACAGTCGACACCCACATACCTCCCTCCTCCACATGCCCCCGCCAGATATAATCCCCAACCGCAAAACCTGACCAGCATACCCAACACTTACCTGTGTGGAGACTTCAGTGCCCACCATTCCACTTGGCTCAACACTCACACCCGCAGTTAACTACCCTCAGTATCCTGAACCTACGCTACCAGCCAACCAGACTCCCAGCCTAACACCTCCAGGAGCCGACCCCACCAGACATCACCTTCAGCTCGCTGCATGACCTGTCTACTGACCACCTACCCATCCTGATCAAACTCCACCACACAACCATCCTAAACACTTATACAACTACGGGAAAGTATAGGCTGGCTTGCCTCCACACAACACATGGAGACAAAGCTCCAAAGCTAAATATAAACGATCTCCCATCCCTAAATCATGCTACCTCAAGCATTATGTAAGTGTATAAGTAAATACTTCCCGTGGAAGTCACAGGACGAGGGGCCGCCGAGGACCGGGGCAGGAACACACAGGGCCACTCCCCCTGCCGGCAAGGAAATGCTTAACGTTACACCTCCCGCCCTGCCTCGCCTCGCCTCGCCTCCTCTCACGTACACCTTGAGTCGGTTCCGGGGGCTCGACTCTTACCCCCTTAGATCAGTCTGCCTCCAAGCTGTGGCAGGTGGAGGCCTAGTCCAACAGGCTTGTATCATACTCCAACGATGTCGTCATGGACCATCTGGTCACCTGTTATCTGGCCTTCCCATGTAAACCAGTCCAGTACATAGGAAAACAAAGGAATGCAAACAGCAACAGACCGTTGGACCCTAACGAGGCTGTTTCAGATAGAGGAAGAGATCAGAAAGTTATACATTAGCGTAGTTAGAGTAGAGAGACAAGCAGATGTTTCAAAGAGAAAACATACAGATACTTCAGAGAAAACCCCATCAGGTGTCGGAGCCATTTCAGGAAGCTTTCTTTGTTGTAGTCTCTTGTGTTCCTTATATGTACGGGTGGTACGTTCGCCATACACGAAGCCCTGACATGTTATCATAAGTACTGCCTGCTGCAGCGTCTCTGTTCCCTGGTGGACTGTGGTACTAACACAGTCCTGCCAGCCCGTCAACCCTACAGCACGGCACTGCGGATGTAACAAGCCTTCCAGTGGTGTCTGTGTGCATCTTTATGACGTGTATCTTGCGTCTACAGATCTGAGAGAGAGAGAGAGAGAGAGAGAGAGAGAGAGAGAGAGAGAGAGAGAGAGAGAGAGAGAGAGAGAGAGAGCAGGTGCAAAGGGAAGCAAAGGAGAAAGAAGATAAGGAAGCAAGCTGGGAAGCTAACTGGCTGGAAGATAGGCAGGATAGTGAACAATCATGGAGGTAAGCAGGGAAGCAGGCAAGTTAGCAGGCTGGGAAGCAAGCAGGGCACACTGCCAGTACAGTAACACACACACACACACACACACTTAAGGCTGGAAACGTGTGGCTTGGGGGTAGGACAGAGGGACGTAAGCCGCGCCTCCGTCCACTCCTGGGTCACGGCCACCATTCCGCTGACTCATGCGCACACTGGCAAACCTGAAAGGTATTTACATGTGCAGACTGGTGGCCAAATGGGTGCTCACATGTGCGGACTGGTGGCCAAATGGGTGCTCACATGTGCAGACTGGTGGCCAAATGGGTACTCACATGTGCAGACTGGTGGCCAAATGGGTGCTCACATGTGCAGACTGGTGGCCAAATGGGTACTCACATGTGCAGACTGGTGGCCAAATGGGTGCTCACATGTGCAGACTGGTGGCCAAATGGGTGCTCACATGTGCAGACTGGTGGCCAAATGGGTGCTCACATGTGCAGACTGGTGGCCAAATGGGTACTCACATGTGCAGACTGGTGGCCAAATGGGTACTCACATGTGCAGATTGGTAGCCAAATGGGTACTCACATGTGCAGACTGGTGGCCAAATGGGTACTCACATGTACAGACTGGTGGCCAAATGGGTACTCACATGTGCAGACTGGTGCAGGATAGATATCAAATGGGTATACCTATGTGAAGAATGGTGTCCAAATAGGTGTTCGTAGGGCGAACAGGTGGCCACATAGCTGTACACACATGCAGACTGGTGGCCAAAAGTTGCTTCCCGACGCCCTTGTGGGCTTCGTAAGCATGCGTGAAAACCTCTGTTACTGCCGCCAGTCTCGGCTTTGTTCAGATGTGAACAACAAAGCCAACTCGAGGATGTACGCACCTTGAACCTCTGCAACATGAAGGTACGACCCTTGTGTACGACGAGATGACCCTTATGTACGACGGTACGACCACTGTGTACGACGGTACAACCACTGTGTACGACGGTACGACCACTGTGTGCGACCCTTGCGTGAGACGGTACGACCCTCGAGTATGATGACCAGTGCCTTAAGGATCCAGTCACAGGCACAGGTTATCCTACCCCAGGGTCGTGCCGTCGTGCTTAAAGGTCGTACCCTCGTGTTCATAGTTAAAAGAATTACTGTAAAGTCTTCACCTATCCAAACGCGCGGGCAAGTCAGTGCGTGCACTGGCGTTTCACACACACGTGTGTGTGTGTGTGTGTGTGTGTGTGTGTGTGTGTGTTTGTGTGTGCACTGCCCCAAGACATAGAGACATATTATAACACTTCTTCCCCTATCGATGGAGGAGAGTAAAAATAATTCACCAGTAACTGAGGTATTATATTACACTGTTTACACACAACTTATGCGCTTCCCTCCTATGATCATTCCGCTCTACCCATTCCTCGCTGGACTTACTACATTATGGTACTTACCATTTGCCTTTACTGAGTCTGGCTCTTTTACTCTGGACTGTTTTAAGTCTGGCTATCTCCTCTGGACTGTACCAAGTTTGGCTTTTCCCAATCTCCGAGACTTCAAGAAAGCTGGCTTTTCCCCCTTTGGCTTGACCTTCGCCTCTCTGACTTAGGCGCGTGGTCTGTGGTGTTGAGCAGCGTTCCTCCATCCCTGATCACAGAATATCTCATGCTGGGTGTCCATGTTCACCCCTCCTCCCAACAGTTGTGATCAACAAACCCCCACAGCTCAGCTGTTATGCTAAACACAACCCCCCTCCTCGCTACGTTTCTCGAGGTAGATATTCACTGCCATGCAAAGGCAGACCTCAAGGTCTCTAGGAAGACCTTCCATCAACTTCTTTCTTTGCTCACGTGGTATATTTGTCTTGTAAACAAACGTGCGGACAAAATGGCAAGTGTGACAGGTCTGGTGGAACACACTCAGGGCTTACCACTGCCCTTCGGTCATCTAGGACCCATGGGGAACCATGCGCCGACTGTGTGTATTGTGAAGGCGAGCGAGGCAATTTGCCCCCAAGTGTGCAGCATTCTTCTGTCTCCTGTCCTACTGCATGACACGGCTGCAAGGGCTCCTCCCTCTGTCCTGGGTACAATTGACGTCTACAGGGAGGGCGTCACTAGCTGCCGAATTCAGGTCTTCAGTCCCTGGGCACGACGGTGCGACCCTAGAGTAAGACAGAACGACCCTGAAGTACAACGGTACTATCCTTCGGTACGACCCCTGGGTATGACAGTGCGACCCTTGAGCACGGCGGCATGACCCTAGAGTAAGACGGTATACGAACCCTGAAGTACGACAGCGCGACCCTCGAGCACGGCGGTATGACCCTAGAGTAAGACGGTATACGAACCCTGAAGTACGACAGCGCGACCCTCGAGCACGACGGTGCGACCCTTGAGTACGAAGATGCGATCCTAAGGGTCATGTCAGAGGCTAGGACATGATAGCCAAAAGGTCGTAAGTAACGTCATTGCTCAAGGGGTTAGGACGAATCATATATGGGGACGACTGTAAGTGTCCGCGATGATATTAGTTGTTAATCCAAGGTACAGCCTTCTTTTTCTCTCTCACTCCATCCTTGGAGCGAAGGACGGGTGTGTGTGTGTGTGTGTGTGTGTGTGTGTGTGTGTGTGTGTGTGTGTGTGTGTGTTGAGGGAGAGCGTTAGTCATCCGGAATTTAAACAGTCAGAAGACAAGTGGCACACTAGGGGTATCGCCGCTTCATTGACGTCATGACCAGGGGCCTCCTTACCGGAGAGAGAGAGAGAGAGAGAGAGAGAGAGAGAGAGAGAGAGAGAGAGAGGGGGGGGGGGGGGGTTGTGTGTAGTAATTTCCTTTATGAACTACACGGAGTTCTACACTCGTGGGTCCCTAACTTTGGAACCATCTCTACTATCATGCCACATTATAAACAACTGTATGCTGTCCACGTTCTCTTACACTGCAAAAGTGTTTCTTTGTTGTATATTTTCTTATAAGTGTCTTGCTCAATATCATAATGACTACGGCCTCTGATTGTTGTATCTTTGTATTGTTCATTACACACATCAAAATCGAGTTAAGTCCTGAAGGTCATGATCATGTCACCCCTTAATCTTTTCTCTTCCGCACAGGGCAAATTCATGGCTACTTACCAACCTCTCACAGTAACTTAGCTCTCTTACTTCTGGTATTAATTTTGTTACCTTTCTCTGGACAGGTTCCAATAATTCTTTGTGTTTATCTTAGTGCCTGGTGAATACCTGGTGAAGTCTTCTAGGGTTTTCACCCCCACAGCCAGGGCTGGGTCCAGGCTCTTCGATTGGGACGTTGGTCGACCAAACTCGAGGAACACGTTCATGTCTTGGTATAATCAATGATGTAAACAGGCTGCTGAATATTTCCTTAGCCATCTACTTGAATGGGATTTTGATGTTTGCAGACAATTCTAATAAAGTGGGGCTTGATGACGTTGCTAAGTACAATGTCGATTCCTGAGTCACTCTCACAAACAGATTCCTGCCACAAAATATTTGTATCGAGACCTTCTCCCACTTTGTCCCACCTTCATTACCTTGCATTTATTCAGGTTGAATTCTATCGACCATGAATCACACCAACTTTGGAGATTGTCTAAGTTCCCTTGTAAACTGGTACAACCCTCCTAACTCATCACTTCCCTCAGGATCTTGGTATCATCTGCAAACATGTTCATCTGACTCCAGTCCCTCTGGCTAGTCTTTTACATAGATCAAGAGTCATGGTCTTAGGAGAGACCTCTGAGGTACGCCACTGGAGAATTCACCCCATTTCAAGAAGGCTACTCTGACATGCGCCCTTTGTCCCCTTTCAGTGTGGTAACATTCTATCCATCGAAGGAGTCTCCTCTCTATTCCAGTCGAATGATTAAAATTCTTCATCAGCCTCCCATGTGCGACAGTGTCAAACGCTTTCCGGTGGCACATACCCATACTGTCCACTCAACCATCTCTTGCCTAAATCTGAGCTCTTTCTCTCACTGAATTGTAAGACGTTTGCTGCACATGACCTTTCCCCAAATGCTGTCTCTCACTTTGGACAGTTTCTCCATTACACGTAGTCATACATCTGCTTTCTGATTATCTTTTCCGGTAACTGACAGACTGAATTCGTCAGGCAGACTGGTCTGTATTTCAGCGTAACTTTCCCCAAGTGTTTTCTTAAAAGATAAATGCGCCCTCTTCCATTCCCTTGGCATCGTACCTTCCTCCAGCGACATCTTGATTAACATTTCAGGCGAGCGCGCGAGCGCGTGTGTGTGTGTGTGTGCGTCTGTGTGTGTGTGTGTGTGTGTGTGTGTGTGTGTGTGTGTGTGTCCCTCCAACTCTAAGAGCAGCTACCCCCTCCAGGTCATGCCTCATTGTCTAACGTGACTAAGCTCTTCCCGCCGTATAATTACCGGCCACCACGGCTGAAGCCTCCCTACCTTACCTTACCTTCCACTAGTTCCCTGGCAGGTCTTACCCAACCTTCCTTCGAGACCTACCTTAAAGTCTCTCACCCTTACTGTCGGTAATAGAAGGGGGAAATGCGCAACCCTACGAATGTAACACAAACTTGAAAAAAAAAAAAAAAAATGAGATACAAATCGTATTTCAAACGTCCGTCCAGTCCAGCCCAGCCCGTCCTCCTGCTATACTGTATAAGATGAATTGTTAGACAAAATAATCACGAAAAAACTGATAAATCTATGAGACAATAAACTAATAACTGATAACGAACATTAGCTTCTTCATAAAGAAAATCATATCGAACAAGTTTTAAAATATTTCTTTAACAATCCATCTATGTACATAGCAGCCTTTCCACCAAGTACCGCAAAACCAATAGCGACGTAAAGTCAATGTTTAAGATCATAGAAATGCCAGCCTGCGCGTGGCCTGTGGACTTGGCTTGCAGACAGACAGCTGTGAGTGCATCAAACGGACGAAGCATCCACCTGGCTTCATGTGACTAGCGGGAGTTCCACAAGGCTCGGTCCTGCGACTCATACTGTTCATCATTTACGTCAATGATCTGGAAGCACGATTCCCCGGTAGAATTTCACAATACGTCAACGACTCGAAACCAGGATATAAAACCATGTCAAAGAGCAGCTGCCAAGTGGCTCACATTGATTCAGACAAACTGATGTGAATGGGACAAGGACAGGGTAAACTGACATCAATGTATACAAATGCCAAAAAATGCAATTTGGAGAAAAATGTATAAAATAATGAATATAAAATGATCGGTGAATTATATCTGCAAGCTCAGAAAAAGGAGCGAGAGTCAGTGATGACTTTAAATATGCATGGCAGTGCCAAGCTTCAAATAAAAAGCCAAACAAATTGTTTGCTTTCAGTCAACAAATATAGACTACGAAACAAGGTACACAATACTCACTCTTTACAACGCTCACGTCACCAAACTTGATATATAAAAAAAAGGACCACCAGAACAAACGCAAAGAACAACAAAACCTAAATATGCATTCGCTCAGAATCTGCCTTACTGAGGACAGACTCGAGAAATCTAATAAAATTTTCGCCAGATACTGCAGGGGCTGCGGGAGACTTACCACAACGTTTCAAAATACTACATCATTTTGACAGCTTATCACGGGACGTTTCCCCTCGCATTAGAGAGAAGATCAACGACCAGAAATAACCCGTCCAATAGCCCTACCAACCACCAGCCTTACCTTCAACCAGCTACCTGCTTCACCACCCCAGTTTCCTCCCTAACCTGGCTCTCACTGTGATTCCCCACCTTACCTAAACACTGCTGCTGTCCCCTTCCATGCTACTCCCAGCACCGTCACTCTACCCTCCCAGCACCGTGCCTCTACCCTCCCAGCACCGTGCCTCTACCCTCCCAGCACCGTGTCTCTACCCTCCCAGCACCGTGCCTCTACCCTCCCAGCACCGTCTCTCTCCCCTCCCAGCACCGTCCCTCTCCCCTCCCAGCACCGTCCCTCTCTCCTAACAACGTCTCTCTCCCCTCCCAGCACCGTCCCTCTCCCCTCCCAGCACCGTCCCTCTCTCCTAACAACGTCTCTCTCCCCTCCCAGCACCGTCCTTCTCCCCTCCCAGCACCATCCCTCTCCCATTCCAGCACCATCCTTCTCCCCTCCCAGCACCATCCCTCTCCCCTCCCAGCGCCGTCCCTCTCCCCTCCCAGCGCCGTCCCTCTCCCCTCCCAGCGCCGTCCCTCTCCCCTCCCAGCACCGTCCTTCTCCCCTCCCAGCACCATCCCTCTCCCATTCCAGCACCATCCTTCTCCCCTCCCAGCACCATCCCTCTCCCCTCCCAGCACCATCCCTCTCCCCTCCCAGCACCATCCATCTCCCCTCCCAGCACCATCCTTCCCCCCTCCCAGCGCCGTCCCTGCCCCTGTCAGCCAAGCCCTGCTGGGAGAGACAGGTCTGCAGAACTCGTGACAGCTGAGGCCTAGGGGAGGGGGGCGCACCCCCTGCCTCCTTCTCTCTCTCTGATTTTGTTGGAGAAGGATGTACGTGTTTGTGTCCTCCTCTCTCACTGTTGGAGAAGGATGTGTGTCTTTGTGTCTTCCTCCTTCACTGTTAGAGAAGGATGTCTGTGCTTTTCTCCCTCACTGTTGGAGAAGGATGTGTGCCTATGTATCTCCTCTGTCTTACTGTTGGAGGAGAGAGAGAGAGAGAGAGAGAGAGAGAGAGAGAGAGAGAGAGAGAGAGAGAGTTTCCTGCTTCATCACTGTTAGAGACGGTTCTGTGTGTGTCTTTTGTATCTCCTCTCCCTCACTGTTGCAGAAGGCTACGTGTCACGTTTCCCTCACTGATGGAGAAGGTTATGTGTCTTATGTATCCCCTCTCCCTCACTGTTGGAGAAGGATGTGTGTCTTTTGTGTCCCCTCTCCCTCACTGTTAGAGAAGGATGTGTGTATTATGTATCCCCTCTCCCTCACTGTTGCAGAAGGCTCTGTGTCTTTTGTATTCCCTCTCCCTCAGTGTTGGAGAAGGTGTGTCTTTTGCATCCCCTCTCCCTCACTGTTGGAGAAGGCTATGTGTATTATGTATCCCCTCTCTCTCACTGATGGAGAATGCTATATGTCTTTTGTATCCCCTCTCCCTCACTGTTGGAGAAGGGTTGGTTGTATGCCTTTGTGTTGCCCCTTCCTCCATTAGCATAGTAAAAACCCGTGAGTTATTATCAGCGTCGCCTGAAATGTTTTCCCTGGCACACCTAGTTGACATTACATTGTGTAACACACACACACACACACACACACACACACACACACACACACACACATATACATACATATCCACACATTAGACATACATAAACACTGACACACAACCATATTTACACTATATATATATATATATATATATATATATATATATATATATATATATATATATATATATATATATACGCACACACACTAAAGTAATTCTCACTTAAGATGCAGCAAACATGAGGCATGATAAAAATCTATTGCGCTTCGTAATCTCTCACCCAAGTCAGTTTATGGCTGCAAGTGCAGTTACAGAGCAGCTCGAGGTCAAGCAAGGTCACTCAGACGCACCCCCGGGGTTGCCACAAGGTAACCCTAGCCACTTACCAACGTTTGTTTATCTTACGTAGGGAGCCTGTGTGCTCACGTATGTTTGTACAGCCCTATACTACACTCAGGCTGTCCCAAGTGATGGTGTTCTGTGTGGCCCGTGACACATCATAACCCGGACGGTAAACACCGCGATCATTGTGATACTGAACCGGCCGGATAAATGACGTCTACTTCCTTATAAACCCTGTGTGATCCGGATTACCTTCCGTATGCTTCCATATAAACACCCATACCCTATATAAACTCAATGTTTCAATATACATTCCACGTGTCCCCGTGTACCCTCAAGTGTTATCCCAGGCAAACCCCTTGTGTACCATCTAAATCCCCTGTAGTCTCCCATGCACGCGCGTGTGTTCCTGAAGCCAAATGTTCCTTCATTACACAATTCTTTTCCTCAACACGTCAACGACATCTACCTATTTCCCGACCCACGTTGTCTCAACCGTGAGCGCCCAGTAAAATAACATTAATGTCCAGAATTTTATTAATCCAAGTGCACAGAACAAAGCAGTTTCATGACAGCCTGGGGGGAATGGTACATGGATATGGGGTAAGCGTAAGCAAGTACAGAGCATACAGCGGGGACAGAAGCAGTACAGAGCATACAGCGGGTACAGAAGCAGTACAGAGCATACAGCGGGTACAGAAGCAGTACAGAGCATACAGCGGATACAGAAGCAGTGCAGAGCATACAGCGGGGACAGAAGCAGTGCAGAGCATACAGCGGGTACAGAAGCAGTACAGAGCATACAGCGGATACAGAAGCAGTGCAGAGCATACAGCGATACAGAAGCAGTGCAGAGCAAACAGCGGGTACAGTAGCAATGATGGAACGCAAGTGGATCCCACCATTACACAAAACCTTGGAAGTCTTTCAAAACCAACACAGGTGTGACAAACACGTGTGCAGGGTGAGAGAGCGGACCTAGCTCTTGTTACTAGCGGCGCGTCATTTTGATACACCTCCACATTAGGAAGCACATGTATTAGGCAGGACGAACACATGACCATGTGATTCTTATTCCTATCTGTACTACACTGCCAAAGTACTGAGAGAGACGGATAAAAGCAGGATAAGTAATTCATTTTTTCCTCTGCGAAGGAAGTTCCCACCAGTCTCCACTAAAGGGTGCTGTCACATTACAAGTGGGAGGAGGGAGCGTCGTCAAGCCCCGTGATCTGCTGTCACACTTCGGAGTGGAGTGGTAAAGGTAAGGGAGAAGGGCGTTTGTGGCATTGCTTTGAATATTAATGAGGGAGTGTGACTCGCCTGTACCACCCACCACACCCTGCTTCCGGCAGCTCTGCCAATGGACGGGGGAGGAGGGATGCTTGTTGTGGTTAGCGGGAGGAGGGTACCTGGCTGTGAGGGAGGGAGGGTACCTGGCTGTGAGGGAGGGAGGGTACCTGGCTGTGAGGGAGGGAGGGTTCCTGGCTGTGGGAGAGGGAGACTACCTAGCAGTAAAGGGGGGAAGGTACCTGAATGAGGGAGGGAGGTATCTGGGTGTGAAACTTATAACCACAACTTTCATATATTCTACTTGATGAAAAGTAATACACGTCGTATTCACCACATGCAGGGCTACCACGTGCGTTCTTACACACACACACACACACACACACTGGGTCAGTGGAGGGAGGGTTGGGAAGTACGGTCAAGGGAGCTCCTGGGCCAGTCAGCCCAGCTCATGAAAGCCGGCAAGATATTATGACAGCAACGAACACCCAACTGTGGGCGCCTGAGGACTCGCATGATGGCTCCTGCCTCAGCCTCTAATCCACGACCACAGGACCTCAGAGAACGATGCTACGACCCTTAACTGTAAACAGTCCTGATCTTTGACCTGACCCCCAGGTCAAAGACCAGGCCTGCATACCCAAGGGTCAGTGTATCGTGCTCAAGAGTCCAACCAAAGATCGTGGTACAGTGGTCCGTAATGGTCCCCGCCAATGTGGTGGGCAATGCGTTGAACAAATAATGGTACGTGTTAGAAGAAAGCGCAGGCCTTATTACCGTCCTCGCGCCAGTTGTATGTTATCTACCGCTGACGTCATATCTCGTGCTCATAAGTCGACTGAGAAGAGTGATTCTGCTTCCAAGCTCAACACAACACGCCATCTTTTTAAGTCTTTCTCCGATATACTTTGTTGGTCTTCTCTGTCAGTATACCAATTTCTTTAGTTAATTAGAAAAAAAAAATATGTGAAGTGCTTTGTTCCCGCCACCCTGCGGTTATCATCTGTGCACAAAACCTACCAGCCTTTTCAAACCAATTTTCCGTTAAAACAACTGGCATCTTACCTTAACCTCTCGCCATCTTAACTTAACCCCTCGCCATCTTACCTTAACTTACCGCCATCTTACCTTTACTTATCGCCATCTTACCTCAACCTCTCGCCATCTTACCTCAACCTCTCGCCATCTTACCTTAACTTATCGCCATCTTACCTCAACCTCTTACCATCTTACCTTAACTTATCGCAATCTTACCTTAACTTATCGTCACCTTACCTTAACCTTTCGCTATTCAACGGTCTTCTTGTGCTTCAGTTCCCGTCAAAACTAATGGCTTTACTGCTCGTTCCCGGGAAAACTATGGGTCTTTCTACGGGGAAAGGGTAGTGGGGTGGGGTCGGGTGGGGTTCGGTGGGGTGGGGTGGGGAGAGGGGATGGGGTGGGTGGGGGTGGGGGGGGGGGGGGGGGTACTTAAACTTTCTTGTAAGGTGCCACACACCGACCCAAGGCCTATTCAAAAAGCTTGTTGCCGGAACGGATTCTTTATATTTTTTTTAGCTTTTACTTCGCAATTTCCTCTTCCCAAGATGACGTAACTCATACTGTATGGAGTCGAAGGAGGATGTGCACCACCCACCCAAGCAATCAAAACAACGTTATCAGCAACCAATCATAATCAGGATAAAGAAGACAGTATGGTAACATCTCATGAACACGTCAATGCGAGACACCAGAAATAATGACATATCCCACAGTCTTCCAATGGTAGTGGAAAGCTGAATATTTCTGTAGTGGGGGCCCTGGACATTTCCCCAAGGGTCGCCAGGAACAGCACTTGCAATCCCTAAATCACTTTATGCTCTTCATCGCGTACCCGCCGCCAGAACTAACAGCCTATACATTTGTTCCCGCCAAATCTAATAGCCTATAAGACTGTTCCCGCCAAATCTAGTAGCCTTTAAAGTTTGTTCCGCCAAATCTAATAGCCTATAAGACTGTTCTCGCCAAATCTAGTAGCATTAAAAGTTTGTTCCCGCCAAATCTAATAACCTTTAAGCCTGTACCCACCAAAACTACGGCATTTCAGAACATATTCGCCAAAGATTTCTGCTTTTCTCCTCGTTCTAGGTAAAGTTTGCAACTTTTCAGTGCGTTTCCTTGAAAAGCGGTAGCCTTCCACCTCGTAACCGCCTTAACCAAAGCTCTCTCAGCTTGCTCCAGGTAAAACTCACAGTCTTTCTGCTCATTCCCGCCAAAAGTATTTAGGGCCTTTTCAATTTCTTCCCAACAAAATAGAAGCCTTTTGCCTAACTTCTTAGAAGTTATGACTGCCTTAACTCAGTCTCCTCCAAATGGTCCTGCAACTTTTCCATTCGATCCTGCGACACATAACTTTATCTTTCTAAGCACAGCAATAATTATTTTAAAAAAGCAAAACGGCTTTTCACACCGTGAAAAATAACAGGAAATAATATTTTGTACCAAGCTGGAAAGTTTCTAAATATTTTAAAACTTTTAGATGACACAAAAGGCTTCACCCACAACTAACAAGAGAGTGAAGGAGAAACTGTAATAATTTTTCCAATTTAGGCGAAATCATTAGTACAAATGAAAGAGCCGTACACGGCAACAGGTCCCAACGTATTGCTAGGCGTCGCCAGACAGTAAAACTTCCTTATGACTTCACAAAGTACTCCCACTCCCCAACACTACTAGTCCACAACAGATACGAAACCAAACCCGCTCAGCAAACTATCACTTCCTCCATCTCTTAAGCACGACGGTACGAACCCTTGAGCACGGCGACGGTACGACTCCTCCACCTCGACGGTAAGTTGGATACGATGGTCTGGATCTAATTACACCCGTCGGGTCAAAAACCTTCGCGGCCATCATACCCAAAGGTCATGATGTCGGAACCAAAGTGGGGTGCACTGTCATGTTAAAGGATCGTACCGTCATGTTCGAGGTTCATGGCGTCATGTTCCACGATAGTAACCATCATGTTCGAGGGGGTTAATCACTGGTGTCATGAACAAGTTATATTATCAGCCAAAGGGACGTGCAGGTGTTTCCAGCAGTCATACGTCTCGGGCTATTCACACCTGCACCACCGTAAACCGAGACCAACTATCTGTCTCCCTGACCAAACAATGTCCCCGACTATACAGTGGTATCTGAAAATATATATTTGTTATGGTCCCTTTACCCGCAAGGGACCTAAGCCCTTATGCCAAGCCGCAGGAAGTATGAAAATCCCTTCGGCTCCCAAGCGTTCACGCCCCTCCTGGGCCAAACTGGTAAACAAAATGGATATCCAGCCGTCAGTTGCCATCCATATACGGGCCGGCATGTCCCCACCATATTTGTGAGGCCCCACAACGAAGTAGGCCAGGATTCTCTGGTTATGGTGGCGTGGGTGTGGCAGAAGTCTCATTTGTTAAGTGCTGAAGAAGATTACATTGTCAGTAACTTTATCAAAATGGTATGGTTACATTTCTTTTTTCATATTTCTTGTCTATACTATTTAGTTATCGTGAGTTAATTGGCTTTGGTATTTATGATTGTAAATGGTTTGGTGTAGCCTCGTCTTGTCTCGTTTATATGGGTCTTGTGTATGGTGTCTGCTAGTCTTCACAATACTATGAGAAGAACTTGCTTACCCACTGATATGACGGTTTCATTTACCTTTAGTCTGTTCTTTAAATGGCTCTGGTGAACTCTGAGGTTCTGCTAGTGTGACTGTCTACCTGATAATCATAATTTTTCTCTCTCGCAGTATGACGCACGAAACCTTCTTGGTCACATTTTCGCAAACAAGATATCCCAGAGGTGTGGCAACGAGAACCTGATGCCAACATCAAAATATCGGTTGACTGACTCATATAAGATATACATCTACGCTAACAATCCTTCATATAAAAACAAACAACAATCCTTCATAGAAAAACAAACAAAGAAGTTATTGTTAAAAGATTTAGCATCAGAAACGTTAAAACCTTGCTCGAAAAGTATTCAAAATCGCTGATAAATTATGATAATCAAAAATCCGTGCAATACGACAACTGCGACAATACACCTTATCTAAATCTGAAGATCAGAGTCTTGTACAACATGCAACAGCCGCACGCAGGCCTCGATGTCACTCATCTAACACCCGAGTTGGGAAATCTTGATTTAAAAACGGGCCACAGCAACCACAGTTGCTAGAGGAGGAGAGCTGCGTGCACGTTGTACGGTCTGGTACACTGAATGTTGACACTGGCAACACGACGGGTTGATGAAGATGCTTTATATCTTCATTATTTCTTTTCCTCCGACTTCAGCCTCGCGCCTTCCTCTATAAACGTATAACCTCAGACCTTCACGAGGTTGCGGGCAACAATACACCAAGACCGCCTCTACAACTCAGCGGGATTTACACCACGAGCACCATAACTCGCGCCATTGTTTCTGCGACAATACACGGCAAGTTACTTGTTCCGTTCACAATACGCTACGACGAGCAACGTTACGAGCCTCGGTACAACAAGTCACACAGAGCCACACTCCAAGATGCGGCCAACAGCTGCCACAAATTGCAACAGCCATTGTCTTGTTTACTCCCCGACGCAGGGATACGACACTCACAACCTCGACACCTTCCATTTTAACATGTAGGGTTTTATTACACCGTGGTGACGCGGAGGGACGCGCTGTCTTATATTTCTTGCTGGGGAGATTGAGTCCCATAGTCTACTCCAGCAAGATATACAAAACATTTCTGGGGAGTGGGCTAGGCGACAGGTCCCTTCATAACAAAATGGAACGTGTCGAGGCTGTGAGTCGTATCCCTGCGCCCGGGAGTCAACAAAGCAGTGGGCGTTCGACGGGCAGCCAAGCCGAGCCGTCCATACGTATTAGTGTCAAGCCAGTTACTCAGCAAACCCACGCCACTAGTCCTCAGACCAACGACATTCGTCCATCCTTAATCTATAACCCCCTACCTTGCCAGGATTAAAAGATACACGCAACATGGGGCTATCACAAGGGTTGTTCTGTCCCTGCGGGGAATATCGACAAAATTTTGCATATCTGACAGGCGGTTGTTCAGGGAGCCGGGCCGGTCTGGTGAGCAGGGGTTCTCCCCCAGAAGATACAGTGCAACAACACCCACCTCAACAACGACACTCCGGCGTGGGGTATCTCCTTACGTGATGGAAAGCTGTGCCTTTTTTTCTTACCATACACTCAACTTGTGAGGAAAGTACGAGGTTGATTTCTTTCGATACCTTTTAAAGGAAGCTCAAATTATTTGTATGTCTTTGTTGTGAGTTTTCAGATATCTTGTAAAGGAAGCCAAAATATACAACTCTATGAATATACAACTCTATGGTAAAAGAAGCCAAAATATACAACTCTATGAATATACAACTCTATGGTAAAAGAAGCCAAAATATTACGTTCATAGTAGTTTGAAGTTTCCAATTTCATTTTCCGACTAAAGAAACACTTTTCAAAGTCCACAAAATCAGCTCATATCAAAAGTGAGACAGCACCACAACGCAATTTTCCGACAAGGGAGTTATTCCGCCTTCCAGTTGTATCACTTCCCTGTCGTATCACATGCTTAGAAATAACACGGTAATTCATCACTGCATTTATTATTTCGATGACAGGATGTGAGGAGAGAAGGGTAGGATGTATGGTGGTGGGAGGGAGGAGGGAGCTTGGAGGGGCGGGCCAGACGGTCTAGCGAGGCGGACGGCGGTTCAGCGGCAGCCTCACCTTACGTCGCTCGCTAACCTCAATGCTTCAACTTGCGTATTCTCCACATACATATATGCACGTACGTATAACCATAGTCCGAGTATATATATATATATATATATATATATATATATATATATATATATATATATATATATATATATATATATATATATAGACGTGTAGAGAAATATGTTAATATGCATTATACAATGTACACATATTCACAGCTATCAATAGAGACGAGGGAGACACCTGACCTTCAGTACCAGTGGAGGATAAGGATCCACATCCAGCTGAAGCACACCACCACCAACACCCCCCCTCCCCCTCCCGCGCGCCGCCGACCTTTCCTGGCTGCACCAAATTAAGGGCTTGGCGCAGCCCAGGCGAGGGCAAGGAGTCCTTATGGTGAGTACAGCCCACCTGTCACTCAACAAGGTTCAGGTGTGGCTGCTCCGGGGCCGCCTCCCCATGGTCTCTACCAACGGCTCCTGCACATGGTCTTTACCACGGGCTCCTCCCCATGGTCTCTCTCTACCCTGGGCTCCTTCTCATGGTCTGTACCCTGTTCCTGCCCACGGTCTCGCACCATATGGTTTCTCCCTTGGGCCCCTACCCATGTTCTCTATCCAGGTCGACTACCCATGGCCCCTACCCAGGGACGTCATAAGAGAGACGGACAGGGACAGGTGAGGGAGCCCCTTCAAACGTTCCTACCAGCAGAAGGGCGAGCGTAGGGAAGCAACCTCCATTTTCTTTCGAGAATAATTTGTTTTCTTCAAAGTGAATTGGATTATTGTCGGGGCAACACTCCATCCCGTCATCCCCCGAGACCCTCTGGTTGATACGGTTTGGGAAGCAGTGGAGAGAGAAGGAAAGCTTACCAGAGAGATGCTAAATGGATCTACGACTGCCATTACTGGCGCCTCCCTCAGTTGTAGAAAATGTTTGCAGGCTTTTATCTTTGAAACGTGTGTATGCCATTCGACCCTTACCTCACTAATCTTTCAATTTCTGAACATCTTCCACTATGGCAGGGAGCCTCGAAAGAAGCCAGTGGTCTGTGGCTTTTTGAAGTCGTTAGTATTCTTTAATATATCACACAACAGAAAGCATAACAAAAGTATGCAGCTACTACATACCCAGGCTGAGTCCGCTACAATAATGAGGATAATCTCCACAAAATTACCTACATTACAAATGACTTACTGAGCCGAGTTACCTGACCTAAGGCTACACTACTGCCATACCTCCATTCACACCCTTATCCCATTATACCGTTGAATTTCCCAGCTGCTACATTACTGGGAAACGAGTGAAGAGGATAGATATGAAGAGAAAGAGAAGCATAATCTCCTTGACTTGTAAACCCATCACGAAAAACATTTTGCAGTCAACGTAATCTGTGGCAGCACGCAGCTCTGACGCCCCAGATCTCGCTACCGTAATTAAAAACAAGGAAAAAATTCAAAAATGTATATAAAACAGCATAAAAGATCGTAAAAGCTGTTATTACTCAACCGACTTACAGAGCGGATAAAATCTAGACAAAATAAACCGGGAAGGTGAACTCATAAATACTGGCTGTGATGGTAGCTTTCAACACTATCATTTCTGTCAAGATGTGCAGTTTCAACAAAGCCTAGTGTTCGCTTCCTTGCCTAGTTCTATATTGATGGTTTTCTAGCCTATTGCCTGAACCGACGGCTCCCTAGCCTAGTCAATGAAATGTTGCCTCTTTAGTCTAATGGCTGGAGTGACAGCTCCCTAGTCTAATGGCTGAACTGACGGCTTCCTAGCCTAATGACTGAACTGACGGCTCCCTAGCCTAGTCAATGAAATGTTGCCTCTTTAGCCTAATGGCTGGAGTGACAGCTCCCTAGTCTAATGGCTGAACTGACGGCTTCCTAGCCTAATGACTGAACTGACGGCTCCCTAGCCTAATGGCTGAACTGACGGCTTCCTAGCCTAATGACTGAACTGACGGCTCCCTAGCCTAATGGCTGAACTGACGGCTTCCTAGCTTAATGGCTGAACTGACGGCTTCCTAGCTTAATGGCTGAACTGACAGCTTCCTACCTAATGGCTGAACTGACGGCTTCCTAGCTTAATGGCTGAACTGACGGCTTCCTAGCTTAATGGCTGAACTGACGGCTTCCTAGCCTACTGATGGGTCTGACGGCTCCATACCCTTGCTGGTTATGACATCCTGGCTTGCTGTAGTACAGATGAAGGCATCACATAACGCACTGGTGTGTTTGTCAAAGGCTGTCCAGAAGAGTTGGCAGGAGAGCGTACGAGTTGGTGGACAGGATGGTTAGGCCAGGGATCTCATGTGGCTGCTGTCTTCTTCCCTATAATTTTGTGGCGTTGCAATTAAAGGTTCGGAGACCAGCCACACGATTGTATGTATAACACTGGAAACCTTGGAAAAACCACTACATGTAAAACGAACCGAGTTCAGATGCCTAAAAGGGATCAGTTCAGTTCTCAAAAGCTCAAGAGAATAGCTTTACAAACGAGTGAAACTGTGTCCAATGACGAGCCTCTGACTTGTAAGCGAACATCAGCTGACGGGTTCCTTTACATGAGGATGGTGAGGTCGGCTGTAGGTGTGCCATACATTACAGAGGAGATGGCCACACATCCTTGCCACTGGCGTTCGTCTGAGCAACTGGGATGAACACAACACATAGCCAGTTACTGGGGATCTACACGGTACCGACACCTCTCATAACTGTCTTAAACCGGTAAATAGTATTACAATTAACGGAGTACAGAGTCTGATGTAAACCTGGCGTAGACTTCCCAGGTCTTCTATCCCCAGATCTCGGCCTGGGCCCAAGTTGCTGGATTGCGTCGTTGGTCGAACAATCTGATGGGAATCGCGGACAGCAGGACCACGTAACCACCACAGCCTGACTGGCCTGGTACACTTTGTAAATCCAAGGCCTAAACATTTCTCCACCGTGCAACTCATGGCGTTGCTGATGGCTGCAGGCAATGTTGAGTCGATCCCCAGATATTCAAGGTTTCTTTTTGTGTTTATCGCGCGGTATGGTTTTAAGGGTATTATTTTGCAGTCTTCCATACCAGTCGAGCCAACAGGGAATAATTTTCAGCGTAGGTTAGGGACCAAGTGTAAATAATGATGTAACCTTCTGTCTGCGCTCCAGAGAGTACACATCCTGAATAATTTCAGTCGTCCCCAGTAGCTCAGTTCCTCTATCACGTCAATCTATTCCGTTAAAAAGTATTAGTGGCTTGAAGACCGTCATCCCTTTGTTCTCCTTTGTCTTGAAAGTCCGCAAGATCCATCCAACAGTAATTCTGGAAAAGGCAACCGTTGCTTTGTTTTGTTCGTCAAATGTAAGGTTGTCTGGCATCATGGCATCATTACTCCGTGGTTTATCGCACAATTCATTCGTAATGAGACGGCGTTTGTGTCTGTCTAGTATTCTGTACTGCTCTCGATTTCTTTTTTCTTTCTCCCCCACACCGGTGGAGGTGGAACTTAATCCCGATCAAAAGCATGTCTGTGGTGGCTCAGTGGAAGACTCGGATGACGTCAGTTTTACAGTCTCTCGTTGTCTTCTACTGACAAGAGTTTCCCACTGATTATCGTATCATCTGTGAAAGATGATATGAAACTGTGACGCGTGTTTACGTCAGTGTCAGATATAAGAACGAGAAACAATAGGAGTGTAAGTGCAGCTACTTAGGGACATGAGCTCTAGGCTGAGGAGGCATTGGATACAGCCTGGTTTACAACATGTGTGATCTGTCAGTTACGACGTTGCATATCCAAGGTCCAATTTCGCAGGTTACTCCTATCTTACGCATTTTGTATGCTAGGATACCATGGTCACATCTATCACATGCTTCTGCAAAGAATGTGTACATCATGTCAACACGTTCTTTGCTCCCAGTGCCTCCACAATCTTGTCATGTTGGTCAAGCAGGTGAGACGAAAGATCTCTCGCCCTGCAACCCTGTTATCCTAAGATGGGTAGATCATACGATTCCATAAGTCTGTTAATCTACATCTTCGGACTCTCTTAAAGATGTGATTAATGTACGACGTCCGTGCTCTCAATCGGTAATACCTACAGTGGAATGGGGCGATGAGTTAGTTTCAGGCTCTTGAGGTTGATGCCAGAATCCAAATTACCTTTCCAGAGGATACTCATTGCACGTGCACGAGATGAGCTGCATTTCTTTTGATCATAAAGTCCGAGTTCCATGGGTCATGTCCTAAGGCACAGCGTATGGGCATGTTCTTAAAGTCCGTCTCGAAATCCTGAGGCATAGTGGAGGGAGCTACTTTGGTATCGTAGGGGTTGGTGGAGTACTTGACATTTGGCTTATCCACTTGTAACAAAGGGGA
Source organism: Panulirus ornatus (assembly GCF_036320965.1). NCBI lineage: Eukaryota > Metazoa > Arthropoda > Malacostraca > Decapoda > Palinuridae > Panulirus > Panulirus ornatus. Next base: position 17,268,356 of record NC_092235.1, read on the forward strand.
TTACAGTTTCAGAGGAAATCAACTGGATCATCTACAGCAGAGGTGGTGTTTGGTTTTACTGAACACCGATTCATATTGCTTATCTCCAGGCATTTCTCTGTGCACAAGTATGGGTTTTCTGTTCTTGGTCCGCCTATGAAGAGGGTGGTCCTCGATTTCCAATATATATATATATATATATATATATATATATATATATATATATATATATATATATATATATATATATATATATTTATTTATTTATCTATTTATTTATTTATTTTGCTTTGTCGCTGTCTCCCGCGTTAGCGAGGTAGCGCAAGGAAACAGACGAAAGAATGGCCTAACCCACCCACATACACATGTATATACATACCCGTCCACACACGCAAATATAC